>NC_134111.1:14882500-15222500 GCF_040939455.1 Microcebus murinus
AACAGAAATCCAGGTTGCCTTGCCCTATACAATCTTAATATTTTAAAGGGCACCGCATAGCATTATGACTAAGAAGAGTGTGAGCTCTAAAGCCAGTTTGCCTGTGTTTGGATCCCAACTCCACTACTGACTTGCTGCCTGTGCCTCAGTTTTCTTACCATTAAGAGGAGATAATGATAGAATAATAGAACTTTATCTCATAGGGTAAAGCAGATGAATAGCAGATGAGTTAATATTTGTAGAATGCTTTAAAAAATGACTGACACACAGTAAGCACTGTAAAATGATGGCTAAATACAATAAACCAATCAAACTTTCAAATACAGAGTAGGTGCATCATTGTAGAAGCCAAATAAAGCATAATGGCGAGTTTCATCCATGCTACATGATGCTCATTTTGAACCTGTGATTTAGTGGAACACGATATCTAACATGATACCCTAGGAAAAAATAAATAATCATATTCTGTGTTGCTTTAGATGAGCTAGAACTGATTATCAGTGAAATGGAAGTTGGACGTTACTGTAGTTAAAAATCAGAAGCTACTTTCTGCCAATTAGGTGTGTCTAACAGCAAAATGAACTGTCTCAAAAACTAGCTAGTTCTCTGCCATTGAATATGGTTCAAGCAGAAACTGTAAGATATATTATCTTTTGGAGAATCTCTGCAGTGGGTAAGGAATGAAAGCCAGAAAACTGTCCAACTCTAAAGTCGTGAATCTAATGTGACAAACATCAGAGTACCTTGGCAAATTGAAAGCCCAGCAACTGGAGGGCACGATTGGCCCTTATCAATAACCCACAGCAGTCATCAGTTACTTCAGTGATCAGGAGGCGGAGGGGAGGGGGACAGCAAGGGATGGTAGTGGTGTTTGTGAGGGGTCAGCAACGGTCCACCAAGGGGTTTTTGTACCCATAGTTCCAGGAAGGTGCTGGTATTAGAATCAGGTGCATGGTCACGTAAGGGGAGAGTAGAGAGAGATGACCAGAAGGGCAACCTACCAAATAATACCAAGCTCCCCTTCTGTCCTTTTCTATAGCCCCTACTTGAATGATAACTATGGCCCTGCAGCACCTCAAGGAGGCTGCGGACTTCTGACACTTATAAATCTTGTCTTGCAAGCGGAAATTGATAGTCAGAGAATGGAAGGCAGATTGGGGTGATGAAGAATTGACAGAATGGCACCAAGATGAATGGTCAAGCGCAATTTTGCCAAGGGTAAGCACTACATCTTGCCTTCATTAAGGATTGAAGGAATCCATTTGTATACATACTGCCCTTCCTCTTCACACACAGCCATTGGAGAACTATACTGGAGATAAGGTTGTATTTCTCCAATTTTCAAAGTTTACTTTAGCAAGACCAGTCCTTTTCAAGTATCCATTCCTAAAAATGTGGTCATTAAAAAGGATATTTTAATTTGGGCAATGAGTCGATCAATTCACTCTAAAATGTCTGACATATTTTAAGTTATGTTTTAATTTGGGGTACACGTTTCTTGAGAGTGTTTCCCAAGGGTTTAATTCTTAAGATTATAAGCCATTACAACTTGTGTGGACTTTATTAAACAAAACACATTACCAGAGAACGTTTTCTATTATTTACTGACCATAGCATCTTTCTGCTAATTTTGTAATTTTTTAAATCCTAAAATGATGCTTGTAAGTTTTCTAAATGCTACAGATGTTAGAACTTGAGGAATTCCAAAGACTCAGACCATGTTTAAAGGTGAAGGAAGAGAAGGCATTTGGTTAAAACATAATGGCTAGTTAAGGCAAACCCAAGAATTTGACCCTCAATTTCCTGATTCTCAGTCTAATGTTCTCACTACATCACTATAACAACAAAAATGTCTCTGATGACACAGATATTAGCCGAGTTTCCAATAGTGTATGTAGCATCAAATTTAGTGTCAGGGACACAGTAAGGGTAGCTTCCTGCCCCTCTTTTCCAGGTTTGCACAAGCTATAAGGTGTAACAAGATAGCCTTTAAAGTAATCAATAAAACATACAAAGAGTGGCTATCACAGTGTATTGAATAAAAAGAGATCCCAGGATGGGCTGGGTTCAAATTTCACAGTGGTGGGGCAAAAACAATTATATAATAGGAGAAGAGAGAAAAGAGATAAAAACTTTTAACTTTCCATATATTCAACAATGACAGTTGACCCTTGAACAACTCAAGAATTAGGGACATCAATGTCCCATGCAGTATAAAATCCATATATAACTTTTGACTTTCCAAAAACTTAACCACTACCAGCCTACTGTTGACTGTGAAGGAGCTCAGGAAATTTTACTCCAAAATATGATTCCTTGGTATAAAGAGTATTTTGAATTAAAGGCCCTTAAAGATCAGCAGGTCTTAGAAGGAGCTTTCCTTCTATCCGAATAAAACCAGATCAGACCTATCAATAAAATAATTGACTTCCCTTTACTTCCCCGTTATCTCAATATATTACAGGAAAGAAGATCAAGTATGCAACCAGACCTGGCCCAAATCATTTTAAATATAATACCTGTCTCTCAGGTTAATTTAATTTGCAAAGAGGATCATTTATAAGTCAATCTGTTTCCCCCTCCCTCCATCCTCCTAGCAGCTATTTATTGTCCCTAAACAGTATTACCTATATTCCTCATCTCTCCCTCCACTCTAAAAGGAGAGTATATAAATTTCTGGATCCCAATGGGATATTGAACAGTCACTCTGTGATTCTCCCCATGTGCATAGTAAATAAACCTCTTTTTCTTCTTAATCTGCCTTATTGTGAGTTGATTTTTTCAGTGAACCTTCTGGGATGAAGGGGGAGTTTTCCCCTTACCCTCAAAACTGGAAGCTTACTGTGAACTAAAAATAAAATCTTAAGGCTTTCCCGCTACTGGCTGACTGAATGGACCCCCTCGTGGCCAAAGGAGTAGCCTAAAACTAAATTGTGTGCCAGGAAGATGGAAGTCAGACATGCCTCATCATACCCCCCTCCCTTATTGAAGACACCCTTTGAAACTCTTTAATAGACCTAAGACTATTCAAGACAAACCTGCAGGTCCTCAATTTACACAACAAATATATGTCTAGTGGCTTGTCTCTGATGAACAGACCTCCTTATCTTAAAATTCCAAGCCTTTAGAGAAAGCTTCAGGTCTTTAACCAATTACAAGTTAAATAATTTTTAAACTCACCTATAACCTGTAAGCTCCCCACAACCCCTGCAAAAATGGTCCACCCTTTCAGGCCAAACCAATGCATTGATGACTTTACCTGTAACCCTTATCTCCCTGAAATGTATAAAACCAAACTGTAACCCAGCCACAGGGAGTCCACTTGCTCAGGGCTTCTTGGGCATGGCTCTGGGTCATAGTCCTCAAATTTGGCTCAGAATAAACCTCTTTAAATTATTTTACATTGTTTAGCTTCTTCTCCGTCAACATTACGAATACATATTTTGAATATTATATGTGTGATATACTTTATTCTTACAAAAAGGTAAGCTAGAGAAAATAAAATGTTATTAAAATCATAAGGAAGAAAAAATGTTTTTACTATTCATTAAGTGGCAGTGGATCACCATAAAGGTCTTCATCCTCATCATCTTCACTGGGAATGATGCATGTATGGTCTGTAAGTGCTTGTGTGCATAAATTTTAATAAATGTTAACTTTTTATAATAGATTTGTATATATTTGATGATAGTAATGATAAACAGACTGGTATATACAGGTATTTTATGCATTCATGACATACCTAACTTTTTCTTAACTTTTTTGATCTTTCTAGGCTATACAGTTCATCTGTGAACTGTTTGAAATTATTGCAACTCTCCAAAAAACTTTCTGATATGTTTATTTTTTAAAAATCCCTTGCAGCTCAAACCTGCATTGTTCAAAGGTCAACTGAAGTATGTAACAGGCATTTACCTCCTACACGCAGACATTCAACAACTATTTCTTGAGCATTTACTATGTACCAGACACTCACTGTTCAATGCACTAGGAGTATGGAAAACAACAGCAGCAAGTAGATAAATTCTCTGCTCTTATGGAATTTTATCTTAGTAGGGAAAGAACTTCCCTACTAAGTAGGGAAAGAAGCAATTGACAAATACAAAATTAATAAAAAAAAATAATAGAAGGCTGGGTGTGGTGGCTCAAGCTTGTAATCCTAACACTCTGGGAGGCCAAGGCGAGAGGATCACTTGAGGTCAGGAGTTCAAGAGCATCCTGAGCAAAACTGAGATTATGTCTTTACTAAAAATAGAAAAATTAAGTGGGTGTTGTGGCAAACACCTATAGTCCCAGCTACTAGGGAGGCTGAGGCAGGAGAATCAATTGAGTCCAAGAGTTTGAGCTTGCTGTGAGCTATGATGATGACACTGCACTCTACCTGGGGCAACAGAGTAAGACTCTGTCTCAAAAAAATAAAAAATAAAAATAAATAAAATAAATAACAGAGATAAGAAAATACAAATACAATGATATAGAGAATGACTAGATAGCTGCATTATTTAGATGGCCAAGAAAACTCACTTTGAGGAAGTAATTTTAAATTCTGAAACATTAGCCGGGCGCGGTGGCTCACACCTGTAATCCTAGCTCTCTGGGAGGCTGAGGCAGGCGGATCATTTGAGCTCAGGAGTTCGAAACCAACCTGAGCAAGAGCGAGACCCCGTCTCTACTATAAATAGAAAGAAATTAATTGGCCAATAATATATATAGAAAAAATTAGCCGGGCATGGTGGCGCATGCCTGTAGTCCCAGCTACTCGGGAGGCTGAGGCAGGAGGATCACTTGAGCCCAGGAGTTTGAGGTTGCTGTGAGCCAGGCTGACACCATGGCACTCACTCTAGCCTGGGCAACAAAGTGAGACTCTGTCTCAAAAAAAAAAAAAAAAAATTCTGAAACATTAAAAGGAGTCAGCCATGTAGAGATCACTGGAGAACATGATGGCCTAAGAGAAAGCTAGTGCGAGGGTCCTGATATGTGCACTAGCTTGGCCTGTTGGGAACCATAAACAAGCTGGTGAGCTGAGTGCAGGAGGCGAGAGGAAGGTAGAGGGAATGGAAGAAAGACAGGTGACCAGGTGACCAGGGAAACGCTTTCAAAAGCTTTTTGAGCCAAGGATGTGGGGATGGTGTCTTTGCATACGTGAGGGAGCTGAAGAAGTGGGCACTGAAGTCTGTAAGCGGGGGAATGGCAGGCTCTTTTTAAAGATCACTCTGGTATACAACAAATGAAACGTGAGATAAAATTCTTGGGAGCCAGGGAGGCCAGTCAGGCTGCATGGAGATCAAGCAGGAGACAGAGGTGCTTTGGTCTGGACCAGTGATTCTCAGCTGGGGACATTTTCCTCCCAGGGGACATTTGGCAAAGTCTGGAGACATATTTGATTGTCATGACTGGAGGGGCTGGGGTAGGGTGTTGCTACTACCTTCTAGTGGTTGGAGGCCAGAAATGCTGATAAGACATCCTACCATGTGCAGAAGAGCACCCATAAAAAGAATTATTTGGTGTTAACAGTGACAACTTCATGTGTTTGTGACCCGCACAACCCCATAGGGCCCTGCCCACATTCAAAGGGCATCACACTAGATTTATTGCTCTGCTGTTACCATCTTGAAATTCTTAAAAACTGTATCTTCAAACTTGTAATTTATGATTGAAGTCCTTTGGGACAATAAGTATGCCTGTAAGCAGTAGAGGTAAGTGCGTTATGTGAGTCCCACTCCTTGCTGGCCCTTTGACACATAGTGTTTGTCATAACTGATGAGCACAGAATTCCAGCGGGCGCATGGTATGCAGGATTTCAGAGACTCAAAGTGAGTTCAAGGTAATACGTTACATCTATGATTGAGTGAGCAGGGCCTCAAGCCTCAAGTACCCACTTTTCCTGTTTGAAATTGCTTCCAATGCAGAAGGCAAGCAAAGGCTTTCTAAAAAACATACTTAGGAATTGTGTATATTCTTTCTTACTTATGTTATGCCCCTGTATTAACCAACTACTTCGAAAATAATAGTATTGAAGGCAAGTGAAAGAAAGATAGGATAACCTTTGTTCCTTTTACTTTCTCTTCTTTCTTATTCAGAATGACTTCAGAATGTGCACATATCAAGAAGTGAAATTAAGGCAGTTGAGTTAGTTTTGTGCAGCCTTTCTACAGTTCTGGTAAGAACAAAATATATACACATACACAAGCTGTGAAGTATTAATTGTGTGATTTTGGTGATTCTGCATACAAGTTAAATGCTCTCATCCTTGCACTTAACACTGGCATTGTACAATATGAAGATGAACGGCAATATTCATGCTAATAATTTAACATTTTAATTTTTCTTTTTACTTAGAGTGACATTTAAGCAGCAAATTAATACTATGACATGCCAAAGGAGGGACTGCAGAAGAAAGGAAAACTCTTTATACTTTAGCATTTTTCGTGTCACATGTTTCCTGTATTTTGAACGAGGGACCCCACTTCTTCATTTTTCCCTGGGCCCTGCAAATTATGTAGCTGATTCTGGCGTCAAACATCAATACTGCCAAGACTGAGAACTCCTGGTCAAGAGGATGTCAGGGAAGATGGAGAAAAGTGGGCAGATACAAGATTTTCCCTAAAAGCAGAGTTAGCTGGACTTTCTAGTGGATCACATGAGGGCACTGAGCCAAGACAGGGATGTCTAGTTTAGGGCTTGAATAACTGATAAAGTGGGGAGAAAATCATGTCATGGCATATATCCAGTAATGCTATAATCCTTACAACAGTGATTATGAACTATATATATCATTTTTTTTCATTTTGTAAAAGAAGGATGCAACTGATTGTCCAAAATTCCCAAACTAATAAAAGACAGAGCCAGAGTTCAAATCCAAAGCCCTTAGAGTTCACAGACAGCTTGTCCAACTGGCTGGCCTCTCTGCCTGCCGTGATTAGACAGAGGCTGCCGGCCGAAGGCAGTCCACCTACAAATTACAGAGCGAATTGTGAAAGAGCCCGTTGAACAGAGCAAACGACTTTATTCTTCGTCTTCTCTGATCTGTGGATTTTCCTGCTCTGCTGGTGATGCCATGATGAATATCTTTTTCACTACGTCTTGTCAATTCATCTGTCTCCCAATATTGCATAATATCTTAGAGGATGGTTATAGAAATTGAGAAATATGACTGTATAAAACAGAAAGTATTTGCTGTGTCTTTTCATTATACTATATTCTGTATTTTATATCATTCATATTTTTCTTTATAAATTCCTTGTCAAATATTTGAGCAGTCATTTACTTTATCTGTAGTTTGCAAGAATACTGAATATACTATCAAAACCCTAAAAAATGACCAAGACATTCCAATCTATAAAAATCCAAAGTACAGAAATATATTGGAAGGTCTGAAAACTTATTCTAAAATGTCATATTTCACTAAACATACAGTGCTGTTGAAATTTATAGCTCCAAAGATGCCCTTGTCTGTTTTTTGTTATTTATATATATTTGAAAATAATTGATATTGTAATTAAAGTATCTCTTTAAATTATACATGACTCCCTTCTATTAGCAACAATAAAATATCATTGACATAGAAGTATGTTTATGCCAAGAATTTTAGTAATTCAGTTGTAATAATGAATATTTCATTATTTAACTTATGCTTATTTCCTAACTGGCTCCACCTGCTTGTTTAGATAACCAGAGCCTGAATTTTTCTTTGAGTATTTGGATCAAGTTCTAGTAAGCTGAACTCCTTTTCTTCTTAAAATTTGTTATTTCTCATCAAGTATACTGCTGAGAATTTGAGCTGAACTTATTAGTTTCTCAACAGAGCTTTCACTGTCCCAGGAGGCAAAGTAAGATTTATTCCAAGTCAGGGCCAAAATAAAGATATTGGTTTTAGTTCTGCAATAAGCTGAAGTAAGAAAAAAATCTAGCAACTTGCAATATGGCACTCACTGTGCTAGGCTGTAATTTATTCATTTGAGTGTCTGCTCTCCCAAATGGCTGTGGGGTCTTTGTGAGCAGGAATGACATCAAACCTCTCTCCCTGTGCCCCCTCCCCTTCAGAATGACATTCCCAATGTAGGATTCCATAAATGTCTGGTGAATGAGTGAATAATGAAGAAAAGCATTTTTTCACTGGCACAGACAACTCCCAAACCTTTGATAGCTACTTCTTCTGACTCAAGGTCACCCAAATTAATATGAATTCAAAGCAAACTATAAAACTCTAATTTGAAGCACAAAACTTATATTCTTTTTAGTAATGCTCTCATGGAAGATTAGAATTTAACACAATTACAAGCCAATTGTGGCATGAAGGTTTTGTTTTGGTTGCTGCTGTTATCTTATAAGGAGGTCACTTTGAGGACTGTTGGATCTGGCATACCTGAACAGCAAAGAAACCACCTGCCTCCTCTCTAGCAGTATAGGGGAGATGTTAGGAAGAGGGGCTCTGGAGAATAGTGTCCAAGTTCAAAGGCCTGCTCCTTCATTTGCAAGCTGCAGGCAAGTTAACAATAATAAGCATCAATTTCCTCGTCTGTAAAATACGGGTAATAATAGAATCTATGCCATGTCACAGAGGTATTGTGTTTTCCAAAGTTTAAAAATAAATACTGAGTACAGCTCCAGACACATACTAATAATGACTGAAAGTCTGATGGGTTGGCTTTGTTACTCTTTCAAAGTTCAAGTTAAACTCTACTTCCTTTATTAGATCTTCCCTTGGACTCTTCCACCTACTTTAGTTTCTCCCTTTCCCTTTGTGTATAGTACATACTAAAAATGGTTAGTTCTTTTTGTTTTTTTGTTTTGTTTTGTTTTGTTTTTTACAAATTCTTGAATTTATTTGTAATTATTTCATGGGCATAAGTCTTGTTTGTCCAATATCCTTCCCCCATGGTAGGGAGTGATGGAATTTTTTCTACAGAGATGCATGGCAGCAACTTCTCTGAAAAAGAGCAAGAGCTAGGTGGGGCAAGGTGATTATTTGACATGGTACAAATCTTGAAAACTGGAGGGTAAACATCAGCTTTCTCCTAGGGAGCACTGAGGGCCACACTGGGGAAGCCATATATTTACTATCTTTCATATGGCAATAAATGTAGTCAAAGAAAAGCAGATGGGTGCTGCTTAAATTAAAGAAAAAGAAAAAGAAAGGAGGTTGGAAGTGGCTGACATCTCTGACCCTGTGAGGATGCTACCTCTGCCCTTTTAGGACTCACAGTCATTTGACCAACAAGTTCTACACCAAACCCAACTAAGCTTGCTAAATCTCTTATTCTTCCCCAACTATCTATCTGTTCTTGGAATGATCCTTATGGATGCCCTGTGTTAAGAGGAAATGTATGTAAAACAGGCATCTCGAGGTAAAAAAATGAGCTTTACATTTAGTTCCATGAGTTAACAAACTCATGGAACTAAATGAGAATAGTGGAACTAAATGAGAATAATGTTCCATTATTCCAAAATCCTATTTTGCCTGATCATTGGCATCCATTTTTAGCACAAATGGAAGCCTATACTCTGTTGCAATACTAATCAAATTATATTTTCTTGAGGTTCTGTAACACCCACCCCTAGAGTGACATCTCTACCTTTTAATGTTTTCTCAGCCTTTTGTATCTTTCCTGCAGCGGAGAGTTTCCCCTTTCTACTTTACTACTTTCTGTAGTTTCTGTTGCCCAAACAATAGACCTCTTTTTTCTTCCCCATGTGAAATACTCTATTACTAAGTAGTGACCTTTTTTTACACTACACACTCTCCAGACATATTCAACCCTATTTAGAATCACAGTTGTGTATTCTGTACTAAAATAGAAAAAAATAATTCATTGAATGTTTCCTTCAGGTCAAATATGTGTTTAGTGTTTTCCGTGCATCATGCCATTTACCTCTTGCAAAAACTCTGTGAAGGAGGCATTGTTATTATAATCGTTTTACTAAAAAGAAAATTGAGGCTTTGAGAAGTTTGTCCAAGGTCACAAATTTAATAAGACAGATCTGGAAATTGAACCAAAGCTAACTATTATGCTACATTCCTATTGCAAAGAACAAAGATCATGTGTCCAGGATGGCAATGTTCTCTGTTGAGAACAACACCCAATATTAGAGGGAGAATCAGAGAGCTACAAGAGTGAGTTAAGATTCATTTAGATTCCCACAAACATCAGGAATGAATTTTATTCTGATTGTTCTTATGTAATTGTGACTCTTTCCTACCTGGTGATTATTTGACATGGTCCAAATATGGAAAGCTAGAAGGTAAATACCAGGCTTTTGTATATACAAAGAGAGTGCATAACTTGCCCAAGTCCATACATCTAGCAAGGGAAGAAGCCAGGTTTTTTAAAACCCAGGCATCCATGGGCTCCAGAGCCTGTGCCAAGAACGGCTCCATCTCTATGGCATGTATGTTTGTTGCCGCTAAATAGTTCTCTGGGTGGCCCCGGGAGTGGCCCCGTTCTCCTCCCTTTCTCACAGGTAGCTCTCAAGAATGATTGCTGAATGTGCTGGGAATGTAGCATCCCGAGATACGGAGGGACTGACTAGAACGGCCAAGCTCTGTTCCAAGCCATTCCCTAGAAGCAGGATGTCCTTCAACATCTTAGCTCAGACTCCGAGGTATATAATCTAGGGTGGGCCACCTTTCAAGGTCCCCTTTTTCAGTGCAAGTGGGGCACATACAGTGGAGAGAGCATCTGTCTCGAGCAGTTTTCTGTGCCTTGGGGGATCAGCTCATGATGAATTCTGGGTTTCTGTTGTCCCTTGCTTCTTATACAACTTGCTGCATCTGACTGTATTCCGTCTCCTGGGAGACACGTTGGGAGCCAGTGCACAGTGAATCTATTTCACAATCAGTTAAGGAAAATATGCTTGAATTCTACAATTAAGTAGAAACTTTATATATATACATATATATATAATATATATATGTATATACAATATTTCATGGTCCAATAAGGGTCTAAACTCAGTCTTTATTGCATATTATTTTGTAAATAAAACATAGTGTGGCTCTTATGCATCAATTGATAATCCCTCTTAAATAAAATAAAACCAACACTTTTATCCAATTAATATAATAGCAGCTTTTATTTACTGAGAGCTCTCTGTGGTGTATTGAACTCAATCTTTTCAAGAACTGCCTTTTTAATCCACTTAGCTTTGTGAGGTACGTATTATTATTTTTCCAGTTTTGCAGGTGAGAAAAAAGAGACTCAGGTTATTTAAGTTAATCAAATTCACACAGCTAAAATGTGGCAGACTCAGTTCTGTCTGACCCCCAAACTCATGATCATAAACATCATGCTCCGGTGCCTCAAGATTCGTTTAACAATTCTTCTCAGTTCACACCCATTTTAAAGTTTATCTTGAATACTAGATCAAGTGCCTCTGCTATTCCTGCTAGGTCCCAGTATGGGCTTTTGTTCTTTTCTGAGGGATTCATCTTTGAGATCTACCATAGATCCTGGGTACCATCCTAATTTAATCTAGCTAGAGGCTTAATGTCCTGTCACTTGATCAACCCAAGTATGTGTCCTTGTGTATGCATTCCTTGTTTCCTAGAACTGGCCTCCTGACTCCTATGTGATAAACTGACCATGCCCAGTACTTCATCATGGCCTGAATTGGAGGTGAAGGTGGTAAAAGGAAAATAAAATTGCCCTTGGAGGATTAAACTACAAATCAACACCTTATGGATGAGATCAGAGTCACCTTAAGATATAATGGTCCTTTTTCACAAAAACCTCTTAAAATATAATGGTTCCGAGCCTAGCAATATTTAACTATGGACACATCAAAAGCCCTTTTTTTAAAAAATCAGGTGTCTATCAGAAAAATGGATTGGTTAGTAAAAGAACATGGGAATGTTGGCATTGTCTGTTCAAGCAGTGCCTTGGGAGAAGAGATCCTAATCAAGGATTCAACCTATATAGTCTGAGAACAAGTAGTTTTTTAGGTAAATGTATCAAGCTATGCTATCTTGAGGGGCTTAAATATTCCAATCATAATGAATGCACCTGTTTCAATGCTAAGTAACTTCTGACCATATTTTGGCTTTAATGTGCTGCACCACAAGAAAAGTATATTGACCAAGAGATGTGAGTGTCTGATTCCTCTGGAAGTTTTTCAGCTCATGGCAAATTAATACTTAGTCATTCTTGTTTTGAATATCATTTCATAGGAGCTGTGTTAATGTGATTTCAAGTTCAAATCTAATCAAGTCTGGGATATCCCTGACAAGATTGAGTTTTTGAGCCTGGGGAGCTGAGTGTCAGATGTGAAGCCTCAGGGAAGCCAGTCCAATGACCTTTTCTGGTGGCACCATGACCTCATTTTCCTTTAGGTGCCTTTGGCAACATCTTGCTGGGTTCTTGGACTTCTTTAGAAAAGAGTAATCTGCCAGGAGATCCTTCCTTCCTTCCATGATGGAGGCATAAGCATAGTTTCAGTTTTAGCAAGCTGCAGCTTGGTGCATAATGAGACATACAGCCATAAATAAATACTCTCAACATTTGTGCAAGATCATATTAAGACAGACGCCAAAGCTTGTTGTAATTGCAATACACTGCATATTACTGAAACTTTTCATAAAATTTAATGAGATTCCAACTTATAAGGAAAGAGGCATAAGGAAACTTGTAGTGACATAATTGGATGACACCTTCTGCCCAGAGGGCAAAAGAAGCTAAAATACATAACTGGTATTTGTGTTCCTGAAAGGAAGGGATTCAAGAAGATATTTAAAATAATATAATAAGTCCAGTTTTGATTGCATTATCTTTTGAAAACTAGAAGGAAGATTTTTGAACAAAGGTTTCCAGAAAGGGTAATTAAAAAGTTCGCAGAACTCAAATTGTATTCAATAAGATCACTCAAAAGGTGAGTATCATCTGTAATAAAAATGAGAAGCAAGACTGGGCTGAAAATTCTCTCCAACTCTGGTTTCCAACAGTGAGCCTGACTGAGCTCCCCCAAGAATCTCCTTATTTTAGAATTGGGACCAAGACCTGGGGAAACAATTCGCATTGATTTAAGACATAAGTAAACAAAAAGCTTGAAGGAAATAAAGAAATGTAATGAGCCCTGTGTTTCATTTTCTGCGCTTGTTCATTAATATAGAACGGAAAATTCATCATTGAATGAATGACGGGCGTATGTGGGGTCAAGGCGAGAACCAGTGACAGCCTCCCCTGCCTTAGCTGCTCAAAAGGAATCTTAACAAGCCCGTAAAGGACAGAGCCTGCATTTTGTGGCCGTGATCGTGTTTGAGCTGTTAATAAGCCTTAGATACACTTGAGGGGATTCTCCAGGCTTCGGTTATAACCAAGAGGTCACAGTGAAGTCCTACACTTTTAACACAGCATATTTTCACCTTTTTAAGATCACAGGCTACTAAATGCTGAGTAGTGAATTTACTGAAGAAACTACTCATTCCATTTTTTGCATATGTAACTTAGAGCACAGTCTTTAAGTTTTGTTTTTCATCTCCACCACTTAGCAGTGTGTGACCTTGGGCAAGTTGCTTAACATCTCCAAATCTCAGTTATCTTAATTATTAAATAGATATAAAAATATTTATGTCACAGAGTTATCATGAGAATTAAATAAGATTAAGTTTCTAATGGTTTCAACACATTACCATTAACATCTCATAAAGCTTAATATTTACTCGTAACAATCTAATCTTTCAACAGGTAACCTATTATAAATTACGTGTTGCCTTTCTTGCATTACATGTTCCACATATACATTCCACTTTGCATAGAGTACATAAAATAGAGGGTATTTTTCACAAGCGTGTTAACTCATTAGATAGCAACATTAAAAAGCAAGTACAAATCTCAGCTCAAGATTTCAACAAATAGTTGTTTTCTTTTTCTTTTCTCATTAGCTACCATATGTCTCAAAGATGAGTGAAAATCCAGGATGAAGTTAATGATCATTTTTTTCTTTATCACAATTTCTAAACGTGACTGTTCTGAATAAACAAACTTAGAAATTTTTGGATAGAAGTGTTATTGATTAGGATTAGGCTGATGTCAAAATTGGGTTTACCCTGGTTAAGTTTTCCTAATGTTTCAGAAAAGACTTTCAGGATAATGAAGCAGAAATAAATGCACCAGAAAGTTAATCTTCCTTCTTGTTTCCTCCCCCTCGGGCCTGAAACAACGCCCCGCCAAATGGAATCACTATTTACTCTAGAACATGTCCCAGCATTGTCATTCTGACTTGAATATTAATATGAAATGATTAATGAACCTGTTGCTCAACGTGCTAAATTAAATAACAATGAAGAGATTAAGGATGCCTTTCCCATTATAGAGTGCTGCATTTTAAGTCCTAATGTGTAAAGTAGACCATTAGTTTTCAGTCAGGCTTTGTAATAGGTTTATTTATGAATTTATCTCACCTTTTCTGCAAGCAAGTCGTGCAGCAAATACTTATTTCTTCATTCTACTTAAAGAATTGAAAGCTGGTTTCTCCAGTAAATAATGCAGAACTCTGACCCTGATATTTTTACATAACTGTCATTTTCAGACCAATTAGTATATTCAGACCAATTAAAATATTCAGGGCTCAATGCCTCACCCTACTTCTGAGACTCCTGCAGTGAAACTGCAGTCTCCCCAGGTATATAAAGACCTAGGGGTCCTCAATATGATTATATAATTTACAATCACAGCATAATTTTAATAGCATCTGTCACTGTTTCCATAGTATCAGATATTCAGCAACTTAGGCTTACAATCAGAATAAATGTAAAAGTGGCCCATCCCCACTCTCCAAGTCTAGAAGAATTATTGTTTTTTGTATATTTCCCTAGATTTTATTATTTTCAGAATGACCTCTCATATTACAAGGACACCTTTTTTTTTCTCATAGAAAAATAATCTTTTACATTATTTCTTAGCATGACCAGATGTCTCTCAAGAGAAAATCTGTGAAAATTGCTTTGTGAAGATTGGGGCAAGATGTTACTCATAGAAAAGTACCATGTGCCCAAGCTGAATCCAGTGGTTAATATAGGGGACTTTCACATCATCTAGTAGATGGATCAATTGTCCAGTTGGACAACATCATGATGTAACTCTCTGAATTCAACTTGAATAAATCTTTTTGTAGGTAGGTCTAAGCCCTGGATATTGGTTTTTCCAGCAAGGTCTTTCACAGACCAGATACCTCCCAATATTACATGATTGGTTGGCTACATGTTCCCCGACTCCTTCCAAGTTCATTGACAATAAGTACAGCAGCACAGGGGTGGCTTCCCTCTCAAGGACCACAATCCATGGAATGTCTAGCTGTGATGGGTTCAAGCACACTTCTCACTGGGCTGAAAAGAGCTTCTTGGACTGGGTTCCTTCTCTTGGTCTTCTTCCCTATTTCCTTTAATGGCTGTTGTTTTAAACTGAGTTATGAGTCGCTAATGATGTTGTCGTGAAGATTGTAGGGCTGATAGGGAGAGGACGTGGTTCTCCTGGCCAACACCATACTCCCGTGCCAGTGCAGTGACTGGATAAGCACTCAAGAGCTGTTTATCCCTCCTTGTGTTCACTGCAAATGTCACATCGATAAAGTAAATCTATACCACAAAAGAGTGAGAAATTTAGAGTTTATGGTCCTCCATGGGAAAAATGAAAGAGAGAGTTTATATCTCATAGAATATTGCAAACAACTTAATAAAATCTCTGTTTGACATTTCTGTTCCTCAATTATGTTTTTCTACTACCACTGTCTCTACCTTATTTTTACTCTATTTCTTCTAAATCAGTATTTCTAACATCCAGATCCTCTATTGTCTTGGTATCTTAACTCTTTCCCCAAATTGCACGTCCCATAAGCAATATAAAAGTCCTTCAATTAGCTGACACCACAAGTAGCTGAACTCATTCCCTAGAAGGCAGATTAGCAGCCAGACACATAATGCAAACTTGACTTTAGGACTTTTAGCTCCTGCTGCAAGAAGTTTATCAAATTATTCATTCACATCTTTTCCTTAGTGTACAAGGATCAGGGACAGGGAGAAGGTAGGCAATGGAAGGGGGATTGTACTGCTAAGAAAATTAATATTTTCTTCTTTTAATTGTAAACAAATAGATGGAACTGCAGGCATGCTATTCTCAACTATGGCCATAGCTTTCCAGTATCTAAAAAAAGTAGTTAGTTGATCTTCAACTCAATTTCGTCCTGTGTCAAATCACACAGCAGCATAGGTCCTATCCACATTCATCAGGGTTAATTCAGGGAAGCAGAACCACCAAGATTCCTATGAAATTATTAACTTATTTTAGTAACTCGATCTTATGTAACTATGGGGGGGAGCTGTGAAAGTAAAAATCCAAAGAGGAGAGTTGGAGGAGAACAAAATCACTAACCAGCCCTGATGCTGGTGAAAAGTCAGAGTTTGCAAACAAAATACGTATATTGGGATGTTGAAGGGGGCTGATGAAGAAGTCCATGAAAGGCTTTGTTTCTTTGTGGCTACTGTAAATTTGCAGCCATATGTCTTGTGTTCGATCTGAAATCAATCATTATTGATCAGCAGGAATGGTGATTGGGAAGGAGAGGAAGGAATCCCCCAACACCTCCCTGTGGGCCTCTCGCCACCACTAACTAAGGGGAATTTCAGAACATGATGGCTGATACTGTACTTCATCTCCCCAATCTCACACAACTTTTACTTTTAACCACTTTTCACTCTGGAAATAAAGAAAAACGCATAGGAAAGGGATTCCCGGAAATGTGGTTCCCAGAATAACCAAGTCAACAGTGGAACAACCCAGCATACTCTCCTATGAGGAGCCAGATACTGGCAAGCCTGTTTGTTGCCATTTATCCACAAACTGGTCAATTATCTTAAGTTGAGAATTGTGTTAGACATCCAGGCATGGAATGCCTGTTTCAAGCAGATACATCGAACACTGAGTTAAAACCTAGTTAACTCAAAACATTAAGAGAGATATGTTGAGATGCTTTTTACGTGCCTGTGCGCACACACACACACACACACAGTTTTTTCTTGGGAAACAGTTACCTGCCATGAATTCTATCACAGAGTCTTTGGCTCATTCGAGGTGCTTAATTCATGTTTACTGAATAGCTAAGAGAACCATACAATCTATAAAATAGAAAAAGGAGTTTTTGTTTTGTCCTAAAGTAAACACCCTTGACATACACTCCCAAACAACTGAGCTTAAAACAGCCAGTAAAATGAGATATTTGTATATTCCAAAGAGTAAATAAACTTCATGCATCATAGCCTGCTTTTGCCAAATATCATTGCTGTTGCTACATTGCTTCTGTTTAAATAATCTTGAGCCTACATTTCTCCTTTTTCTTCTTTGCCATCTGGATGTCCGTTTTATAGTTTTCACATTTATTTCTGATATATTTTTCTCACCTGTCCTTATCTCTCTTTTCTTTTTGCTCTTTTTAGTTTTAACTTTTCTGTCTGCTCCTCATGTAGCTTCTTTTTCCTTTTATCATTGTCCAAATATCAGGAAACCATTTTAATTGGAATGTTTGGTTTCACAGGAGAGAAAATCACAGTCCATCTGCCAAAAATGTTGTCAGCATCAGGTTCCCGAGTGTGAGATTGGAGGTTTTTTCCACTCTGCTAGCATACACACCACCAATACTGGATAGCACTGTTCTAACATTGGGGGAAATAGCAAAATGCAATTTCAGAATCTTAGGATAGAGAAAGAAATTCTTTTTATCTTACATGAGCCATGAGTTCTCAGTCCTTTTCCATTTTTTTTTTCCACTTGGACAGTTGTATGTGATAGCTTTCCAGATGGAGTTGTACCTGCAGTTTTGAAAGTCCATTTTGTTTCGCTTTTGTTTTCTTAGACTTTGCATCCTATGCCTGGTGCTGCTCTCTATAATAATGCTATGCTGAGAAGTGAAATTTTGAAATGAGTAATAAAATTCTTGGTTTGACTGTGGATTTATATAACACATTTAAAAGTCATGAGGCCTGGGATGAAAATATTACTTAAGCCTTTAGTTTAATACAACATATGCCATTTGAATTGATTAAGCTTTAAAAATTATTTACTAGTTATTTTGCTTTTATGGTAGAGACAAAAGTTTCTCTCTCTCTCTCTCTCTCTCTCTCTCTCTCTCTCTCTTTCAGGGATATCTTACTTTCTAGTAAAGGAACTCATCTCTACATTTTTTTTAGAAGTATCATCTCTAAATTCCAAAGACTAAACTTTCAGGACATTAATAAAAAAAGACATCTAGTCCTTGTATTATACATGCTGGAAAGAATGACCACAGAAAGGTAGTTATTAAGAAACTTACCTAAAGTTACTTTACTATTTTGTGGAGAGCTTACCTCAGAAAAAAGAAGAAAGAAAGAAAAGAAAGAAAGAAAGAAAGAAAGAAAGAAAGAAAGAAAGAAAGAAAGAGAGAAAGAGAGAAAGAGAGAAAGAGAGAAAGAGAGAAAGAGAGAAAGAGAGAAAAGAGAGAAAGAGAGAAAGAGAGAAAGAGAGAAAGAGAGAAAGAGAGAAAGAGAGAGAAAGAGAGAGAAAGAGAGAGAAAGAGAGAGAGAGAGAAAGAGAGAAAGAGAAGAAAGAAAGAAAGAAAGAAAGAAAGAAAGAAAGAAAGAAAGAAAGAAAGAAAGCAAGCGATATAAATCAGACCATGTTTAGTGAGGTATATCAAACTTGCCAAACTATGGGATAAATAAAGCCACCCAGGGACTGGCCCCAGAAGCTAGACAAATAAATCTGCTGGCTTATTAACCTTATCTGGTACATGTTTTCATGTGTTATTGAGTTAAAATTATACATAAATTTAGTTCAAAAGTCAACTTGTTTAAACTTGCTGAGTATCTTTGATACTTAGTGAAAAAATAAACATCACTACAATGGTATTTTATTTACTTATTGCTAAATCTTAATACAATATTTTGGGTTGTTTAGAAAATATATGGTACTTTATAGTTGCCTAAGAGCCATATTTTTAACTTTTGTGAGAAAAGGACTTCCAAGTCATTTGCACAGTCTTCATGGTTTAGACCATTATCCGGGATACTCAAGGTTTGGTGCCATTGTCACGTGGGAGTGGGGTGGGGTCACTTTCTTGAGTTTTGCAGCATCTGCTGTTGCAGCACTGTGTGCTCAGCTGTAGGTGGGCAGTTTGGCCAGGGGAAGCGCACCAATAAGAGAAGAATGCAGCCTGCCTACTCTGCTCTGGCAAGGCCTTGGCTCCTAGCAACCCAGAATCTGAGAAAGTAACGGAGTTAAAGTCAAGGGCACTCTTGGGACCCAAATATTTTATTTTGTAATGAAATATTTACACTCAAATTGTGTATTGGTAAGAAGAAGGGTGTATACTGTAGAGGTTGAAAGCATGGCCTCCTGATTAAAAGAAACCTGAATTTAATCCCTAGCTCCTCATGTAGAAAATATGGAATCACAAATAGATGGGGGAAAAAAAGGAAAATCTTTGATTATATAAACATAAAATATTTCAGGACAAATTTAAAAGTCAAATATTGGTTGCCTCTGGGGAGGGGTACCTAGTGGCTCAGTGACAGGATTGGAAAGGATTCTTTTCATTAGACACTCTACTGAGCTTGTGATTTTGAATCATGAGAAATGCACTACCTTAACCCTGGTCCTGTCAATTTATAGCTCCAAAAGATTCTGAACTCTTACCTCCCTTCCCTGGCTCAGTTAAATCCTCTCTCAGACTCTCAGTATATTTACTTACAAAAGATAATAATAGTATGTATCTAGCAAAATTATTGTAAGAATTAACCAATATATTATACTTATTATAATGGGCAGGCATAAGGCATTCCAAAATAGTTATTATTACTATTATTATTATCATCCATTGGATTTTGTAGTTTGAAACACAGAGAAGTACAAACATTAAAGTGTATAGCTACATGAGTTATCACAAAGCAAACATACTCGTATAGCCACCACTGAGATTAACAGAAGCAATCCCCCTGTACTCTTTCTCCCAGCTCAGATGTAGTCATTTTTCTGGATTTTAATATCAGAGATTAGTTTAGCGTGTATTTGAAATTACTACAAATGTAGAAATTTGTGCATCTATGTCCTGTTTTGTAGTTTCTTTCACAAAATATTACTCTTGTGAGATCTATAGCTTATAGCAGTAGTTTATTAATTTTCATGGCCATATAGTCTTTTATTTTAAATGAATATTTGTGCTGTTAGTGAACATTTGGAATATTTCTAGTTGTTGGTTACTTACTATTAGCACTGTCCTGAAAATTCTCATACTTGTTGCTGGTGACATATTGACACAATTCTGTTCTACACTAACTTAGAAATGAAATTTTGTGATGGGTATGTGGATATTAATTTTAGGAGACACTGCAAGACAATTTCAAAAGGGATTCTTTTCATTTATCTTCCACCAACATCTTATGAGGATTCCTATTTCTCTGCATCTTCACTAACATTTGGTATTTAAATTGCTTGAAGAAGCCAGTCATTCTGATTGGTGTGTTATGATATCTCATGGGATTTTAATTTGCATTTCACTGATAACTAATAAGGTCAACTTCCCTTTAATATATTTACTTCCAATTTCAGTATTTTCTTATGTGAAGTGCCTGTTCAAGTGTTCAAATCTCTTCTTATTTTTATTATATTTTTTGTTGTTGTAGCCTTTTTCTTGATGGGTTATTAAAAATGTTTTTGGTATAGTCTGTATATAAATTATTAGTCAACTGAATAAAAAAATGTTAACAGTTTGTTCAGTGGCCTTTTCTTTAGCCTCAGGGATGCCTGAAGTTGCAACCTTTGGTCAAGGGCTCCTTGCAACACAAATGCTCAAGAAATTGTCTGGAGCATATTTATGTCAGACCCAAGATAACAGAGCATCCCACCTAGGACTATGAAGGAACATAAGCCACTAAAAAACTAGAAATGCCAAAAACAGCCATCATTTACATAGCCCCAGGGGATTTTTAAATTTCCTCTTGTAAATTATTTCTATAGTCTGAGATGCTAATTTTTTTGGCGTGGTAGGAGCCCCTACTGGTCTCTACTCAGCTCTGTACATCATATGCACACTAGATGACAGGATCACCTTGGGCTGCCTCTGAGAAAAAGGCACCAACATTTCTAGATTTATACCATTTAATGTTGTCATACAGAGAAGGAAGTCGTGCTTATATATGTGCTATAGATAGTTACTCTCCTTTTCAAAACCCCAAATTTTAAGGTCTTAAAAAATGAGACAATAATTCAAACTGCCATAAGGGCTATTTAGAAACAACCATAGAATATAAAGTAAAATTCGAGTGTAACAATATGTATTAAGTGAATTTACCACTAAGGCGTACCTGTTATCTTTATTGTTTGCTTCTGTGTTTTAAGACTACAGTTCTGGACAGATTCAAAGATGACATTTTAATTTGGATAACATACATTAGACCAAAGAGATTTCTAAAATGTATGTCTGTCTTATGTCAAATGAGTATGGTGTTCTCCATGAGGTTCTGCAGTGGAGATATATATTTCTACTATTTCCTGTAATATGCGTTTTCTTTTTACTCCCTCCCAACCTTTCTCTCTTTCTTCCTCTCTCTCTCCCTACCTGGAAGGGAAAAAGAGTTTGTTGTATATCAAAAGATACCTTTCATCTTTTTTCTTCTCTATGAACTCACTGAAGGCTTGAGGGATATAAGCAAAACCAGCAACTTCACGTAGTTAGTGATCATACTGCATTCAATTATTTGGGAATAAAGTCAAGGTTTATACAAATGCACGCACACAACTGAGTATGTACTCTCATCTGTGAAATAATCAGATATCCACTCCAAATTTCTGCCCCCCAATTACATAAGACAAAATACAACTTTTTTTCCAATGACAAATTAAAGAACATAAAAGAAATGAAAGCTCTACTGATGCCCCTGTGGGTTAGCCAATACCTAATTCTACTTTTTGACTGCTCAATAGCAATACTCTAGTGCCTTCTCCTTCAGTTCTCTACAATTACCATAACAAAGAGAAGGACAAGTTTTTCGGTTCTTGAGAGCTTCTTCAAACCTTGTTTCTCCAGCTCTCAAGGTCATCTCTGCTCTCTGATTACAATACCTATTCTCATCCCTCTGAGATGGTAAAGTCTTCATGAAGCTTTTGAGCATCATTAGGCAGCGCAATGCCAGCCTCTCTGCCAGAGGCATTTTGTGTTTTCATTCTGCTCTCTTATAGAGTGAATAGGCTTAGGCTTTTGAACACTGGATGGAAGATCTCTTTATCCATCATTTTATGCAGAATACTTAATGACAATTGAAAATAGAGATGGAGATATAAACTCTAACATTTATTTCATATTAAATAATTAATATGATTGGTAGAGGTCAATTGTGAAGGATAACGATGAGTTAAAATCTAACATTGTTGACAACTCATTATGTGTCAAAACTCTTCTAATGCTTGACAAAAATATCTTTCCTGACATTCACAACAGCTCTAGGAGTGAGGCATTGTAAGAGAAGAATCTGGACTCTAATCTCGATGATTCACTCTGTGTGATTCCATACAAGTCAACTAACATCTTTGGCCTAATTTCCCAGTATGTATTAGTCATCTACTGATGCATTGTCTTAAAATGCAGGAGTTGGAAACAACAAACATTTAGTATCTTACACAGTTACTGGAGTCAGGAATCCAGAACTGGCATAGTTGGGTAGTTCCAGCTCAGGGTAAGGATATTAGGCAGAGCTGCAGATGTCTGAAGGTGTGGTCTGGGTTGGAGAATCTGCTCACGAGCTCGTTCACATGGTGGTTGGAAGACTGGAGGCCTCAGTTCCTCACCACATAGCCCTCTGGCCAGGGCCCTTCTTGACAGGCAGCTGACTTGCTCCACAATGAGTGATCCAAGGAGAGCTAATGAGACAGAATCCTTGGAGTCGTATAACCTAGTCTGCAAACTTGCATTTCCTCACTTCTTTCTAGGTTTTTTTCTATTCAAAGAAGCAAGTCACTAAATGTAGCCACCACCTAAGTAGAAATAAATTAGACCTTACTCTTGAGGAATGATCTATCAAAGAACTGGATATGGAGACACATTTTTAAACCACTACACCATCTATAAAAATTGATAAGATGTGGGTCAGGGGTGAATTTCAGTGGGTCCTTGAAAACCCTCCAATTTTGCAAAAATTGATTTCAAACACATTTAAAGCCCACTAACTACTTCCTCCTCCTAGTGCTGGATCAGCATGCTGGCCTTTCCGACGCTTGTCATACAGAAAGTCTTAGAGCCAGCCTTATTTATAAAGATGATTACTCATAGTTATAATACTAATAATATTTTGTTAGTAGCTTAGTGAACTTTTATATATGTTTTCATCCATGTAACTACCACCTAGATCAGGTTATAGAATATTTGCAATACCCCAGAAGGCTCTCTTAAGCTCCTTTCTGTAGACATCACTGTCTCCCAGAGATAACCACTATTCTGATCTCTATCACCATAGATTAGCTTGCCTGTTTTTAAACTTCATTTGTATAGAATAATACATTGAAAGTTTATTTTCCTAGCTTCTTTAGCTCAATACATCTTACTTCTAAGTGTATGAGCACTTATCCTGAGTCCAGACAGATTATCTGATCAAAATACAGCCTGCACAGATGTTTGAAATCTTTATCACAAAAATTCACTTCCTCAGAGATCAGGTATTAATTCCTCGAAATATTAAGAAAAGTAGCAAATTTGGGAGCTAAAGTAAAACTTTGAAACTGTTTTCCAGATAAAGAACTCCTTGTTTATATCAGTTCATTAAATATACATGTCTCTCCTTTCTATGTACCAGATATTAGAATATATTACTGAAATATAAACATCAATAGGCATATTTTCTGATCTAAAGCAGCTCTGCCCACTGATTCAGGGATGATCATAATAGAATGCTAGGAGTACAGTTGTTCCTTGGTATCATGTGGGCCATTGGTTCCAGAACTTCCTGTGGATACCAAAATCTACAGGTGCTCAGGTCCCTGATATAAAATAGTATAGTATTTGCATCTAACCTACAAAACTCTGGTATACTTTAAACCATCTCTACATAACTTGTAATACCTAATACGATGTAAATGCTATGTAAATAGTTATTTAGGGAATAATGACAAGAAAAAAGTTAATCTATGTTTAACACAGATACAACCATCCATTTTTTTCTGAATGTTTTCAATTTCCAGTTGGTTGAATCCACAGATACAGAATTCATGCATACGGAGAGCCAACTGTTCTCCAATGGCAGTGAGCTGACCAAGAGCAGGGAACTTTGCTGTCTAGAAGGGACAGAGAGGTGATCATTGAACTATAGCCTGAAAGCTACAAGGAGTAATTAGGAATTTGATATTGAGATAAGGATTGTAGACAAGAGTTATACTAAAAGAAAAGATGCAGTACTATAAAAATTTGCAGAAAAAATGGGCATACTAGGCCGGGCGCGGTGGCTCACGCCTGTAATCCTAGCTCTCTGGGAGGCCGAGGCGGGCGGATTGCTCGAGGTCGGGAGTTCAAAACCAGCCTGAGCAAGAGCGAGACCCCGTCTCTACTATAAACAGAAAGAAACTAATTGGCCAACTAATATATATAGAAAAAATTAGCCGGGCATGGTGGCGCATGCCTGTAGTCCCAGCTACATGGGAGGCTGAGACAGAAGGATCGCTTGAGCCCAGGTGTTTGAGGTTGCTGTGAGCTAGGCTGACGCCACGGCACTCACTCTAGCCTAGGCAACAAAGCGAGACTCTGTCTCAAAAAAAAAAAAAAAATGGGCATACTATATTTGGGAGATGGCATGAATGGAAGGATGAAGGTTGAAGATCAGGTTGTAAAGGTGTCATGTCCAGATCATGAATCTCTGTACACACTGTGGTTATAAGCTTATATTTTACCCTGTAGACTTTAAGAGCCTTCGGAAGGGTTTAAGAAAGGGAATGGCATGATCACATTTGCATGAAAATAACTCCAGAAGCTATTAAGATAATAAATTAGAAGAGGAAGCAAATGGAAGCTGAAGTTTGCAGACGACATTCTAGGGTCCCCAAGTCTCTTGGCACTGTGCATACAATTGTGCTAGTTACAGGTACATGCATATGGAGATGGGAATGTGCTTTTTTCCTGAGCTGAGGTGTGTGACCCACATGGTTAGAAACCATTGCATTAAAGGATCATTAATGCAGATTGAGTTGAAACATAGAACTATATAAATCACTGTCTAACTAAGTTCAGTAGTTGTTTTCCAAGTAATCCAATTATTTTATAATGCTTAAATTGTATTTTGTTGCTATGCCAATAAACTTTGAAACTACTTATGGTAGGAATTTGACTTGTTTTTATTTAAATTCCTAAAATCTAGCACAATGAAGGGGGCATATTTTCTAGTCAACACCTTGTTGAGTGAATGAAATTAGTAACCTAAAGTACACACAGCTACTGCAGGATATGATATTAATATTTTTTCATAGTGTCACAGTAAGGGTTAAGTTAAAGAAAACTATATAGATTGAATATGTTTGGTATTTCATGATACAGAATAAGTATTCAGTACATCTCAGTTGCTAAGTGCATTAGGCTTGCCTTCAATAACACACATAAACTCCCATCTAACAATGTCTAAGACGAAATCATTAAATCCTAAATAAGGATCAGGGTAATAATTTGCCAAACATTGATTTTAAAAATGCTACCAATGATGGGAGCCTAAATTGCTGTCAGGAATACATGTTAGAAAGACAATTTTTGATTACTTTTAATTAGCTTTTGATCTTCCCTTCACTGCCCTTTTATCCTTTCTATAATAAAAAAAAATAATGAGGAAAAAATGAGTCAAGGTACTAAATCAAAATGAAGCAGTTATACAAAATTCTCTCTAGAGAATTCACCCACATCACATAAACATTTCTGGTTCTAAGTATTATAAATGGTGTAAGTTCCTTTTCTACAAAACATTCTAAACAAAACAGTATCTGGAAGGTTTCCAAAGAAACTAAAAAAAAAAAAAAAGGGAAAAAATACACTAACATAACACCATTGGGTGAAATGCAGGAAAGAAAATATTCCAAAGGCTAAATGCAACAAACAGCAATAGGAAGTGTCTGGTGTATGATCATCTCAGCAAGAGGGGCCCACTCCCCACAGCCTGTCCTTCCTTTCCACACTGGTTCTGCTGCCTAGAGAGAGAAGCCCACTCCCCGTTCTCAAGTCAGGCAGCAGAACCAGGAGAAGCAGCCCGAACGTCCTACACAGAGTTCATGCCCATCTCCATCTTCTTGCTGCTCATTTCCACGGTCTGTATTGAGATCCTTACCAGCTTACAAAAAAGAAATATATATATATATATATATATATATATATATATATATACACACACACACATATTTATATATATAATTGGGGACAATGAAATATCTTCCTCATAAGGTATGATAATAATGATTTTCAGAAATGATTTGTGTCAAATAATGCATTTTTTAAAAAAAGAATCAGCAGTAGTTTAATTCTCACTACATAGAATTCACATTTAAGGGATTCTCTTCTAGAAAAAGAAAGATTACTTTAATAACCTCACAGTTCATCTTTTATTTTTAGGTGAATATGGAATAATTTTCTTCAAAAATGTTAGGATAAGGCAACTGACTTCCTAAAAATGAAAGGTGTCTGAGCTCAGGACCAAGGATAGTGAGGTAAAAATGGTCACATTGTTGAGATGACTTTGGTACAATGTGATTACGCTTAGTGATGTTCCTGAACCACCTCTTGGCTGTTGCTACTAGGGAAAAACATTTACTTGTGTTTTGGCATCTACTTTCCTGTGGAACATGGATCTCTTTTAAGAAGTGGCTTTAAGCAAAAGGTGTTTATAAATCCTCCTGTCCTACTCTAAATACATAAAACTTGGCGTAAGATGGCAAAGCAAAGAGAACATAGACCCAGAGCAATTATTTTAGAGAGTCTGACAGTACCACTCAGCCACATAGAAATCAATCAATAACAGCTTGGTAGTCTGAGCAAATGTGTGTGTGAAGCATCAGACTGAAGCCAGAACCAGACCATCCAGGACTGACTGGGCAACAGCAATAAATATGGGCACCAAGAGGCTTTCACTGGATCCAATATCCTATAGACACTTTTTTAAAATGTCCTGGAGGTTGCTACTGCAGAGCCCTTATGAATGGGTTCAGTGTCCTTAGAGACACAAGAGAGCTAGTTTGTCCCTCCAGCCATGTGAGGACACAGCAGGAAGCACTGCCTGTGAACGAGGACATCAGCCTTCGTCAGACACCAAACCTGCCGGCCCCTTGATCTTGGACTTCCCAGCCTCCAGGACTGTGAGAAATAAATTTCCATTGTTTATGAGCCACCCAGCCTAAGGTATTTTGTCACAGCAGCACAAACAGACTATGACAGAGGTCATTCATAAATAGAAACTTTCTGACCTTTAAAGTCCTATTCCTTTGAAACATAAGCCTCACTCAATTCCATCAAATCAAACAAATCTCTGATAAGCCCAGCTTTGTGTAGTCACTGGGACATGACATTTATCAGAGTGACTTCAACTTCACAGCAAGTTTGTCTTCAATGAAAGTCCTAGCATCTATGTGATTCTATGTATTTGAATCCCAACTGTTTGGAATATCAAATAATGTTTCGTTATTTATAGTCCCTGGGGCATCATTTTTCTCATCTTTTGCATCCGATGACTCCTTTTAATTGTTACTTAACTCCTTGAGGGGAATGTAATTTTTGTTAGAACTCAGTTTGGGCTGTAGGCATTTTGTTTACTCTTTAAGTAACACATGTGCCCTGGATGGAGCAAGTGTCCCTGCAGAGTACTTATAACCTTCCTTTGCTAGAGGCCCAAGAATTTCATGCATCTTGAGCCCATGCCTATATTGTATTCTTAGGTTTGGCTGGTGTAGAGTAAATCTGGGTCTCATTTCCATGCACAGCAGAAAGTAGGGAGTTTTAGCTTCTCATGAAAAATTTCTTCTTCACAAACAGTGAGGCAGATGGTAAGCTTCTTTGTCATCTACATGTTGGCCAAATTCATCTAGGTTCTCTTTTATGGACTTGGGATATCCTTTGAAGGTCCCAAATCAGTTCCAGTTTTCTGCCTGCCCTGGTGTAAGGCCATGTATCTTGTCCTCTTTGGGGTTTAGTATTCTAGCCATATACGACAATTTCTCAGGTGGGATACTTTTGGCAGTGTAAGTGAAGTTATTAATAATTACTTTGATGTTAACTACTTACAACACCTGTTGATTTTTTTCTCATTGTCTTTAAACTCTTCTAGGTGTGATTGTTATTATCATCACTATTATGATATGATTATGACATGATATGTTTATGATACGGCATTATGGCATTATTGTTATCAAAATTATTATGATGCATTATTACTGGGTACATGTAAGGTCTGCCAGTTTTTTTTTTGTTTTTTTTTTTTTTTTGAGACAGAGTCTCGCTTTGTTGCCCAGGCTAGAGTGAGTGCCATGGCGTCAGCCTAGCTCACAGCAACCTCAAACTCCTGGGCTCGAGTGATCCTTCTGCCTCAGCCTCCCGGGTAGCTGGGACTACAGGCATGCGCCACCATGCCCGGCTAATTTTTATATATATATCAGTTGGCCAATTAATTTCTTTCTATTTATAGTAGAGACGGGGTCTCGCTCTTGCTCAGGCTGGTTTCGAACTCCTGACCTTGAGCAATCCGCCCGCCTCGGCCTCCCAAGAGCTAGGATTACAGGCGTGAGCCACTGCGCCCGGCCGGTCTGCCAGTTCTTGATTCAGTTCCATGAACCAAGATTCAACATTCTTTCCCTATCTATAATGGTCTTCCATTTATTTTATGCATGTTAGCTATTGAAACTGGTGCCTTTACAAAAACGAGTGATTATTGCAGGAGAGGCAATAGGAGATAAACTTTATGCAGATAAACTTTTACCAAGACTGTTAAAAATCACACAACACAAGTAAAGGAGATAGTTGCTTATATCACTTGTGCAAAAGGCTGTCTCTAGATGCACTCACATGGTCTCTATTTTCTAAAGATGAACTGCTTTTTGCTCATTCATCCATCAGAACAGCGTTTCCAGAAATATTTATCTGTTGCCTCAAACATGTTATGCACTCCTGTAGGGATTGGAAGTACAAAGATGAATAAAGTGAATAACAGTATGTCCCTATTCTCAAGGAATTTATAAATTAAGTGGTTCCAATGAACAAAGAGTCGTTAAGTCACAAGGAGGAAAGGGTACTTTTATCTGGAAATGGAAGGGGCTCAAGAATGGGAACTTTAGGAACACGGGTGGGAGAAGATCAGGGTGACCAGAGATTGGAGGTGGGGAACAGAGAGGTGGAAGTAACAGGTGTGAAATTGTGAAGGTGCCTATAGATAGCAGAATTGTTGGAAATTGGTGTGCCAGGACAAGAGTTTGAAGCAAGGATCAGCAAGAATCCAGATACTGAAAGTAAGTAGGTACCATACCACATGAAGGTTTAGAAAGTAAATAGGAGTAATGAGGCTAATAAAATTTCTTAAGAAGGGAATTGCATAGATTTTGTGTTTAGAAAGTATTTTTGGCTTCTGTGAAAATCAGACCCTAGTATCTAACTTAGCAATATGTCTTAGCTCCTTTCCTCTATTGGACTGCCATTTAGCATAATTTGAAGACAATTTAGCTGGAAGTAACTGAGATGGCTAATAGAGATGTTTTTTCTCCTTCACATTTCTACTGACAACTCTTAAATGAAAGGCTGCAGAAAGAGAATGTGGTACTTGATGCTATCGGGTAGTATTCATGAGAGCTCAAGATAGTCTGGTACTTGCTGGTACACAATGGGGTCCTGAAGACTTCACACTGGCCAACTTCAAATCATCTTAAAGCAGAAAAATCAGAAACTGAGCATGGAGCTTACATTTAGGAAACAGCAAAAACTGTTCTTTACCTATTTGGGTCTAAGTTATGGATGAGAAGAAAAAGATAGGTAAGTTTTCTGCAAATTATTCTTCCATGGACTCTCAGATCTGTTTTAGCAATGTAAGGATGATTTTTGTTTCTTAAAGATCCATATTTCTAATACTTTATAATCAGACCCCCATAGCCTTCCTCTGGGGAATTTTTTGAGTAATGGATCAGTATATTTAAATTCAAGAAAACAACTTGAATGTCATGGCTTGGTATTTTGATTTTTCAATATAATATGTCACTGGAATGAGATAGCATTTGTGGAAATGGGTTTTTAGCTTCAATGCAATGTAAACATATACTATTAGGAATTTTTTCAATATAATGACCAATTTTATTGATAGACCATGAGAAGTACATTATGCCTTTGATAAACTATGCTGAAATTATTAGTAGAACACTGAATTGTAATGGCCCCCGGCTTAGTTATGTTAGCACAGCTTGTTTCCTAAGCGTGTGAGATCCAAAATACAGAAATATATTTGTATGAGAAAAAAAAAATCTCTACTGTGAATCAGAAGGAAGATGTCTTAAAAAAACTGAGTTATCTCCCCAGGCTCCTCATGGTCTGTTCTTCAAAGTCTCAGCTAGGGAAATAAACAGGTTTAGATGGAGTTTGCCTCTTCTAACGCCCTAAACTATTATACATTAGCCCAGCCACAAGAGAAGGTGAGAAACATGAAAGGAAACATGCTTCCTGAGAAAGTGTCCATTTAGAAGTGATTGGCAATTTTCTGATTGCTAGATTTTTCACACTTCTTGACAATCCAAAGATATTTCTTCACACGTCCTGCAGAAGTCAACCCGCAAAGCTGCTGCACTTCATTTTGTGGTTCACATACCATCCGGCTGAGCGAGGCAACACTCACAGGGAGCCTGCTGACATGAAAGTTGCTGAGAAACAAATAAAATGTTGTTAAAAATTGCATGGATCCCAGGCCTGTACTTGATGGCCCTTTCTGCCCCATAATGATGTTTTAGGTGCATTGGGTTGGGTTGGTGACAGGGTCCTTATTCTGGCAGTTGTAAGAATCCCAAAGTATACTTAATTCTGACAGATTTATTTTTTAACTAATGAACTTTATTTCTTTAGAGCCGTTTTAGGTTCACAACAAAATTGAGGTGGAAGTTTAGAGAGTTCCTATATCGCCCTTGTATCCACATATGGACATATGAAGTTATTATGCAGTGTTAATCAATCATTTTATCTCTGTTATTCTTGTTTTACTAATGAGATTGCTAAGTTCCTTGGTGAGGAAGATTGTGCCTTGTGCTTTCAGCATCCCATACTTGGGAGGGATCTAATGCAGGTTGGTTGACTGATCAAGATGCAGGTCCTGGTGGCCCGATTGAGACCATGTCATAGGTGCAGATGCCTTATCACAGGAAGCCACTTGATATGGGGTGGAAATGGCACTGACTTTGGAGTCAGACTTATCTGGTTTGGATTCTGCCCTTTACATTTATTAACAACTAAATTTACTCTTCAGAGTTTATTTTGGCTTCATGTAAAATAAGCAAAATGTTACTGCTTTTCATGAGCGTTATAAGAGAATGTGTCTACTGAGAATGCATATGCACAGACTATCTAGTTACTTACCTAGGACAGACTGGTAAGTAACTTAGTGAGAACCATTCTCCTCCTATTATACTCTCTCACCCCTGACTTTACCTAAAATCAGGGTGTTTTTTTTTTTTATCACTTCTCTTCCAGAATTCATATACTTTTATCTTACTTGAGTATTAACTTAAATTTATAAATTGATAGCATGTATCAAATGAAACTAGGAGGGGAAAAAAAAGGAAGATTGGTATGAAGAGATCCTAAGAAAAGTAGAAATAGAAAGTAGAAATTCCAACTTTAAGAAGATGAAGGATGTTCTTAGACACTCTTAAAAAGAAGCTTTTAAAAGAATCATGTAGACCTCAGTAGCTTTATTACATTTCAACTTGTGTACCTTAATAGTGGCTCTTTGAAATTATTATGTAAGTGGCATACCAATATGGTTCTTATATTCATAAAAAGGGCATTTCTAAACCTTAGCAAGAACCTGGTAATACCCCCATGCTAGACTCAGATGTCAAACATATCTGTGGTTTTCAGACTCTCGGTTTATGGGAAAAGTCCGAATGGGGAGACCTGGGCTCTCATTTTGGTTCCATGTAATCTACTCCAGGGCAAGGCACTTAGCCTTTGAGAAAGCTGCATCATTGGGCATCAGTAGGCATTACAGAGTTGTTCCTAGGATCAAGTATAAAGAATGAATCACTGCACAAAGATTATTCTGCACAGTATACCAGGGGCAGTGGATAGCTGCCTGCTTCAGGTTGCAGGAATGTGCCCACTCTAAGAAGTGAAGGAAAGACAAAGTAGGGAAGAAATAAGAGAACAAAAGGCGACTGAAAAGGGCTAAAAGCAATCCTCACTGTAATAAGAAGTCTAAGAGAAATGGTTTTAGAGAACACATAGTGTAAACCAATCCCAATTAGATCACAGCCACTGAACAGCATTGTTTACACCAAAGCCATTTTTTACCCTGGTTTTTGATGAAAAGGGGATTGGGAAGTTTCATTGCAAAATTAGGTTTGCTTTTAAGAACAATAAATTTATGAAATAGGCTACAAACATGTCTTGGGAAGCCTGGCACTATAATGGTAGCTGATTAAATACACTCAGTGACTTCCATTTGCGACAATCTCCCTCAGTAGGGAAAGGAATAATGTCACCGGAAAGACATTGAGCAGGCAGAAGGGATTGACTGGACCAGAATGATAAATGGGCAAGGAGGTTATATTACTTCTGAGAGCCAGAAAAACTGAGATTACAATAGCTGAAGAAAAGACATTGAAGAGCAGAGATATGATTGAAGCTTTTAAGATGTTAAAAAGGATAGTAAAGGTCAAAATAGATAAGCTTTGCGAACGATAATGACAAACACTGAAATTTAAGAACACATTCTAAAAATAAACAGTGGATAGAAGGAGATTACTTTTTCTGTTGTTCAGTAAAACCCTGCATATTCTGTCCACTTCTAAATTATTCTTATTTTGTTGAACAATTATAGCACAGGAAGGCGTGGACTCAAAAACATCATGCATCGTTGCAAAGTAGATTGGGATTCAAACCAGAATTAAAATTGCAATTTACAAAATGTTCCTGAGGCTGCACATTTATTTCTTCAGAGGACCAATATGTGGATTTATTTAAAAGTCCTATAAACTTTGTTGCTCTAATGAAGTTTTGCATTTGCTTTGGCCAAGATTCGTAAAAGTATTACCATCCTGGGATTACTCTGAAGTTCATTTACCATCTTGGGAGATTCAGAGCCATGCAAGGGATTGGCGTAAATTAAAATTGCAAATGCTATGAGGATATATTGATGGCATGAGCCTCAAACAAGTTTTAGTTTGTTTGTTGATTTGTTCCCCACCCTAGTCCAGACATCTTTATAATCTTTCTGACAATTGACATTTTTTTCCAAGTTTCCCTGTTACTAAGCATGTCAATCTTTATGGACTCTGCCCAAACAAGCTCCATTTCCAAATCTTCTCCTTTGCCTTGCTCAAGGCTTACTCTGCTGTCATTGTGTGTCTTAGGTTTTCAGTTGTCTATTTTTGTCTCTGCAGGAATCCCTTACATTCTGGCAGTTTAAAATCTCATTTAAAGAATGTTTGTGATATTTTATTTAGCATTTCTGGATTGGTTAAGCAACCATCCATATTGCTTAGAAACACAAGTTATTGAATCTCTGTGAATCTTTCAGTGAATAAACTAAATCATAAGATAAAATTGATGTTTTTACTCAATTATGTGGATTGATTAGCAATGATGGAAAATCTGCAAATGTCATTGCCCCAAATACATATCCTTAAGACTTGAAAACTTCTTGCACTCACTTTAGCTATTTTCTTGGGGAAGGGAAGACCTCCCTCTTCCTACATCCTGGTAAGTATGCATCAGTTTCCCATAACTCTAATCATGGTAAGTGACTGTACATTCTGATGGTCTCTTTCTTCTGGTCCCATTTTCTTAGTCACTCACCTCCTGACCAATAATTCATAATTGACTCAGAAATCCCAAAGGTTATGGCCATGAAGAACTTCCTTCCAGCATTCCTCCTAAGGGCCCATTATAAACCTCCAGAAAGTCGCTGGCAAGGGTATCTATTTACCTTTGTCCCACCTAGTCTAGTCATCAGTGCTCTCTAGTAAGAAAGGCCAAATAATCTTCAGATATATATAATTGTTTCAGAAACAAAACTTGGTCTCTCCTACATCCATCACCTCCACTTCTCCCAGAAAGATCCTTGGAACTCAGCTCCCACTACCTTCTATATATACACTGTTTTCAGTCAGGTGACAGCATGTCCCAGTCTGTCTAAGACAATCCAACCTTTTATCTGTTGTCCTGACATAATTATCAAAGTGTTTCCTTCCATTCTTAGAAGTGAACTAGTGTGGACAATAAATAATATGGTCACCCTAGCTCTAGTTTAGTTCACTCACAGAATCTGGCTTAGGAAGTGATATATTAATAACTCTCTTTCTTTACCCTTGAGTCAGTCCACTTTGGAGTGAAGCCATAGTCCTCTAACTTGCTGTGGCCCAGAAGTGCTGGGCTTCTCAATTCTCTCCATTCATCCATGGCTTCTTTGCTGCCATCCAAACCTCCATTTGTGAGACTACATCAATTCCCAGATTTCCCTGCAGCCCCCAATCCATGGCTTTCCACATCCACATCCTGTGCTGGTTCAGGCCACGGGATTGGATTTTCACCTTGATTTTTAATTTTATGGTAGATCTGTTAACTTGTCTAATATTCCAATTTTCCTTCAATCCTGGAAGTTGATTCTTAACCCCAGCCAGTGTCTCACTTCCTGGGAGAGACTCTAATCCACAACTTGGCTGCGTAGGAAAAATATAAACTCAATCTTTCCCCAATCCCAGACTTTCACACTGAACCTCCACTTGAAATCACTCAGTGTCATTTGCTGAATACAGTCTCTCGTTGACAGGATCATGCCTGAGGTGGTTTTGCCCAATGGCTTTTTGCCTCACACCAGTGTTACTCTAAACCTTCCAAGTCAACCTCACTGGACTGCCTAGATTCCTTAGTCCTTGTTGCATCTTATTTGACATCAATTTTTTTTTTTATTTGGATGCCAGCCCTGTGCAGTCAATGATCCAATTTGCCAAATATAAGCTTGCCAGAATCTCAATAGTATTTAAGCTAGGAATACATCTACAAACCATTGTGGAAAAAAAAAAAATATATATATATATATATATATATATATATATATATATATATATATATATTTATCAGGAATTCAATTTGGTCAAACAACAGTTTTGAAAAGATTGCTTTTTTCCTTGTTCATGGGCAACTCTCTGTAATCACTATTGCTTTTATGATAAGCAATTGCTTAAATTCAATGTGGTTAAAAATCAATATTATTCAAAAATTACTGTTGAATCTCTGCTATGTGGTCTTGGGTTAGGCTCAGTGAGGGATACAGAAATATACATGTCATACACTCCATCCCCTGCAGGGTCCAGTCTGGTAGAGAAGCTTACTAGTTTACTATATTTTGCATATGTGAAGATGATCTTGCATGAGCATGGAACAGATGCAGAGATGAATAAGAAAAATCCATCTGCCCAGGATTCTAATCACAAGAAAATGAGCCACATTGAAGGTTCAGGAAAAATCACAGTAAAACCACAAACTTGTCAAAGGAGTTGTTTAGTAGAGTGACAATACAAACCTTCTCCCTTATGTTGATTAGTGGGGGAAAGAACAACCACAAAGCATAAATACTCTGTGACTCCTAGTATCAAATGCAGTTAAAGGAAGAAATACAATAGTCAACCCCTAACTAAACAGAATGATAAATATTCTTAAATGAATCTATTAATTAAACTGAAAGCTTTGAATGTTGAGATTCCAGAGGATTTTTTTTCATTGTTTCCCTATTTTTTAAATGGCTGAAAGGTAGTACATTTCCCTTAGTTTTAGGGGAGTGATTTTATTTTAAAATTTGAAGTCTTTTTGATTGGCAGGAGAAGAGCACAGTAAGGAGCGTGGGTCATAGAACCAGAGAATTCTAGAGTTTATTCCCAACTCTGTGACTAGAACTCCACAACTCATGCAAGATAACTGACTGAACATAATTTTTCTTTCATTCCATATTCTTACCTCTTTTTTGAGCCTTGGATTTCCTTACTTTGCCCATTCTGTTGACCTTACTCTTTCTTCCTTTCCTACATTGTTCTTACTAGTCTTTCCAGTTGGTGGGGCATAGGGGGAGAGACAATATAAAACAAAATGAAATATCTTCTCCCCATCCTTTCAATTCTTACCCATTCTTCAAAGGCCAGCTCACAAAGTATGCCTCATGAATATGTTAAAGGTATTTCATTAAAACTGATACTGGCTACAGACTTATCTAGGAAAATATTTGTTTGCTGTTTAATAGGCTTTGTGAAAGCCCAAGGGATATGTTTGTGGAGGGGAGAGATATTGCCTCAATTTGGCTTTATATAAACTCAGGAAGAACCAACCTTGCCTCCTGAAGTACTATATAGACCACCGGGTCTCTCCTGCTTTTCTCATGCATAAAATTGCCAGATTCTTTCAATTCTGAGCCCTGAGTATGCCATACTACCCAATAGTCCATTAAAAATAATTCTTAAAATCCCATATCCTCTCTGAGACTTCAATTGATTAGAATTTTATATCTTTTCTTCTGAAATATATATTATAAACAAGAACTTTGCATCTTTCAAATTGCTCCTTTCTTGCCTCGCAGTCCTAAAATTGACTTTATTTCAATTTAAGTACAAAGAGAAAAGACTAAAAATGATTAAGAAAAAAAGGGGAAAAACTTTGGAAACAAAATTACAGAATGACAGCAGAATGAAGCAGTTGTAGGACAAAGAATATGTATGACAGTTGGTAAGTGTCAGAATTTCCTTAGAAGACATGAAAAAGAAATCTTTGGTTAATTAACAAAAATCACTAAGTTGGCAGAGTTCATTTTCTTCATGGTTTTATTTTCTCTCCCAGTGGGCAATCATTATTCTTCAAATGGCCCTATTATTTTTATCTTAATAAAATTTGGTGATGATCATTAATGGAATTTGATGTATAGGGTAGTTCATGGAAATGGTCTCCCTTCTTAGTATAGGTGTTTAGCTGAATGAAGTCTCTTAAATTGATACTACCTCCTTTGGCATCTATTATAGACTTACCTGATTATCAATCAGAAGTTCCCTAAGGATATAGGGAAGCTATTTTCCAACATAAATGTATCGCTCACACACCAAATTTTAATAGGATGTATTTAATTGCCATTTACGTGAATATTCCCCATTTAGCCACACAGATTATACAATTCTCCCATCCCAGAAATAATTGCTAATATAAAGCAAACAACAATTAAATTGCAGTGAATAAAGTAATGTCTCTGTTAATTATGAGGCTGATGTTCAATAGTATACTTGTCAAAATTTTGTTATTAGAATAGAGATGGTGTATGAGGCGTTATAGTACATATCATAACATTCAAAAACACAGGATATGGTTATAAAATATAATCTACATAACCAAAATATTCTCAGAGATGTTAAGACCCAAAGCTACATCTCCATGAAGAGACGTAAGGAAATGCTAAGGATATATGCCATAAGGAACAGTAAGTAGATGGTGTTGAGAGGGGTGAGGCAGGCTACATTGACAGATTCCAGAAGAAATTTGCTGTGATCAGATGCAAGTATGCCCTGTGGTAAACCCTGAAATATGCCTTCAGCATCTGCCGGACTAACACAGGGCATGGTTTTAGAAAGAAAGTGGAGGTTGTACCTTTCAGTATTTTTAAAATAAGATTTACCTTGGGAATTAGGAGAACTTCTAATGTCACTGCAGGATCTGTGGTGGAAGCTATCATTGTTCACCAAGTATTCATCCTCATACTCCCTCTACTTTCCTGGAAGTTAGGATGCCTATGATTGGTTTCATGCCAATGGATTTAGTGGAAAGGATATGGCCAACTATAGGTCTGGCCCTTAAAAGTAACTCATGTGGTCTTTTAGCTCTTTCTTCTCATGTGTGGGGTTTTCCTTTAAGGCCATTATTCAGATGGGATAGCCACAGGCAGAAGAACCACCTGGCTCACTGACATAGAATTTACATCAATAAGAAATTAATCTTTAATTTGTTAAGCCAGTGAGACTTTAGCATTTATTTGTTACCACAGCATTGCTTATTTCATTCTAGTATCTAAAATTTACAAGAGGTGACATAGTTTCAGGGGCTGAGCAGTAGGAGATGAGGAAACTGTTATCACAGAAAAGAGAAAGCAATGTATGCTTCATGTGGTGGCAAAACACTGGCAACATTGTTTCTTGCAATACCTTGGAGTTAGATCACCTGAGAAATAAATATTCATTGCCATTGAGATTTAGGGGATTTTCTGTTACCACAGCATAGATGAGCCTGATCTGACTAACTCTTAGCTGCTCCCCAAGTTTTCCCACTAGTTTTTCAAGGTCTGTACTTCTTTTGACAGAGGTGGAATTAAAGCTCTTAACATTCCAGATGGAAGTCCCGAATTATTGAAAAGCATTCATGGGCTAAGTCAATATTGTTAAAATACTTGCTATCTCCAGGACTCTGCTAACAGTTGTGGGGGAAAAGATAAAAACCCTGCTCTCAAGAAGAACAATTGGATAGCTATAAAACAGCTAAACTTACAAAATAACTAAAGCAAATAGAGCAGTACACACAAACTGCTATTGGAGGCAGAAGAGAAAGAAACTATTTTTAGGTGGGGATTCTGGAAATTCTTCACTGAGGAAGGAATATTTTAGATGGTCTTGAATGAAATTGCCAGAAGTTGTTTGGAGAAAGTTGAGGGTAGGTTTGAAGGATAGCATTGCAGGAAAGAGCAAAGATATCACACAGAACAGCATCCAATACTGTACACACAGGTGACTGCTTCCAGGTCTTTTCCTAGTTATTCCTGGAAAGGTGATAAAGGACAAAAGGGGATACGACTACTACTCCTCAATCCAAAAGCTTCTCCCATTACCTGATTTCATAGTGAACGGATTTCTAATTATATACTGGATCATACAACTAAGTGCTAATTACATACAGTCTTTTATTTTTTTTTTTTCTCTGATAGTATTTGTAAGCTCAGTGATAAGGGTCACATTTTTTTCTCCTAAAGTTTAACAGCCTATTGGACACAAGACAAATATTTGTTTTTTTCTGATTGACAAGATTTTCACAAGTGGCTCTAGAGTTTATTTTTAGCCCATGCTATTAGTGACCAGGAAACAAGATATTGAGCTCCACTGAGCACATGCCTCAATCCCACCAAGACTGATTGGATTAGATAGATCTATGGAGAAAGTGATCAACCTACCAATGGAAAATCCAGTGTGCTGGTAGTAACTAGACAAAGAGATAATAAATATATATTTATTTTCTCATTAATGTTATTTGATTAAAAACTAATGTCACAGAAAAATAGTGTATAAATAGTTTACACACACACACACACACACACACACACACACACATATATATATCTCTTAGCAACAGCTCTACAAGCTTATTCATTATATTTTGGAAGATTGGTTTTAGGTCACTAATAAGAGGAGAAGTGCCATCATGTGCCATTGATATTTCTCACCAGTGGCTTTCATGAGGCAAAAGACAATTTGAGATTCTGAACATATCAATTCTTGCTCCTCTGATACCCTTTGTATAGATATCATTTATTGTATATTCATTATGTGGTGGGCTTTGAGTTACCTGTGCTATATGCAGTATCTCATTTTATGTAACCCTCATAGTAGCATAATGAGATAAGAAACAGTGGTCACATTTGCTGATGTGTAAACTGAGGCTTAGAGACATCAGCTGGCAGTGTCAAGATACATAGTTAGCGCTGCTCTACTCTGAAGAACATAATGCAAGCAAAGTTTAGTGTCCCAAATTATGATGTCATAGTATTCCTTGACAGCACATACTGTCACCTGTAAGTTTGGAACAGAAAGAACAATGCTTATTGCTTTTAAGCTGTCATTTTTTGTTATTGTTCTGATTGCTAAATAAAGATATTTTGGTAGTCAAGAGAAATAATTTAATGAGATAAAAGGTTATTTCCTAAGAAACAGATATCAAATGGAACCTGGGAAACATCTATATAATTTAATTGAAAACATTTGAAATTTTCAAATGAGTACATTTTTTTTAGCTTGATCCATTTAGTTTTTTTTAAGAATTAATTTATTTTGAATGTATAAATATAATCCTTCCATAATGAATTATTCCTTCCACAGACTTGAAATCTAAAGTTTCTTTCAATTGACTTAATAAAATATGTAGCCAATATGATATTACTAGAATATACATAAAAATTATCCCAAATGAAAATACCATAGAGGAATCCAGTTAAAGAAAGGTTTTCACTCACAGGTCTAAGAAAAATCCTTCCTTGCTTCCACAACTTTGAATATGTCAGTCTTAGTTATTTCAATTAAAATTAGAATATCCTGTTTCCCAAGGCTATAAACCACCATGCATTTGTGTTGTAGACACACACACATTTAGCTATATTTTGTTTTCAAATGACAATTTTGGTTGTTCAAAGTATAAACATTTAAATCACTTAAAATTTCTTAGAAAATAGAAATATGCTTAGGTAGTCTTGATTCATGTAATCATTTTTTTTTGGCACAAGGTCAATGGACATAGCATTTGAGTATTGTCCTAGATTATTATGTTTATCCATCCATCTAATCACACATGCATTCAAATATAACTTTGAGTTCAAATATTTGCTTGAGTTTCTAGATATCTCTGTAAATAGTAAAAGTAATATTTGCCTATTCACCCTAGGGTCTATATGAAAGCTCTCACTATTTTAGTGGAAGATTTTACATTAATCCAAATTGGTATTATTAAGTTAAGGGCAAATCTATTGCTAGAATTGTCTACCTAAAACAGAGTCACCCAGGCAGAATCAGAGATCAAAAGAAAAAATAATGTGAGCTATTGTTAGATAAGGTTCCTATTATAATTAATAAGCTATAACTTTAAGCAGTATGTGGTAGAATACTTTGAGGCCTTTTCTAGCTTCTTTTTTTTTTTCCCCCTAAGGCAATGATAAGGTGATGCAGAGCGTGCTTAAGTTTTAACTCTGAGCAAGATCTGGGGAGGCTATGTTCTATTTGAGAACACACCTTTATGTGACTTAATTTGTGAAGTAAAAAGATATTTCACGGTGTCCTGTGAACTGCTTTGGGCACATCATAACCTAGGACCAACCTAGCTCTGGAAAGTAACAAAAAAATGGGAAATAATTCACCAAAAACAAATTTAAGCGAAGATGCCACTCATTTACATGTGTACAAATGAAGTTCTGAAATAATTTAAATCTTGAAAAGATAGGAATATATCAAGTGTACATATATGTTGAAATAAAAAAAGATAGAGAAAGACCTGAACAGAGACCATCAAAGAGATGCAGTCTTATTTCTTGCCTTGGTTAGAGTCACTTGTATAGTTAAGATTTTTTTATTATTATTATTTTACAGAGAGAGAAAGAGCAAAGCAAATCTTATCTAGACATATAACCAGTTTTTTTTGTCTTTCCTTTGATAAGGGATTTGAAATATGGATGTGTTACAGTATTTCAGTTAAATTGTACTCTGCAACTTCATCTCCAATTTCATTAAACAGAATTTTGATCTCTTTTTTAATGAGCTTAAGATTTTGCAAATTATGCACAGAATAGCTAACTCTTCGTATCTTATGTTTTTATTTCTCATGATATTTCTGCAAATCCAGCTTTCCTGCATGATCTTTCATGCTGGAACACCTCAGACTGACAGTTTTGGCTAGGGACATGCAATGCCTGTAATTAAAACTTGGATAAGTTGCCTTTGTCACAAAAAATAAATATAATTTATAAAAATTGAGTCACAGTTATTTGCTTTCCAAAAGCCTATGTTTCTGAGTTGGTCCTAGGATATGAAACACCCAAAGCTAATTTTCAATTTGGTGGCTGTGTTCATAAATGTGAAATACGGGGTGGCTGGATATTTGACCCGTTTCTCATTCTAAAAATATATTACAAACATCCCCAATGGTGAAATATGAAACACAAGCACATGAACCTGTTATAAAGAGAACTTTTTTAAAAAGTTATGTTCTATTGAAGGACTTTCAGTATAAAAATTTGAGAAAGAAGAAACAATGGAGTGCTATAATTATAACATTAATACTTTTTATTTTCCCCATTTCTTTCTATTACCAGATAAAAAATGCCTCTATTGCCCTATCACCTATGTTTTTAATACATTTCTGATGTCCTTTGAAAACGTAGCAAAAAATATCTTTGCGTTGATGTCTAAATATTCCACTGCAGGTTGAAAAGTAAAACTTTTTATTAGAAGGATACAGAGTACACAGCACTACACAAATGGCTTGAGCAGTTTGTTATCGATTTTTTTTTAAATGACGAACTAACAATAAATTTAAAAATGATTAACCAGTTGGGCAATGCAAGCTAAAGAGTTAATGCTCAGATCAGTTGCTTATCTAATTTGACAAGTGGAATAAGTGACTGTGTTAATAAAGAAAAAATGATTCTCTATCAGGCCTAATATAGAAAAATATCTGATAGGTTGAAGAAACTGATGAAATATATAAGTGGCTTTACATGATAAGAGGGTGTTCTATCTGCCTTAATTTTAAAACGGTCCCATTCAACAGTTCATAAGAACCTACCCTGCACCAGGCCGTGTCCCGGACGCAGCGCGGAAGGGAGAAGGCACATTCGCATAAGTGTAAGTGATGTAGAAATAGAAGAAGAAAAGTTAAGAGAGTACAATTTTTTTTACAATAAGTGAGTAAATACAACATGATGTTTTACTTGGGTCATGAAAGGCAAATAGGAATTTTCTAGCTAAGAGAAGGAAAGGGGGTGTGCTCTACACAAAGAGAAAGCATGACCAAACAGCACAGAGGTTGGAAACCATGTACAATATGTGGGAAATGCAAAGCAGGTTGACTGAACAGCAGCATAAAGGGGATAAACAAATGAGAACTAGCACAAGAGAAAGTGATTGATTTATAGCCCATTATAAGGGCTATAAATATCATATTACAGAGTTTGCATTATCTTCTGGGCAATAACATGGGAGCTTATGTAGTCGTATCAGCGTTTATAAAGAAAATTCTCATAAGACTGTGAAAGTTGAATTGAAAGAGGAAGAGATCTACCTGCCTAGGGTGAGGAGACCACAAAGGATGCATTTTCAGTAAACAGCTGGGGAGAATACAGCAGTGAAGGCCATGTGAGGACCAGAGTCTGCAGGCCACAAGGCGGCAGGGGGAAGAGGGAAATGGGTGGATTCCAGACAGACCACAACGGTGGCTTGATCTCAACTTGATTGCTTAGACGTAGGAGTGGAAAAGGAAGAAGGGAGGGTGTGGATTCTGAAATGGAAGTTCTATTAAGGAAATACACAGTTGCTATTTCAATATTTTTCATAGGTTTTCGAAAACATGCTATAAAAGCTCAATTATTTTAGGGACTTTGAAAAAGTGTTAGTAATTGTGGAGGAAATAAAATATATTCCCTTATTTAAGAAGAGACATGTCTTCCCTTCTGTCATTCTCTAAACAAGGTCCTATGTGTCAATTTGTAAATAGCTGCACTCATTAGTAACTGGCCTATTTTTACAGAACTTAGGTATATTTTTTATATTCTGATTTTCCCCCATCTCCAAGCCCCCTGTTCATTTCAAGTCTATTTACTTTTTTCTTACTGCATAAAATTTTCTATGTGCTGTATTATTTATTCATGGTTTCATCTCTCTTAAAAAATAAATAAATAAGCTTCTTCCTTCTCCCTCTCTGCTCAGCCTATCTACTCCAACCTCTAGTCCGCATGCACCTCTGCTGCTCGGACACTTTGGTGGCTCAGTTCTCTGTGAAGATGTCAGCAGTTCCATGGCTTTCTGGATTCTTCTATATCTTTTAATTCTTGAATTTTCTGGTGTATTTTTAACTCATCGGATAGTGCATGCTGCTTTGTACTGGTGCTATTTCATGCGTTCATTTATTGCACAAATCTCCATTGACTACCTTGTTCATAGAAAGCACTATTCTAGGAATTTTATGAGTAATTCATCACTTTCATCTAAACTATAAGATCTTTGGGAGAAAATTGAGTATAATTAATCTTTGCAGTCCCACCACAAACAAATTAGTAGAATCTTAATAAATACTGACTCCATATATGTGTGCGTGTATAAATATGTGGTGTGCTTATCTATATATTAATGCACATATATGCATATATAATTATATTGCTGTGTTTCTATATCTAAAAATGACAGAAGACAGTGCTAATAAAGTAAATTAATGATGATTAATCTTATGCTGAATTGTATAATTGTATACAAAATACATGTTCTGTTCTTACATTCAAGTTTCACATATAACTAATAACTAGCCTTTTGAGAATATCTGCCCATTATCAGATGAAACTTGCACTATTCTATAGCTTTTCTCTTTTTTGTCTCTGAAAGAACAGTTGATAGAATTATGCCACTGATTTTTTTTTCAGAAATAGCACATAGGCATTGAAATGTCAAAGCAAATGGAAAAAGAAAATTTCATTTTGACTGTGACAACAACAAAAAGATGAATAAATAAGTAAACACAGCTTTTTCTACAAAGTGAGAAAAACAAAGCAGCTATAAGTGCACTGAGTAAAATTCTGGTCTTTATTATTATCTAAAAAGAGGAAATGGTGAAACTCAAGGTAAAATATTTTGTTCATATCTGAAAACACCATTGCTGGAGGGATGAGGTGATGTGAGCATGTTGACCTTTGAAAGGCAGAAAGTCTCACCTGGAAGGAAAAATGTTGAGTGCCTTTGGATCATCACAAAATTATCGGCTGTACTTGTTCTGCCTCCTCCACCCCATGCACCACCCAGGCTAAATACGCAGATATTTCACAAAATGAAACTTGTGATATGCTTTATGGATTAAACACTTATATACACACACACACACACAAAATAATGAAATATACCAAAAAAAGGTGGTTTGAAGGGATTTATAAGAGCCCAGGTACAGTAAACATATGTATCATATTTACTAAATATAGAGAGTTATTAACTAGTTGATTCACTGTGGCCCTGTACCCCACTAGCCATGGTCAACAAGCTAGTGGCCCAATTTCTTCCATATATCCATAGACAAATCAGTATCTACAATTGTTTTTCTCTTACATAGAGTTTTGATAATTAGAACATTACTGAATCATTTTCTGTAAAACACCTGCTATCACCTGACTATTATGGATTATGGTTATGGTTTTCTAATTCCACAGCAGTAATTATTACATACCTCTCCAGATTAACATATCCTGGTCACCTTCCATTTGAGGACCATTTTCTAGTTATAGAATCTCTAAATTCAGAGTCAAAACAATATCTGCAAATTCACATAAGAAAACTTATCCCATATTTTCTGTAATATTGCCATAGTCTCAATTTTGATGACTGAATACTTTATTGGTATTTATTTAATAAACTTTTGTTTAAATCAGTTCAATGAAAATCAGGTTTCTACTTTTAGGGCCCATTCAATTCAATATGTTCATCATGTGAGTCATCTAGACAAATTTCTGGAAGGGATGGCATTTACTTCCTCGCCTGGGACCACAATACTTACAATTAGGGTCTATCTGAGTCAGATACGCCTCCTGTAAAAACATTTCCCAAAGCGTATATGCAAAATCTCTTTATTCCTTCAGGCTTTGAGGAATAAGAGGAGAAATACTTGTTAATCTATTAAATTTGGATATTGTCAGAGCTCAGAACATGATACCCCAAATACAGTGCCTTCACACGCTGAGTACTTTGAGCTGAAGAAGACTGGGGAGCCTGAGAAGCAAGTCCCCTCTGACCTCTTTGACATCCCTTTCTCCCTCTCCCTTTCTTTTCTCCTCCAAGCAGGTCACGAAACTAGAATTCCTCTCCCCAAAGCCACCACAAAACCTACAAAGATCACTCTCTGAATTCCACCTCCACTCTAAGGTCTTCATGTTACAAGTGTCCTTCCCCATATCCAGGGGGAATGAGTGTCTTACAGAAAGACTGAAAAGAATATAGTCTTGTTAAACCCCTAGTTTATTGCTGTTAAATCATACCCAATCAAATTTATCCACAACTATCCAATTCTTTCATCAAACTTAACATAAAAATACTTTTCTCTGGGTCTTTGGGTCTTTATTTCTGAAGGTTCCCATGTCACAAAAAATTCTGATAAGTAGATTTTTTTTATATTCTTTTCTTTTATCTTTTATTATGGAGATGTCAGCCATGCCCCTTGCTATGGGTGAGGTAAAGGTATTACTATTTATCCCCCACAATACTGTATATATTTATCTCTATTTCAACATTTTGTATGCCTATTAAAAGCTCTGAAATGTCACTTATCAATACTGCAATCAAATAGCTTTTATTATATACATATATAATTTTATTTTATTATCTGGGTTCTCCTAATTTATCTTTCTGGGATGGTTGTGTGTATATTTGATCACGTCTCGACACTTAGGGAGACTTCTCAGTCTCTGGTCTGCAGTTTTACAAAGTTCAGATTTTAAATGCTAAGTTTAAATAACAATTTCTATGGCCTTTTGCAACCTCTCTTCTTAATTACCAAGGGCATAAATTTTACTTTATACCTTACATATACTGCAAAATGCTAGACAGTAGGTATTTATCCATAGGAAAGGTTATTTTTCTATTTTTCAAGATAAAATTTTGATCTGCTCATTTCCAGGGGCTTTGTTATGTGCCTTTGAATTTGTTGGAACTACTGCAGAAATTGGAATGTGGTTTATACCCCACTTCTAATTTGAAGCTGAAAACAGCTTTATAGGAAATAGAAATGCCATGATAATTTCTTTGTCACATCATTAATCATGTTCCTTTCTCACCAGTAGAAGCTGATCCCAATTTTCTTTATTTTACCTTCGTACACCCTCTTATTTAGGCTATACAATGTCACATGCAAACTGTTCATACTGGCCACTAATACTTCAAGGTCACTGAGCTGAACATCTATCCCATCAGACTCACCACCTATTACAAAAGAGCAAATAATATTAAACTGCATGCCTCTATTCATCTAAAATTCTAGGTCTGTGTTACGAGTAGGGGGAACATAAAATTTGTAGAATGCATCAATGAATCATTATTTTTGTAACATATAATTGAGCATCCTTTTTGTTTATGCCTAAGTTGATAAGGTAATTCTTTAGGAAAGAAGCAAGAGAGATAGCTGCTTTGTGTTTTGGAAATATTCCATATCCTAAAAAAATCCTTGGACAACCATAATGGGTGATCACCCTGGGTCCCAGTTGGCCAGTGCCTCAACCGGCCAGCGCATGAAGGCAAAAGGAATAGAACTCACAGCCCTACACTTCATATCAAAGGCATAGCAGTCTAAATATGTCTCTTTCAAATTTTATATCATCCCTTCCTAGCTTCCAAGGCTTCCTTTTTCGTGACATTTTCCTCCTGTGAGGAAGTCTCAGATATTAAATGTTAAACTAATTATATTCTTGGATGAAACACTTTAGAGGGAGAAATATGTAGTCAGTCTTGGAGCCTACTGGGAAGACCTCTGATCGATTTTATGCCAACAGATGAGGTTACCAGAGCTCTCAGCAGAAAGCGTACTTCTTTGAAGTTCTTAATAACTGCTTTCCTCTTCCTTGGTCTATAGTTGATGTTATGATAATTTTGATACCTTCCACAGCTTTGAGTTAACTGCACAGAGAAGATTTTCAATGAATACTTGTTGAGTGATTCAATCCAAAACCTACTCTCAGGTCTGATTGCTGGAGGAAACCACTGCAGAAAGGGTATTGGGATCTCATCTTGCTAATTACTGGAGCACGTCTCTTTTTTAATTTACAAAAGCATCTCTATTAGAGTATCTAGAGCTTTCTTACAAAGCTATTTTCTCCCAGTCTTCTGAAATTTTATCAAGCCTTTATACATATTTTTCTGTCATTGGGTTTATGAATGCTAAATGACAAGATTTCTCTTATAAGTATTCACTTTTTAATTTGTTAAGGCTTTTTCTAGCATCTTCCTAATCAGAACAAAATTTTCTAATATTCTTTCCATTGGCCAACATTCTAAATAAGTTTATTTCTAATAATTAATTCTTAAAATAAAAACTTAACATAAAATTATAATCTACCAAATATCTAAAAAGACCAAAACTTACTGAATGCATTGATTTTTTGAAAGCTATCTGAAAATGGCCCCAAATCACCTTTTGCCTAAACATCACTCACAGGAATCATGTATTTATTTCTTTACCTTCTAAAGAACTGAATCAAGGCTGGAGCCAATAAAAAGCCCTCATTACTGCTGTCATTTTGAAATTTCAATCTCATTCTGATGGACTATCAATACCACAAATCTTTTTCTCAATCTTTCAAAGGCATAGAGTCCCCAGTGTTATCTAGGAATTCATCATCACTTATATGCTATTATTTCAGTAATTGAAGAGGAGTTTAGAACTAGAATCTACACCAAAATGAAGAAGGATAATACTTTTTTCATTTCTCACTTTTAGCACTTAGTTCATAAGTGCAGATTGGTTTGAGCTCATCCTATTACCCTGGTACCATTTTATACCCTTAGAATTCCACATATAAGGTTGCTTTAGTTAAAACCTCATAGAAGTTTTTGGTGTTTGGAAGCTGGGAAAAAGAATTAATTAAAAAATGTAGGCAATTACTCTGTTTTGAAAGAAATGGAGATGTTTCTTTGCTTTTGAGACACACTATGGCTTAGTTTTGGAAAGCCATCTTGTTGGTGATTCTACATGCCTCTCCCCAATCCATTTTCCATCCTTCCTCACTCTGCTCTGAGTCACCAAAGCCTGACCCTTGGAGACTGGGATGTTTTGGTGATGGCTGACATCTGGTTGGATTAAGCTAATGGGGGGCACTGGCTGGAGAACAGAGGACAACAGAGAGAATGGGGGTCTTTCTTCTCCCTCCTTTCCAGCCATAGCATCTCATTTTTGGACGTAGCTGAGCCATCCGGGAACATCCTTCCTACTGGGTAGACCCTCATTCAGTGTTCAAATTTTACAGATCCCCAGTAACACTGTTTTCTTCCATTATCCCTTAAGACCTGAGCAGAAGGGTTAGGTACCAGTTCTCTAAAGTCACTCATCCCTGAGAGCCTCACCATCTGCTTTGCGTTCCCTTATCCCTGAGTCAATATACTCCACAGCTGTAATCTCGTTGGGGGTGGAGATTTTGGCCTCGTTCATCTCTTTATCTCTACCAGACACAGACGATTATCCAGGCATACTAAGTACTAATAAATACTTGAAAGTTCAGTGTGGAGTAAGACAAGATTTTAGGATGTCTACATGCATTTACTGCACACAGATATATTTACAATTTTCAAAATTTATAAACCATGATACACTGGAAAGTGCATAGACTTTGGTATCATACAGTATTGGGTTTCTTGCTGCCTCTGCCCCTTACCTTTCAGGGATTGTGGCCAGTTCTCTGGGCCTCTATTTCTTCATCTATAAAATGGTGATAATAATACTATTAATAAACATCTCATAGTGATACTGTGAGGATTACAAGAAAGAAGTTCTATAAAACATCCAGCACTCTCTCTGCCACATTGGATCTAATTCGTGTACTCTTGTTTCAGGATGAATGTATTTTTAAAATTTGGCTACCTTTCCTCTTTCTCACAGGATAATAGAGCTGTTAAAACTGAACAGGCTCAGAACAGCCACTCAATCAAAATTACCAAATGCTGAAAAGGTCAAAGCAGGATAGCATACCTTTCTAATTCACAGACTATTGAATACATTAACATTCCAATTCCTCATTCTTAAAGAAAAGATTATAATAAAGACTCAAAATGGCCACACATTAATCCTCTCCTATGACAATAATTGTTCCTTTTCTGGGAAATGTACAAATGTAACCTCTGCCGACACTGAACTATAATTTGGATGCCATACTGTGTTTCTGGTTCTGATAACAAACGGATACCCAGGAGGAGAGCAATGGGAGCTAGGCTAGATGCTCACAAAAGAAAAAGGCTTTCAAATATGCTGTGGGTTAATTTCAACCAATCTGCCAGGTCTAGAAAATTATGTAATTGACATCCCTGCTTAAGAATATTTTGAGCTTTCACAAGGCTGGGCTGGGCTTTTTTGCATAGGCTTTAAACAAGCAATCAAACATCTGCTTTCAAAATTAAAGAGCCAAAAGAGTAACTGATGCGAGCTCATGATTACAATGTCAAATATTTCTTTGTAACTGTTGGACCATTTTCAACTCAATCAGTTTTATTTTTATTTCTCATGATATTTACAGGGATAACATAGACTCATAATCAAAGCCCATAGAATTTTAAAGGGCTCTAGGGACCACTTAGCCCATCCTTCTCATTTTATAGATGAGAAAACTGAGGACCATAGAGGGCAAGTGGCTTGTTTGAGGTCTCAAAGTTAGTTAATAGCTAGGCCAGAATAACATCAAAATCAACTTGAATTTCAAAGAGACACCTATTGAAATTATTTCACGCAGGTTTCATTTTCTTCAAAACTTCTCTTTAAGAAGAAGCCTAATAAGGTCTATGGAGAGGGAATCCAAAACCAGTTGTTTGGATCACTTGAAGACAATCGTGAAAATGACGAAGGATAAACACGTTGGTATTAAAAGCTGTACTCCTGAAATTTCCTAAAGGAATGCCCAGCACTTCACTTCCTCCCTTCCAACAGCCACTTAGCGGACCAAGACTTTGCAACAAGGTTAGGCAACATGTCATTAAGACAATTCATAAAAATAGCTAATTATTTGGGAGGATCAAACTCATTTGATAAGAGTTCAAAATTAGTTGCTTGAAGAAATTTGGTGCAAAACACTTAAAAAATACTTTCATTCATTAAGGGATGGCATTGGCATAATAGTGGCGGGGGTGGCAAGAATGGTGCAGGTGGTAGAAAAGGCTCATTGAAATGACACGGCTTGTGTCCTCTGGGCAAGCATATAATCTATAAAGGAGATGGGTCTGCATCCACCCCATGTGGCCTTCTGTTAGAGAACACGGTCCTGAGTACCCATTTCAAAGTTCTGTAATGCAGCCTGTAACAGGCCTTGGTTTTATACATTTGTTTTTCTTTTGGCAGGCTAAGGAGAGATTTCATTTTTATTGATAGTAATTCACAAAATAAATAAGTAAAAAGAGAACCATTGCTCATAAGTGATTGACCTTCATTACCAGGAACATGTCAGATCTCTCTCTTCTGTTTCAGGCTATGGTGAGGATTCGGTGTTGCCCTGGTGATGGAGAATTTTGCTGTATTGTTTCTTCTTCCCAGTAAAAGGTTATCCTTAGTTCTGAATGTTTCTTCCCCAGGCAACAGGGTGGAAAGGTATTTTCTAATCCTTCAAGACTCCGGTTGACTTCATATGGATTGGCTTGAGTTAGATAAACTCTGCCAGTAATCCTAGAACTCTCTGGCCTACTTCTTTAAGTATTAAAAATACAACTTCTAAAAGCTTCCTTGATCCCTTATTTTCTGTTGCACTGACATATTACAAAGTAAATAAAATCAATAGAGTAAATGTAGATTTCCAACATGCAGTCCCTCTTGTCACCTGGCTTACCTACTGTGCTAGTTATTTTTCTTTTGTTCCCAGTTCCCAATGCCAGATCCATATCTCAGCCCTACTTGGCGCCCTGAAAGCCTGACATCTGTAGGCTGCATATTCCAGCACTCTTAGCCTGTGACTTCCTGTTGGGTAGGCAGGGTGGAAGGATGAAAAGGTTATCTTAGATTCTAGTAAAAGACATATTTTTCTAAAGCCAGAGCTCCTGTTGGCTGCCTCCTCCTCTAGGCTGCAAGTCTCACTGGACTCTGATAACACGGTTTTCTTCCTTAATTCCTCTGGCCTAAGAGTTGCAATGGTTTCCGACTATTGCTAGACCCAGAGCACCTCACATTTCCCAGATGGTTTCTTTAGCCCAATCCTTATCTCTGTACATAATACTGTACTGTCTAGCTTCATGAATATCACTTTTGTGTGAGCCATTTTTTTCCTTCCTGGACGCTGACTGATAAAACCCTATCACTATGGATCTAATCTTTGTCTATATTCCATTACATAATTACTCTTGATGGCAGTGTAGACAAAGGCTACTTCATTTTGTCAGTGGCCTTAGCATCTATCACAAAGGCATGCAATTGGCATTTGATTGAGAATACGGACTGATTGCATAGGGAATGGACTGGCTGGTTTTATTAAAAATTGCTTTTAAAAGTCTTCCTCAAAACCATTTCAGAACACACAGTCTGCTAATCGGCTAGAATTATTTATATCTTTGATTTGTACCATGATACCAGGGCATTTATTTCATAGCCAGAAAAAAAAAAAATAGTGAGGTATTCACTATTCCTAGTATATAGTGTGCTTAGATACCAACAATAAAAAATCACATTGTATCATATCGATCTGGATTTTGTGTGTGTGTGAGTGTGAGAGAGAGAGGTTTTCTTTGTGAGAGATTACGTGAAGGGATTCATAGTTTGTGGAAGTTTCCAATCTTCATGTGTATCTGACTCCCCAGTGGATCTTGCCTTCCTACCACTAAAATTTTAATCTTCCACCAGGAATTTAATTCCTCTGGGTAAACTATTGCTTCACATTTAAAACAAATTATTTTTTGAGCACCCACCACATAACCTCTTCTAGACCTTGCTCTAGGTAAAAGGATTATGGTGATACAGAAAACAGGTGTGTATGACAAATCAATAACAGATGAATAACTTATATAAGTTAAGATGTAAAGAAATAAGGGGAAGACAATAAAACAGGGTGATACAATCAAGAGATAGAGAAGGGAAATTTTCAATAGTGTGGCAAGGTAGGCCTTAGATCCTACATGATCTGAGACTACAATGACCAGAAAACACAGGTATGGAAAGGCCTAGGGCATAGTTAGCAGACTATGGTGGCCCGTGGACCAAGTCTAACCTGCCAATGGTTTTTGTAAATAAAGTTTTATTGGAACAGAGGAAGAGAGACATGCACATGTGCTTATGTATTGTCTATGGCTGCTTTCCTGCTACAATGGCAGAGTTGAGTAGTTGTGACAGAGACTACATGGCCCCATAGGTGAAAATATTTACTACCTGGCCTTTTATAGTAAAGATTTCTTGATCTTTGGCCTTGAGGAAGAACATTCCAAAGAAAAAGAGGGGCTGGTGTGAGAGCTTTAAGGGAGGAATGTGTTTGGTGGCCAGGGTGACTGGAGTACAGCATGTGAGGTGGAGAGTGGCTAAGGATGATGTCCCCAGTGCACAAGGTCAAGACTGTGATAAACAGACTGCATTTTATTCTACACGGGGAGGGAAGCAGATGTTTTATTGTTGTTGTTGTTTTGGCCTTAAGTCTGAGGGTAAGGTGGTCTGTGTTTGCTTTTGAAATGCCAAACACATTTGAGATGTGTTTTCCTAGATAGCTTTTTTATCTCATTTCTTCCCGATAAATATCTAGCTAAATCAAATTATTGGTTTCATTTTAGAGGTTGAAAAAATAATGTAAAAATCTAAAAGAGTTTAAGTGACTGGCCAAAGATTTAAAAACAAACAAAAATAAAAAGTGACTGAACTAGAACCTGCTCAAATGCAAGAGGCTGACAAGTTCCTGAGAACTGAGAGATGTTTTACTCCCAATCGACAGTTCTCAGTGCTCCCCCTGTGCAATTCGATTGCTTTGAGATAGGGTAATGATGTAATTGGGTGAGCAGAAACACAGCCTGTCCCCTGAATGCATCTTCTATGTGTTTAGTGATGCTTGAAATTCCACTATTAGAAAGTCAACCATGAGGCAGTTTTACCTACGTTATGGAATAAGTGTTCCATTTGCTTCATTCATTGCTGAAAAGCAATTAAAGAAGTGTACTACATTCAAGTAAAAACAAGGCAAGCACAATTGTAGCCCTTCTGCCCTGAAGATACCCTCAATGCAGACACAGGTGTTTTTGGAAAGTTTCAGTTTGATGGCACTGCCAACCCTTCTAGCCAGTGTGTGATAAACACCCTTGAGAATGGGGACCACCTCGTACCTGTTCTTGAATGTCAACCCTTGGCTCAGTCCTGGACATTTGTTAGATGCTGAGGTGATGTTATTGGAGCAACTAAATGTCTTAGATACAAATAATTCCAGATCAAACGCCAAAATAGAACAGCTCTTGACTCCGACTTCTATGTGAATGTCAGTAAAATTATGTGATGGGATTGAAAGTGCCTACATAAGCTTCTTTCTCTTCTCTTTGCTCATTGACTCAACCACCTGCTAGCACCATCCCCATGCGGGGAAGTGGGAATTGGCAGATCACATCAATCCAGCATTGAAGTGAGAGGAAGCAGAGGGAGGGGCATCTTTCTGGTCAGGTTTGCCACCTTCTCCTGCCATTGCTTCCCTCCTCATCCCTCATCTGTAATCCTAATGAAACTCCCACCAGGCCCCTGTGGATGTTCCACGCCCAAAGCCGCAGACTAAAAAAGCCCAGGAGAACTCCTCCAAATGTGGCTCTGCCCTCAGTTCCAGCTGGGCAGCGACTCGTAGAAGGAAAGAAGGGCTAAGAACTAACAGGATTCTAGCCTGGACCACATGTACAAACTGCAGATGAATCAGAAAAGAAGGCTCTTGACAGGGTAAATTCCCTCTTCTTGCCACAAAACCAAACCTCTATCAAGGGAGTCAGCATTTTCTTTTTAACAAGCAATGAGGTGATGCTCAGTTCTCCCTGCAGCCATGGGGTCATGATTCTCCAGAGCAGCCTGATCTGCTACAGTGGCCACTGGCCACAGGTGGCTACTGAACACCTCAAATGTGCTCACACAACATGCTGAAATGACAACATTTTGTATATATTTGATTAAATAAAATATATCATTAAAGTTCATTCCAACTACTTATTGTTACTTCTTTAAAGAATGAAGTTATTAGAATATTTTAAATTATATTTACATTTGTATAGTGCTGCTTTAGAGGATAGAAATTAAAGCTGGAGTTCCAGAGAGATGAGGAGAGATGATATTAACAGAAGGAAAATAAATACTCTTTGCTCAGTTTCCCAATTTGGACATAGAAAAGACTCCAGCATCGACAACTTTCTTTTTCAAAGAGAATAGCACATTAACCCACTGCCATCTTTTGAAAGCTCACATTACTGAAAATCACCACCATTCCAAACCAAAACTTACTTTTAGTTGGTATCGAATGATTCTGTTTTGTTCCCTAGAAGACTGTCGGCTCTTTAAAGGTGGAGACCATGACTATTATTTTTCTTTGTGTATCATAGTCTCTACCAAAATGATGATGAACATATAAAGACTCAATAAGAATTGATTATCTGATTAACCAAGATAAAATAAAGAGTAGCTTTTTAAAATAGTCATCAAGTTAACGGCCAGCTCAGGGAATGTGTGCGTTTACACATGCGTGCGAGTGTAAGCTACAGACTACTTGGCATGGAGTTATTGAACATGAGTCCCACCTCCCCACCTATTGTTGCTAGGGAAATATTTACTAGTGACACGTGAGAGGTGTTACAACAGCCATATTCCCGATGAGGAATCCGTATTCTGTCTCCTGCTTCCCGCTGAAAGTGGTTTCCTTTCCCTTCCCACTCAAGAACTGTATAGAGAAGAAAATTGTTAATTCCACAGACATGATGCTCCTGCCAAAGACACTGGTGTCAACAAGTGCTTGGATTAAAGACTTGGAGTGTTACACAACCACACAGCTGTGCCTTTCACAAAGAATCAAAACTAAAATAAAGCATAAGGGCTTTGAAACAAGGAATGGATAACATAGATCATACAGGGTAGCCAAACCAACCAGCAACACCTATTTATCAGGTACAAGGCTGTAGAGGAGAAACTAAGGATAAGAAAAGAACCCAAAGCAGGCAGAGGTACTATGTACCGAGTGCATGATCCAAGCACTTTGCAAATATTGTCTGTAATTTTTGTGTTTCTATTCCTATTATATAGATTCAGAAAATGAAACTCAGTTCAACTCATCAGAGTTGACATCTCTGGTTTGTGGTTCTGTTAGGATGGAGAATCAAATAGGTCTATAATCAGTTTGTACAATTTCTTCCTTTCTATATGTGCATGCTTTTCATATATGATTATTTACAGTAAATTGCATATCATTCTCAATTCAGAGTATTTGTTCCTTCATTATCAAAATTTTTTGTTTGCTTGTTTCAAGAAATCTGAAGATCCGTTTGGGGATTATTGTGATTAGTATCCAGACTATTGGGATCATGATTGTGACACATGAAGTAGGAAAAGCTTAGGTGAGGAGCTTCCTATATGGAAATCAGTCTTCCAGGGCTTAATTGTGCGTGGATTACACGGTGTATGCTACATGCTGCATGTGCACAAATTCAACCGTGATGCCCGGAGGAACCACAGCACCCTAAAGAAACCAGACCACACAGGCAGTTCTCTTCCCCTGGCCATTAGTCAAGCACATATTTCTTTGTTCTGTGAACTCAAAGTCTGGCCTATGTAACCCCAAAACCATATATTTGTGACAGCAGAGCTGTGAACTTTTTCATTTCATTTTTGTCACTCAGTTTTTCATCTTGGGATGTTTACAACAGAAAAAATAAAAATCTTGAAGGCTGCTGGGGGTGGAAGTAGGAGAGAGAGGAGGTTGTAAGGATAGAGAAGGAAGACATTAATGTTGCCTGGTTTTTCATTTGAGTTATGTTTCTTGAGGAAAAGAGTCATACAGTCATTTTCAGAAAAACTGAAGCTTCCAAAATACAGAAAACCAGGGCCTTGAGACTTCCTAACTTCCAATCTCCCTTTATGCTGACTGCTAATGCCCACAAAGAACACCATTCTGCACATGTATAGATTTACATGGTTTTCTAGAAAAATACTTAAAAATTAAAATTAGATGCTACCTCCAGGCAGAAGAGGCATCCTTTGATATTGCTCCTCCACAAAGGCTTTGATTTTATTTTAAACAAGTCTGACTTCAGTTTGGAAACCTGCATAGAAGAAAAGGCAGCCCAGGGCAAAGCTGAGTGGTGCCCTAAACAGTTCTCACTGGGGTTGGAAACGGACATCCTCTCCTATTGACAGCTTTTGTTCTTGAAAACCTGGCCTGAGGAATATGGGGACTCTGAATCACTCATGGGGGCCGGAAAAGAAATTATATCTTTTCTACTCTGTTGTAGAGACAGCACATGGATCGGATCTCATCGATTGTTTAAACTCTAGTGTCAATGAGATCCTTCGCTCAGAAGGCAGAAGGGGAAGGCGAACAGGAGGGAGCTGGGAAGCTGGGGTTGGTGGGTAGGGGTGGGGTGAGGGGGTTTTGGAGGCAGCACATGTGTGCAGAGATGGGGCAGTGAGGGTGCTAGAGAAGCACTTAGACTCTTTTGTAGTCTTTTTCTTCCCTGCTGTATCTCCTCCCTTGCCATATTCATTTAAGCTATTTAAGCTTTTTGAAATGCTTCCTTTCATTAAGGTGAATCATTTGCAGAATTTCTGTCTCCCCTACTCCAGTCAGTTGAAATCCGAATATGAGCTGCTGTTCTGTTGTTGATGCTGTTACTGGGGAGGAGAAGATGAGAATCTCCTCCTGGCTTCTCCTAGTCCATGAAACTTTACTCTAGGCTGCCGAACATTTGATTGTTTTCTTCCCTGCTGGTTCTGCCTTAGAAGAAATCTCTGAGAAAAAAAAAAAAATGCATCCCAAGGAGAGACCCAGGGATGAGAAAGATGAAACAGGCAGACAACACAATCATTTTGCCTAAAACATATCTATTCTATTTTTAACAAGATGTCCTTTCTGCTGTGCCTCCACGGTGCCTGAATAGTCTTCTGGGGAAAGGCTGGGAGCTGGTTTCATTGATAAATAAAGATAAGATAAATTACATGAATAAACCGCTCTGGCCAATCTTGAGGAACACTAGCAGAGGTGTCTTAGGGGGAAGCCAAGGGGAGGACCCTTCTCTGTGTCACAGCCTCAGCCAGGCACTTTGCATGCAGAGTCCCAAAGTGGCTATCAGCAGAGAATAAAGAAAATAACACCAGTATAGCACCATAAAACTAACATTGGTATGCACACACATGAAGGTACTGTCAGAAAAAAAAGAATTGGGAGTATTCATATTGCTAGAAAATGTGACTTTGACTTAGTTCCTAAAGTATAAAAAAAGGGTTGGATGACTCAAGACTTGACCAATGGTGTTAAAATATCCTATACCACCATCACCTAAGTCAGTGGTTTGCAAAAGTTGGCTAAGGCCTATTTATTAAAAATGCCAATTCTTGGGCATCTTCGCAATTTCTGTTTCCAAATTGTAAGCCTAGGGTGGGGCTTGGAAATCACTGTTTCACATTTCAACTTTTTTAGGAGGTTCTCATCCAGCCTACCAAAACTACCAAGATTTAATCTGTGCCCCAGAATTCAGAAAGAGCTGAGAGAGATATTTTGTCCACAATGATAGATGTAGTATCATCCTAGAAATCATTCTTCATATTTATGGTAATAAAGTAAACCAAAAATCAAAATCAAAAGGAAGTAAAATAGGTGGAAAAACATTTAAACCTTGGTAACTTGAAAAGCAAAGGCCCATTATTTACCAGGATAGGGAAGGAGGTAACGGAGTCAGATTTTAGGGGATGCTCCCCACGTCATTGAGTCTGAACTAGCCAAATCTCATTCAGTTAAAAATATCTGCTGATCATTTAGACCTATGGAAGTTGTACTCCAAAAAGAGGTTGGGGCTCAATATAAAATGAATTTTGTTTTGTATAGGACTTTGGAATCTAAAGAGAAGATTAAAAAGCAAGAATTCAGATATTCAGGGAGAAAAGAGCAGCTTGTCTTAAAGCAGTGTTTCTCTGCGTGTGACACTCACACCTGTAGCATCTGCATCACCTAGGAGTTTGTTACCAGTGCAAATTCTCAGGCCTTTCTCAGAACTACTGCATAAACTCTGAACATGGAACCCAGCAACGTGTGTTTTCACAACCCTCATGCAGCTAAAGTTTGAGATGCACAGCACTGAAGGTAGCACTTTCAGCCGACTCATGACTGCCTCCAACGAAAGGACTGGTTTTATCTTTCAGCGGGGTGACCAGTTTCTTCATACAAAGCTTCTCAACTGGCTTCAATCTCAGAAGTTTTAAATTTGCATAATTAGCTGACCCTTTTGCACTATTATCACACAGAAAGGGGCAATAAAATCATAATCTTTTTATAGTCTCCATTTACTGCAAAACACAGAGATGCTCACTGTGTTGAGGAAACAGTTTTTCTAGCATCTGCCACTTTTATCACAGCCTCACAAATATTACAGTTAAATTCCAGCATCTTAATGGCCTGCCAAAGAGGCCTGAGCATTAGCTATCAAAGGGTGGGGGAAGACAAAATAGAAAGAAACTGAAAGGGAAAAGCTGGTAATGAGAGGGTCAGAGAGGTTATACCTTCTAAACTGTCTTTTTGCACTGAGCAATAGACATAGTTCTTACTGATCTCTCAGACCCCAGGACAAGGAACCCAACACAAAACTTAGAGAGCCAATTTTAGCCGTGAAGTTTCATTCCATTTCACCATTAATGTGAGCCAAATTATTCAAATTTTAATATTACTGAATATCTACTTGTCCCAAACACTGTGCTAGGCATAAATACATGTATAAGAAGAATTTAAAGCACAGCTCCTCTTATCACACTTTTAGGTGAGTTTGCTCAATTGTTTAATTAATTGTTTTTAAAATGCATTAATTAAATAAAAACAGTCTTTTTCATGTTTCAAGTCACTGTGGATTATAAGTGTAAGAGACACAATATAAATGAACAAGCACATAAGAAAGATCATTTTATGTGGTGATGATGTGAGCTGATGAAAATAGAAGAGCATGAAAGAGAGAAATGAGGAGTGGGGAATGAGATGCAGTTTAGATTGGGGGTCTGATAAGTCCTCCCTAAGAAACAGATGTTTGACTTGGAGGATGCAAGCTTTCCAGGCAGAGGAAAGAGCAGGTGCAATGGTCCTAGGTAGAGAATGAGTTTGTCATGTTTTAGGACTAGAAACAAGGCCTGTGGGGCTAGAGCTTCATGGCAAAGTGATGACAGGTCACAGAGAAGTGCAAAGACCAGGTCATATAGGCCCTGCAGGCTACAGTAAAGGGATTTATTTTTATATGAAGTTCTGTTAGAATCTCCATGGGATGTCAAGCAAAAAGTGTCATATTTTTAAAGAGCACACTATGTTGGCAAATGTGTTCTTGCTTTTATGCTTGGGGACAGTGCAAAGTGTTACAACCAATTTAATAAACACGTTGACTTTATCAAATAAAGCTAAATAGTGCATACTCTAAGAGTTAGCAATTGTATCTTTACGTATATTTCTTCCAGAAATATATACTGACATGTACCAGAATACACACCAAAGAATATTCACAAGAGCACTGTCCATAATAGTTCAAAATGGAAGCAACTCATGCATATTAAGAGGAGAAGAGAGGAATACATTATAGCATTTTCTTGCAATGGAATATTATCGTGCTTTTTGAAATACGATGGAACCACATATCCTCCTTTTGGATCTATTTGAGCTGTTGCAACTCTAACCAACAGAGTTTGGTGAAAATTATGCTGCTTGTCTTCAAAGTCACGGTCATAAAAGGGCATGTTTCTGCCTAGTACTGCAGGAACTTTCATTCTTGGAGTCTTGGGCCACCATATAAGAAATATGACTCCTCCAACACAGCCATGCTGTAAGGAAGCTCAAGTCATATTGAGAGGACACTTGCAGGCACTCTGCTCAGTAGTACTATCTGCTTGGCCCAGGGGCTAGACTTGTGAGTGGAGAAGACTCCAGACAATTCTAGTCCCCAGACATTTGAGCCTTTCCAGCTGAGACCCCAGACATTATGTAGCAGAGACAAATCTCCAAGCTGTACCTTGTTTGAATCCCTTACCCATAGAATCTATGAACATGGTAAAATACTTGTTCTTTTTATGCCACTTTGGAGCACCAGCTGGGAGTGGTTTGTTACACAGCAATAGAGAACGGGAACAACTATATCAACAAAACCACAGAAATACACAGTTACATGGGTAAGTAAATATGTCATAAGAGAAGCTAGATACAGAAATAATAAAAATTGCATGATTTATTTTATATACTATTCAAAAAGAAACTAGAAAATTTGTATCATTTGTGGATACATATAATGCAAAGCAAGGAAATGATTACCATAACAGAAATACAGTTAGATAGAAGTAAAAGTTAGATACAGTTAGATAGTACACTACACAACAGTATAGTAGGGAAATTATAGTTAAAAATAATTTATTGTATATTTCAAAATAGTTGGAAAAGAAGAATTGTAATCTTCCCAACACAAAGAAAAGAAAAATGTTTGAAGTGATGGATGTCCCGAATACCTTACCACATGTACCCCCAAAATATGTACAACTATCATATATAAATTAAAAATTCAAAAAGGATTACACCTAAGGGAGAGAAAAATGGTTCAGATCAGGGGTCCCTGTCCCTGATGCTTCTAGGTGCAGGTAATATCTCATTTGTTGATCTCATTGATAATAGCTACAGGAATATTCACCTTCCAATAATTAATTGAGCAGTGTAATTATGCACTTTCCTGTATATGCACTATGTTACATAATTTTTAAAGAGTATTTTTAAAAAGATTATTCTGGCTGCTGGGCAGAAAATGACTCCACTAAGGAAGTAGGGAAGTAGGGAAATAAGTTGCAAGGCTGATTCTGTTCTCCATGGGAAGGATGCTGGCAGATCCGATGGGCTGTGCAGATGGTGAGAGGAGGCTGGTTTTGCAATATTTTGGAAGAAGAGGTAATAGGATTTCCTTCTTGATTAGATGGGGCTGGAGAGTTCAGGAAAAGAAGAATCAAAAAGGATTATAAATCTTGACTTGAGCAATTTGTTGGATTATGATACTATTAACTGAGATTATTATTCACTTCATTATTACCAATCAGCATTTGGTTTTATTGTAATATGTCCAGTTTGCCTGATATGTGCTTTGCGGGTTAGTAAATATGTAAAATTAAAAATCTGGTGGCCACTCACTCAGTTCGTCAGGAAGGTTAGTACCTTTCTGAAAAATTCATTAAGATTTAAAAGCAAATTGTTTTTACTCACACTTGTACCTATCATTACCAGCTATTATGAAAAATGCAATATAACTAAGGCAAAGAAACTTCCCTATAGCTTATAGGGTACAATTCAACTTATTCTCTTTTTAATTTTGAAAAGAAATTAAGATAGTCCTGTTAGAAAAAAATATTTAAGCTTCAATCCTGAAATTATAAACAAACTTTACCATTAACTAGCTCGGTAGTCTTAAGCTAGTCACTCAATATTTCTGTGATTTAGCTTTTACACTGGAGATACTAGTACAAATGGAGATACCATGGAGGTACTAGTACTAGTACAGATACTAGTACTAGATACTAGTACTATGGGAGAGTACTATAGGAGAGTCCTATAGGAGATACTATGGAGATACTAGTACTAGTACTAGACATTAGTACTAGATACTAGTACTAAATGGAGATACTAGTCAAATGGAGATACTAGTACATGGCTTACTTAAATCTCAATGTTTTTGTGAAAATGAAATCAGCTTGTAACATAGCTTATAACGTGGACATTATTCAGAAATAAAAATGTGTAATAGTTAGGTGTCCTAGCTGAATCCAAATTAGATTGTTAGTGAACCTAAGAAATAGAGAAGTTCTGAAGACATCTTTTTGCATGAATTAATTCCCTGAAATGGTTGGATGATTTTGTTTATTTTCTGAAGAAGGAGTTGTGGTCTGGTGTAGAGATGCCAGGGAACAGGTGGGCAGGGGGTTGGAAATAGTGGAGGATAAGTCTGATAACAGACAGACTGTTAATGGTCCTCACTCAGCCAGGTATTGACTTTACAAGTGATAGTTCTGTTTAGCAAAGAGCTCCAGTTCCCCCTCCATTAAGGCATGTGGTAGGATTATACTTCTTGGACCTTCCCCTTCCCCAAGTAGGGTTATGTGACAATGATGGCCAATAAGTTGTAAGTGAAAGTGCAACGTGTCAATTTCAAGGCAAGCATTTAATTGTTCTTTAAATAGTTCCCTTTCCCTCCGGCATAGGAAGCAGCAGAGTTTGTCATTAGGGATAATCCACCCACTTTGGTCTCTGAGGACCTTCAATAAGCAGAACTCCCTTGCTAACTCCTGATACACATCTAGAGAGAGAGAGAGAGAGAGAGAGAGAGAGAATAAACTTTTTAGTTTTAAGCCACTGAGATTCGGGGGTAGCATAACTTGGCCAGTCCTAAGGGAATACGTGAGAAAAGGGCTAGCGTAGGTACTAAAGGAGTTTGGTCATACTGCATTTTGTATGTATCTTGGCCAAGCATCTGCTTCAGGGAACAGGTAACAAAGAACAACTTAGTTAAGGGGAGGAGTTGCCTGAGCCTCATCCCTATGAACTATTGCCCCAGAGTTCATAGTATGGCACTGGTGCCTCTCAATACCACAGTGGCCTCCTGAAGAGTAGTGCTAGGTCCAAAGGAGAAGGGAGGAGAATGCTCAGCACTTGAGAAGCCATGCTCTTGTGTTCTCAAGTAGGGCAAATAGTGAAAGAACATATTCTTGGTGACTCCTGGAAAAATCTGGAGGAAGAAATAAGTTCCTCAATGGTTAAGAGTTATCATAGTTGGAACATTTATGTTAATGTGACCACATTTGAACCCAATGACAGAAGATTCTTAGAATAATTGGATTATGGTATTATTATTATTATTTGCATTTGATGAAATTATGGACTCACATGGAAGAAAATATCTGAGAATCAAAAACTTATCATATCCTTGGTGAGAATATAATGTTGTAATGTGCAAGGAAAGCTAAGAAAATACAAAAAGTAGAAGTGAGGCAGTTAGCAAATTCCTGAATTCCAAGGTCTTTTCCTTTTATTCATTTCCCTTCAGAGCTCATTGATGTAAAATCCAGGAGTAGTCACTTTTCATTACTGACCAACAACGCTCAATAGACCTGAAAACCAGCCTTGGTTATTTCATTCTGGCCATTAGACTTCTAAATGTTTTGTGGATTATTCTATATCATGAAGAGAACAGGTAATAGGATATGATCCTACTAATGAGGTGATATTTATAGGTTTTATTTTTAATACAAGAGGCTAATTATCCACTGAGTAGATACATTTCAGATCTACCAGAATGCAAAGCTATATTTAGTTACACCAGACAACCCAGCAGAAAAAGCTGTTTGGGGATGTAATCAAACCACATTTAAATATTTTTAAAGTGTAAATAACTTCATCCCTTGTCACCTATATTTATACTTGCCCTCTCCTTTTAAATTATGCACAACTGTGAAAACACCCTTCTTGGAACCTCATGCCTGATTATATTTCCACCTCATGTACTTAGGTTATTGGTTACTAGATAATTCTTTTACTTCTTGTTGAATTTACATAAAATGTCCTCACCAGGCTGACAGCTTAAATGGGCAGTGAGTAATATTTGAGTGATTGTTGAGCTTGTTTGCGTTTCCGTTTCTAACACCATGTTAATACTTAGAGAAGCCGAGTGAACTGCAGACACTTGGAGACATTTCCACATGATCTCTGACAACACAGCAAAGTAGAAATTTGGAACCTGGTGAATTGGATCCACATGAATAAGTAACTCTACTTTGAATATTTTATTCTTTTCCCCTTAAGCCACAAGTAGCTTTACGTATATTAATCCAAGCATCTGGACAGGAAAAAAAGAATACCTATATGCTTGATTCACATGAGGTTAAAAAATTATCATGATTCTAAAATTCTTGTTTTCCATAGACAGAACAAGTAACACCAGTCCTTTGCTGCTGTCCTTTTTTTTTTTTTTTAGTTCTGTTGAAGAGATATTATAAAATGAGGAGGAAATTATACCTGACTGCTTAATGTATTCTGGGTGCCATGTTCAGTTCTTTATATGTAGCATAATATTTAATATTCACAATAAACCCCAATGGTGTAGATATCATGTCTCCCACTTCATAAATTAATGAGCAGAAACACAAAGAGTTGTAGGCAAAGTCACACAAAGAGTTGTGTAGAGCCAGACTTCAAACCTCACCAAGATAATCCCTAAGTCTGTGTTTCTCTTTATACCACAGAGATGGCTTAAAGGAGAGTTGAGATCCAAATATGCCTGCCTGCAGCTTTCAACTCTTTTAAGAATCAGTTGTACCTCCTAGAATTATTCATCATATGTTTGTTTTCTTCTTTTTATCTTCTGTGCTAGAACCTGGTCCTTTTAGGATAAGAATGGCATTTTTTAAATCCCCATATTTTTCCCTCATGCCCCTATACATCCTAAATTCTGAGATTTTTCTGGTGCTTATGTATTCATTAGTAGTCACTAAGGAAAACTGAGATGTCAGCAAAGTGTTGCTCAAGGACAAGTAACTTTGGGATCACATAAGACCTGGGTTCATATTCTGATAATTTCTATAGCTTCCTTAGTCTGAAGTTGCATACGTTTTCCAAGTTTCAATTATTTCATGTATAAGATGAAAAGCAACACAGATCTGTGTCATGAGATCAATGTGATAATGCAGGCAAAATACTCATTCTCTGTAGAAGAGCAATAACTATTAGTTCCCTTCTCTAACATGTGGGATGATAAACTCACATATGTTCAGAACTCTGGATGTATTTTCGTATGCCTGTCTGAATGCCTCGCTCATAAGATTCTTTTGCGCTCATTTCTCTGTTCTCTGACCACGTGCTAGCCTAATGTTAATGCTCCTTGTATATGAAGTGTTTGTATTTTTGAGCTGTTTGTGTCCTGAATGTTAATTGAAATAAATGCACAAAATCAGTGTTCTGGTGAAATAAAGCACATTATCTTAAATCCATAAAAAGCTATTTAAATATATCTGTTGCTAATTAAATTCTCCTTTCTTTATAACGTTCTTAACTGATTAACCTTTACTAGTGTCGTAACTTTGTTGTTAATGACTGTCTTTTAAGCCCAACTTAGTTTCCGCATTATTGATATTTCTCTTTCAATCAACCACAAGTTTGAGGTTTTGTTTTTGCTCATTTCATTAATTCCATTTAAGAGTATATAGCTGCAGATCATGTGGCGGTTTGAATATTAAACTAACATCATTTATGCATTGTGCTGACAAGGAACAGACAACTCAAGTACCTACACCTCATTTTCTTCTAAGCATACTGAAGGGAAGTGTCTTAAATTGAGCTGTGTGGAAATAACAGAGGTTTGTACATTCCTCATATTCAACGTTTTGCTTTGCTTCCTCAAAATGCAAGACTATCATCTACCCCATTCAAATTATATTAAATGCAGAATGATTCAAATAGTGCCAGCTGCCGATTTAAATTTCAAATGGAAACCTGCTCATTCGCTGACTCTTCATTCAGTCCTTTTCCTCCCACCCCCCCCACACTTTTTTTTCCTATTTCTTTTCCTAATTTATTTTTAAAATACTTGATAGGTATTTCTCAGGGGACAGCCTGCTCTGAGTGTGTGGTGCTTTTGAGTCAAAAACTGCTTCCATAGTTTTCCCTGTACAACAGCACCATCTTCTACTTGCCTGCCACTGATTACAAACAAACCTCCGATGATACCAGATTGGGTTAAAAAACGAGTGCCTCATTCTCTAATTGAATTGCTCAGAAAGGGAGAAATGTCTTTTCTCTTATTTTTTCCCCAGCCTAAAATGCAGAATCTAAACATGACTGAAGCTTGAAAGAAAACATATACGGATCCATGAAAGTGGACTTAGCATGGAGCTTTTGGAACGTGTGTCTAGTCTAAACACTGTGCTGTTGTATTAACTGAAGATGAATTTTCAGAAAGTGAGCACCTTCATGTAACCAGCACCCAGAGCAAGAAACAGGACACTGCCATAACTTTAGGCAGTCCTCTCGAGCCCACACCCCCTACTCAGTCACTGTCACACCCCTTAAGAGTACCTGCTGTCCTCACTTCTGACTCCACACTTTAGCTCTGCCTGTTATTGACCTTCACATGGATGCAATTATTCAATGCATGGTCTTTGGTGCCTGGGAAAAACTGACTTTTTTCCCCCCTTCTGTCAGTTACCGAGTGACAGATACCTTAGTTAGTAAGTCCAAGTCCAAGTTAGTAAGTCCAAGGTACCTTAGTTAGTAAGTCCAAGTCTTCTTCTTTAATAACCTTTTTTTTTTATTTTGGAATAATTTTGGATGTACAGAAAAGCATAAAAACATTACAGAGATTTCCTGTGCCACCAGCCAATTTTCCCTAATGTTAACATTTTACATTACCGTGATACATTGGTCAAAACTAAGAAACCAACATTGATCTATTACTTTAAACTTCATATTTCACTAGTTTTTCCACTAATGAGTCCCCTGCCCCACTGCTGGTCCTAGGATCCCACTCAAGACATCATAGTGCATTTTCTCATCACATTTCCTTAGTTCTGGCTGGACTACAGTTTCTCAATCCTGCCTTGCTTTTCAAGATCTTGGCAGACTGAGGAATACTGGTTAGATATTTTGTAGACTGTCCATCAGCCTGGGTTTGTCTGATGTTTTCCTTAGGATTGGACAGGGGTTATGAATTTGGGGGGAAGAATGCCACAGAAAAGAAGTTTCTTCTTCATGGAATAACGGGGTGTACATGGCATCAACATGACTTATACGTGTGATGTTAACCTTTGTTGCTTTGGTTAATGTAGCATTTACCTGGTTTCTCCATTACAAAAATACCTTCCCTTCTCCTTCAAACTATATTCTTTGGAAGTGAGTCATTAAGTCCTGTCCCCACTCCAGGACGGTCATGGCATGGGAATTACATCCCACATGCTGAGTACTGGCAGGGACAGTATCTAGCTATGCTATTCTTTGGAATCTTCCTGTAAGGATGACTTATCATTTTTCTCCCACTTATTTCTTTATCCAATCATTTCTACCAGTATGGCATCATGTGTATTTGTTTTATATTTTATGTTATAATCTAGTACTATGTTATTTATTTTCTTCCTCTAATTATTCTGGCCTTGGTCTTTGGGAGCTCTTGCAAGTCGTCTCCTGTGTCCCTTTGACATACTATTTTATTTATTTATTTATTCGCTGCTTCCTTACTTTTTGGCACAAGTATTCTTTTGAATGTTCCAACATTATCTGGTAATGCTGCCTGCCATTTCAAAAATAGAATTGAAGCTTATAGTAGTAGCTCAGTAACTTGCCCAAGATCACTGAGGGAGTAAATGGTAGAGCTAATATTAATATTTCAACCCAGAAACTCTGATGCCCAAGTCCCCGAGTTCTTTGCAATGTATCCCCTGCCTTACAAGGTAATTAGGTCTAGCCAGTGTCAGGACCCAAGTAAGGACAGCCTCTCCACTAAACATCTTAGATAAACTCAGAAACAGCTGCCTGGTCTTTGTTCCTCTGGATACAGGATGGAGACTCTTAAGTACATGACATTATATTAATCTTGAGAACTGAAATTCATTAAGAAACTTGGGAGTAGCTGGGCTCTATTGATAGTTTGGTGCTCTTATCACATGTTAGGGTCACAGAAAACCATTCTTGATTTGTTTTGGGTTTTTTTTCCCTCATTCTATGTTCTCCTTTTAGGTATCTGGATTGGTTAGCTATGTAGCTCTTCCAGTAGAATTCTGTGATCAAACCAGCTAAGCCTCTGCATATTTCTGCCTCCCCTGCAGGTTTTAGTCAAGAGAAAAGGATTATTATTTTCAGAAGGTGACTTCCCAGAGTTGATCTGTCAGTTATACATTTACCAGGTTTTGTTAGCTGGCCAAAACATTCCAACTCAAGTTAGTTTAGCAAAATTGCTGGATTACAAACAGTCATAAGGGAATCTATCACTTGAACACAGGAAACAGATGTTTGTGGTTATGAGTCAACACACTTTTCCTAAATGCAGGATGCAAAATGATCATATTGGGGTATGTATACAAAATATCTACAGTAGGCATTTAATGCTATACAATTGACCCTTGACCTACATGGGGTTCAGGAGCACCAACTCCCCTTGCACAGTTGAAAATCCAAGTATAACTTTTAACTCTCTAAAAACTTAGCCACTAATAGCCTACTGTTGACTAGAAGCTTTACCAATAACATAAACAGTCGACTAACACCTATTGGTATATATATGTATTATGTACTGTATTCTAATGAAAGAAAATGTTATTAAGAAAATCATAAGGAAGAGAAAATACATTGAGAATACTATAGTGTATTTATCCATACCATAAACATTTAGTTGTTTATCAGTATGCAAACAAGTTAATTTGATGAAGGTCCCAAAACCAGTTCAGGGGAAAAATCAGAAGAAAGTTGACTTGACTTCAAAGCCTGCATCTGAAATAAAACATGATGACAGTGAACATCTTCACTGTTTCTCAGTTGATTTCTACTGACCCCAACTTCTCTCTTCTGAGATGGAGAAAAGGAGCCCCAGAGAGATTAGGTCACATGTATGAGTCTTCTTTGCTGTTTAGTGCAACCTAACATTTGAGCTTAGATTTCTTTACTCCCAGGATGTGGAATTGGTTACTATTCTAAACCAGAACAGTGTTTTCATGCCTCTTTTTGTTACACTTCATTCTTTTTAAACATATTTTTTCTCTCTTCCTTTTTGTTTCCTATATTCTGTACTCACACTTATGTCTTTTGTCTGTAAATTTCAATCCCCAGCATTGTTATGTGGGAATCAGCAAGTCCCTTTGTGCAGAATAAATTAATACTCATAAAACAATATAAGGAAAGAAAAGAGCCTCATCTTATCTGTACTTTTGTCTGATAAATATATGTTATGGTAAATTACCTAATTAAACAAGCATAACACAAAAATTAGATGTTTGTTTCTGTACATCTCTGAAGAAGTAACCATTTTTGTTTCTGTGCTATTCATTATTCTTTCAATTTGCAAAAGCTGAGTAATCAGGAATTCCACGCTATGACTTTAATTGCAAGCATATCCACTAAGTGCTGATGTGGGATATTCTGTTGCTGAGCTTTTTAAAAGTGACAACTTATTTCTTTTCAGTTTTTATTTTTCCAGTAATTAAACTGGCCTTATATAATCACACCACACCCTTATCAGCACGGTATTGTTCTCTAAATGTACAGTTGCATTTAATAGTCCAATTACTTGACAAAAGACAAAGATGGTGACAATAATAATAAATAGGTAAGGTTGGTTGTCTCCATACCACGTGCCAGGCGTCACTCTAAGCACTTGTCATGTGTTGTTTCATTTAATGATGTGAAGAATATTATTTAAATATTTCCGAATGGATCAAAGGCAAACTAATTCAACTCAGGGGCAGTTTCTCTTCTCTGGAGTTTTGCATCACAAAGAATTGGACCTGCATACTCATTTGTTGTACATGACACTGCCTTGGGCCATTGTTTAAGTACTCATGTACTCATGTCCATCTACTTGTGCACCAGTTGTTAATGAATACATTTATTTATCAGGAAGACCTAAACTCTGTGGTTTCTTTTCCCATTGTCTCTCTCTTTCCATATCTCAACTACCAGCAGGTTCTGCAAATGTTCTGCAAATTTTATCTCCTAAATCAGGGCTTCTTACACTTCAAGGTGCATATGAATCCCTTGAATCTTGTTGAAATGCAGATTCCCAATCAGCAGTTGTGGGGTATGTCCTGGGAGTCTGCATTTTTAACAAGCTTCCAGGCAATACTGCGGATTCAGTGACATTTGGAAATGTAAAGTCCTCAACTATTCTAGAATTGATCATTTACTCCCTATTCCTGGTCAAGGTCTTGGCTACATGAGAGGGACAGAAGATCTGATCTGTGAATGAGTTCATGGGAAGAAATTCCAACATGCTGGTGTTTCCTCATTTTGCTTAGAAAACAATTCCTGTCATACTTTCTTGTTCTTTTTCCCCATTAAGCTGGCAAAGTGCTGGTCAGGCATAAAAGATATTCCTCTGTTACTCTAGTAAGAGAGCTTAGATTTCCAAGGCCTTATTTTGGGGTAAAGGATCATGAAAGCTTATGAGTTTTTCAGAAAAACTATTCCCAAGTATCTGTCTATGACAGATCTTAACCCAGATGTCTTAATGTCCTAACCCAGTGAAGGTTCTGTTTCCAGAAAGCCTCTGAGGGGCATTTAGACAAGAGCCTGGTAAAATCTGTACTGTGTGCTGGTTGATTTTTGGTGACCCTCAAACTGCAAGCTAATTTTCCAAATATATAATGGTGAACCCCTTTTAACTCCTGTAGTTTATCCCACTGTCCCATGGCACCTACTTCATCTACTTTTTTATCCTTAGGGATGACCCTGTCAGGAAATGCCTTGCTTATGGAGCAAAGTGCATGGATCCATGGCAGCCTGTGAAAAGATGCTATTAAAAAAAGATTAAAGGGCCAGGTGTAGTGAAAAAAATATTGTGAAAAATGCTCAACTGTTTTAATTGGTAAGTCAAGGAAATGCAAATGAAAATATATATATTTTTTCCTTTATCTATAAGATTGGCCAAAATTAAAAACAATAGTATCCAGTATTTCTAATAATAATACTGTTGTATAAACAAGTTTAAGGGAAATTTGGGAATATATATTAAATGCATAGAAATGTTCATGTTCTTTTCTACATGCAACAATTCAACTATTGAAAATTTATTTTAAAGAAATGATTAGGCAAATGTGCCAATAATTTATATACATATATTTAGATAAACAGGGACAGATATAAGTGGCATTTCCTGAGATATTAAAAATTAAAAGCAAATAAAATATTTTAAAATGGGAAAATTGCTACATTAGCTGGAACCATACTGAAATAACAGATGTTTGATCATCTATGACCTAAAAAAGTCACTTTCATAGAGTTCATTTAATATTTATACTACATGCAAATAATGGAATATCAGCACAGTATTAAAATGTACACATATGTGTATACATGAACATAGAAAACATATATGAAAGGCTTTTCACCAAATGTGCTTACATACCAATGTTAGGATTATATTTCCTCTTCCCTTTTTCTATATTTTTATAATTTTTCTCTTAATAAACATGGGCAAATGTGTCATTTAAAGATAAATAAATAAAAAGGCCAGCATTGAAATAACCAACTAACAATTTTAAGCTCATTTCCAGTAACCCAAAGTTTGGGGTACTTCAAAGAATTTTCTGCTGATGATGACGTGATAATATGTGTTATTAGAAAAAGTCATTTCCAGTTATTGTGTTGGCATTCAGTAATTACTTTTTCAATAAAGAAAGTGAAAAACCATTAAAAGCAAAAATGTGAAATAAATTAGCTTTATATCCCACACTCAATTAAACTATCATAGCAAGAAGGTAATGAATTAAGATAATTTGAGGATAGGAATAAGGCTTTACAAAGCAGAGATTTAACACTCTTCTAAAATCCATTAAAATACTCTAAAAGAAGATCACAGCAAAGCGGGCAGCCCACAGACACTTCAGAGGAGTCGCAGTGTGCATGCTAAGCAGGTAGAGCCAGCATTTGGGGTCTCAGACGTCTTAGAGGCACACGCACAAAGTGGCTGGAGCACGTAACGTGTGGCTCGGTGAGAGCAGACGGAACAGCAAAGCCGAGTGCTCCGCGAGCTCCATAGCTTTGGAAAGCTGCAAGGCAGACTGTTCTTCAGGCCCATGTTCTCGCAAGGAATCCACATAAGATCTGAGCAGTCACTGATTTACCAACATTTAATTTATTATAAGGGGCATGATTAAAAAATGATAAGCTGTTGTCACTCCCCTGTTTAAAATTTTCCAAGGATTTCCAGTGCAGCTGGCCATAAAAATGAGACTCCTTACAAGACTCTAGAAGGCTCTACAGGGTCTGGGTTTTGCCTGTCTCTCCAGGGCCGCCTCCATCATTCACGCTGCCTTTTTCTCTTGTTTCTGGAACAGGCCAAATGCCCTCCTGCCCCCATGTCTTTGCACTTGCTGTCGCCTCCCCCAGGAATACTCTTTCTCCTGATCCTCGCTAGGCTAGAGATCTGTCATTCAACCTGGGTTCAGATGTCGCTTCTTCAGAGTTCTCCAACCGCCAACAAACAAAAATAATTTCTTATCTCCTACTCCTACCCAGGTGGTCATTTCCTCCCACATCACTCTTTTTATGTTTTGTTTTCTTCCCAGTGCATATCACCATCTGCCTCTCCTTTTTATCTGCCTCTCTCCTCATGTGAATGTGAACTCATGAGAGAGAGAGAGAATATATAGATGTGTCCACAGTTCTTAGAACTGTGCCTGTAACAAGATGAAGAGACAATAGATCCTAATTTTCCATAGTCTTAGCCAGACTCGGTCCCGGAGGCTTTCTTGACCAAAACATCATAGTGCTTTGGTTCTTCTGTTTATTTATTTTACTTGACTTCTATATAAACTAAATTAACAGTAACCAGATCAGTGCTTAATATTGGTTTGTGTTATTTTTAATACAATCACACATGTGGAGAGTGCTTCTAATGGGATGTCTTACTACTTGAGAATTATTGTCTTTTTCACATAGTCTCAATTAAAAAAAAACTAAAAACTTACTTTAAAGAATATGGATTCTAAAAATTGTGTGTGTGTGTGTGTGTTTCATTTTCTAAACACGATGGTACGTTTCAATATTGCTGTAATTCTTTTCGAAATACAAGCTGGCCCCATTTTAACATGCCTCACCATCTGCAGACACCTTTCTCCTGCTCCTTGAAAAATCACTGAAGCGGAGAAGTGTTTCTCCCACCCTAGAGGGTGTATAGATATATTTTTAGGAGTCCTCGAAAATGCCTGTCCTTTGAAAGGGATATGATGCCCTGAATGTGAGTTTGAGAGTCATTCAGATAAACAGTTAAGAGAAGGATTACTTACATTTAAAATGTTAATGTCTCTGGGAGAACAAAGGTTCTATCAGTCATTCTCACCATTAAGCCTTTTAGTTTAATCAGCTTATTTCCCCTAATACAGAGCTGAGACTGGCTGCTCTAGAAGATTCTAAAATTGCCTAGAAAGAAGAAAAGGGTAATTTTTTTACAAAAGGCTGCTGCTCTTGTTTTCCAAATAAAAGCATCCGGGCACAGGGCACTGGCACATGAAAGCCGGAGGTAGGTGAAAAGGAACGTGGGGCTTAGTGAGCTGGAACAAACTGGCATTTTAAAATTTTGTGTATTGGCCTTGAGTTCAGAGAAAGAAACTGGAATTACTTTCTTCCACGTTTTAATTGCTGCCAGAATCTGGAATTCATACTATTCCCCATAGGGGTTTATTTAACCTCTTTTTAGTTTAATTCAACTTTTATAGGTTAACATGGAAAAACTGGGCTTCAAACCTAATTGCATTAATAAAGCAAAATTCATTCTGAATTTCAAATCTAGTCTACAAATTATTTAGCTCCCCCTTACACTGTCACCTCTCAAGGGTGGGACGCCACCATATTCATTGGTAAACTCCCAGAGACTTGTACATTTCTTCTGGAGTAAATCCTCAGTGAATAGTTTTGAGCGCAAGGGTTGAGATTTGGAGACACGGATGTTCCTAAGCTGGGGCCTGTGTTCCAGGTGTTCTCATGCATGGAGCTGCTCCTGTCTGTGAAATCCATGTGGCTCAAAGATGACACCTAACTTCTCATTCTCAGTCAGTGTCCTCTCTCCTGCAGGAAAGAGGTTCTTTCCACACCAGGAAAGAAAGGGTCAGGCTGGATGTCCTCTTCCCAGCAGGAGGCAGCAGGATCAGTCCCAGGCAGAGCTGCCAAGCAGCATAAGTGATAATAAGCAGAAAGACACCTAAGAGAGAGAGACAAAACAGCCACTTCTCACCTCAGACCAGGTGGCAACTGGGGAAGGGGAACTTCAGGGGAGGAAAAAAAAAAAGGCAAAACATGTGCTATTCTCATTGCCTCTGCCAAATGAACAGCACATTTTCTATTTTTATTAGCTTTATGAAAGACACAAAGCTCAAAAGTATAACGGGGAGGGATGAGGTATGGGGAAACAGCTCAGTTGTGTACATCCGTCAACCACTCAGAGACCAGAAATGAGTCTAACTTCACTGTCCTTAGAGAGCCACCAAGTCTTCACAGCTGTAAGGTGACTGGACGCAAGGCAAAATAAATGAAGCAAAAATATAACACCTAGAATGGGGAAGACTTGAAATAAGTTTAGTAAGGCAAAAAAAAAAAAAAAGCCACTCAGTTTCTTATGCATATTATGAGGGCAGAGAAGAGTAATGTGAATATCTTTCTTTTACAGCTCAGTCTAATTTGGCATGCCATTATAATTTCTGGCTCAGTTAGCAAATGACTGGAAACACTGCTTTCTGCAATTTTCCCTAAAATATGATGGTTTTATAAGTTGTTCTATTGATGTACTTGAAACCAACCCAAGTGGCTATATTCTTAATATTTGTTACCAGAGAGGTTTTATAGGTGCCAGTTTGGAGCTACCTGAGTAGCAACCTACATACTGTGATTAAGGATTTGGGAGGCAGGGTGCAGTGGCTCACACCTGTAATCCTAGCATTCTAGGAGACCGAGGCAGGAGGAGAAAGGAGTTCAAGACCAGCCTGAGCAAGAGTGAGACTCCATCTTTACAAAAAAATATACAAAAATTAGCCAGGTGTAGTGGTGCGTACCTGTAGTCCCAGCTACTTGGGAGGCTGAGGCAGGAGCCTCATTTGAGTCCAGGGGTTTGAGGTTGCAGTGAGCTATGATGACACCATTGCACTCTAGGTTGGGTGACAGAGCAAGACCCTGTCTCAAAAAAAAAAAAAAAGAAAAGAAAAGAAAAATAAAAAAAGATTTGGGGGGAAAAGAGACTTGACCAATTTCAGGAATGAAGATGCCTAAAATTCCATCATTAGAGATTAAGCTCCATTGGATCAACTGTGTGCTCTCTGGAATAATATATTGTTTTCATATGAATATATTTGAGAAGGTTATATATAATAAGCAATCACTAGTGATGTCTTCACATCAGAAGGGGAATGAATGTCTTGAAGTTACTGAAGGACTGGAAGGAAAAAAGAAGGAATGATAGGGTTAAGAAGAGGTTAAAAAAAAGAATTTTTTTTTAAGAAAGTGCCTAATTTCTAAAGAAAGTCACTGAAGATGGGTGTTGCTGTTCCTTATAAACAGGGTGACTTTCAGTAAATTATACAACCTCTTTGAACCCCAAAATTTAAAGTAAAATGAGTGACATGAGGGGATGAAATAGCAGTGGAGAGAAAGCCAAAATAGTGCTGTGTTATCAGGTTGGGAGGTTCTTGATCCCAATGAGACTTCTGAGAATGCTTGTGTAATATATCTCAGTCCACGTCAGCTCCTGCCCCCATTGTTCAAGGGTGGCCACACAGGCATTAAGTCCCTTGTACTTCTGGGTTGTGCATGTGGGAATGCAGGTCGGGCTCCCGGCATTTCTCTCCACTGCCTTAGAGAAACGCCAGCGCAGAAATGAGTCTTTGGAGGAGGCACAGAGGATGAAAGGAGATGCTGTCAGTTTGCACCTAAAAGTGAGTGGTGGCAGTCTGGGAACAACTGGTCCCTATAGCAGTGACTGAAATAAGAGTAGGGTGGGGGATATTTTATGTGGCACAAAAAACATTCCAAAAACACATATGTTATGTTTATGTGTTCAGTTTTAACCACCTGTTTCCTGTCTGTATGAACTCTGGGAGAGCAGGCAAATTGTAGTAGCTCATTCTCCTCACACCTGTTCTTGACTGCATAGAGGGTCGATGTTTGTTGAATAAAGCACAAAAAACAGCTACCATTATATTTTAACTATGATTTTTTCTTTGTATTTTAGTTTAGAAATGCTTATTTTGTGGTCATTTCATTGTATTTTATCATTGATTTTTTTTAGGTTACTTCTTTTTAAATACCTTTTCTTTTTCAATTAACTCTGTTTCTACCATTTTTGCTTTGACACAGTTTTTGATTTTCAATAACTGAGTTAAGGCTCTTTTCAAATCTTGTTTACTTTTAGAAGCTTTAATTTAGCTTTTATGTTAAATCATGACATTTCTTCTAATTGTTGCCAAACTGGCTTTTAATTTTAATGATTTTTTTCATAGATCCTTTTTGTTTCCAATCGGTATTCTAATTTTCCTTGTAAAGAAAATAGTTTATGTTTTTGGATTAGCATATTTTATCAGTATTGCCTCGTTTGATCATTATATAGGCACTGAATGGTAGAAACGGCAGGGAAGAACTACACTACATTCTTCTTTCTGTACCAGAAAGCTGAGAAGTGTTTTTAAGCTGAGGTTTGGTGGTCCTCGCTCTGTGTGCTTCTCACTATGTTATGCATTGTGTGATGTTACTGAACCAAACTCATTTGAAATCACTGAAATTATTCTCAAGAAAAGCTGGGACATGGCAACACTTATTTTAAGGATTCACTTAACATAAAATGCTACTATAGTCACTATCCTCTTACTTACTTTTTCATAATCTGTTTACTGTGGCTTTAGATGCTCTAAATCTGTAAATGTGACTATAAAATGAGCAGAAGAGTTAAACTGGTCATGATAACAACCTCACTCAATTGACTGTTTAATCCCCATTGCCTCTCAGGAGTAGTCAGTAAAACTCTCTTCTACTCAAATGGGTCCTGCAGATTCTGCAAAAGCATTATAATTTGTATAAATTAGAACTATTCTAATTATATGGAATTTCTCTCTCTCTCTCTCTCTCTCTCTCTCTCTCTGTCTCTGTCTCTCAGAATGACCTTTTGTAAGAGAATCAAATGTAAATAGAAGGGCTTGTCATGGTTAAATATATATGTATATAGACCTCATTAGAGATTAAACCAGATTACTTTTTAACTATATGACCTCCTGGATTCAGCAATTTGCTTATTCTATCTTAATTTTCATCTCTCTTCATCCACAAAATGAAAAGGAAAATAGAATACTAGTCATTCTCATGATTAGTATGAAAATTCCATGAAAAATGTGCAGCACACATACACAAACACACATACAAACACATAATTATAATTTAGTAGGCTGGAGCTCAGCTTTAAAGAATTGAGTGACTTTGAGAAAACTGCAGCATCTCACAGCTTTTTAATTTTGTCAGTTTTGAGTCAGCATAATGCACAAGGTTGGCCACTTTTAGTTATTATCTTTATTATCAAGATAAAATGGGGTGATGCATTTGTGAAAGAGATTTAAAGAATAAAGAGTATCATACAAAGTTTAATAAACTTTGTAAAAACAAAATAAATCCATTAAATATTCATATTAAGAAAATGATATATGATGATTATGGAGAATTTAGTGGAGGAAGGTAAGGAGACTGATGTGGATGCCCCCTTCTCCCTTGCCATGGTTGAGCAAGCAGCTGGCTCTGCAGGTCTGAGAGAACTCATTGGAAGAACAGGCAGATACCAGAGGCTGAGCTCCTGAGCCTTCACCCTTTTAAAAAGATCATTTTCTCTCTCAGGATGTTCCCATTATTATATATTGACCTAAATATTCCCTGCTTCCCTTTTTCTACATATGTAACTGCCACAGCCATGGGATTCTTCAGCAGGAGGCTCTTCATAGCATGTCAAGCTCTGCTAGTTCCAACACACCATTGATGAAAAAACAAAGTTCACTTCTGTATCATCCGCTCTGAAATTGCTCTCAGTGAATTTTTTCATATGCCTACGCCATGTGTCATGGATACTGGGTCTATCTGTTCCCCTTTGCCAAAATAAATAAATAAATATTAAAAAAGAATAAACATTAAACCATGAACCCCACAATCCATGGATAATCACTTTCTGATATTTTAAACAGTATTTTGCATTCATTCAGAAATGTTCAAGTATGTGGAGATTCACAGTTAAAAGAATCTAGCTTCCATGAGCTTTTAGAATCTTCTATATGGCAAACTGAAAAAAGTGACATGAATGGAAGAATTTAGAAAAACAGAACTTTTTGCCTCTGAACTCTATGTGGACAGAGATTTCATTGGTTAAATAGAAGTTTCTAGATACTGTTACGTCCTCTCTGCAAAAACTTATTTTGTGTTTATTCATTAGTTTATGTATTTTATTAAACTATTTTTTGATAACTACAAGTATATAGATAGCACTTTGTAGAATTAAAGGGCTGTGTAAGAAAAGAGAGAAAGATGTTAAACACATTTCTTGTCTTCTGAAACTTATATCCTAGTAGGAGAGCTATGACAAGCACATGCAAATTAAACGTCTCATTTGGTATTCTAGTCACAGTGACTGACAAATGATACTCAACAGAATAATTTTCCCAATAAGATTGTAATGTTCTTGACTTAAAGACTGTCTCATCTCCACCCTCAACATGAACAAAATTTTCATTCATAATAACTCAAAATAAGAATTCATTAAAATAATTTAACTAAGTAGCTTACTAATTTGAAATATTCTACTCATATGTCAAAAAATCAACCAAACAATTAGGTAAACATTTAAGACACCTTGAATACAATTTAACAAAATTTCTTTCTAGTAATCATAATAATAGTGCCTTTGAAATACAAAAGCAACATTCTTGGGGAATGTGGAATCTAGATAAATGCAGTCATAATTTGGTGGTGTGTTATTGTAACAGTAGTCAAATGCTGAAAATTAAATGGCATTGAATGAGGACAAATGACTAAATTTTGAATTCCTTTCAGTACCCTATAGCATTAAAACAATGATTCAAACTTCTGAAATTATAATAGATTAGAACTTAGGTGGTTCTTATTTTGACTAATTATAAGTCATAGATTTTCCAAGGGATATACAGCTCATCCATAAAGGAGGTTCTATGAAGGTAAAAAGCAAAAGTGTGAAAATGTGTCACTTGCCTGTTTTCGTAAAACCAAGCTACAGTAATAGTTGATGGTGTTAGGTGACAGCAATATTCTATATCACCACAACAGTTTCATTTGCATTATCTTATTTGATCCTCTAAATAAGGGAGGGAAAATCTCTCTCTCTCTCTCTCTCACTTTCTCTCTGTCTCATGTTATTCTCATGAGAAAGCAGTTTTGGAATTTTTTATAAACATAATCACAGAAGCATTAATAACCAAATCCTATCTGCTAAAATAACAGTACTGGCCACATTTCAGGGTGCTATGAAATGATTTTAGTACAGGGTTATCACAGGTCAAGGCATGTCATGAATAGACCATGAAGCAAACGAGATAGAAGGTCAAGTGACGTTGATATATAAAGAAGTCCTAAGGGTAAACTGGCATCAGATTGGATCATGTCAAAATTAGCAGTGTATATCAAGGGTTCAATCATGAGGTCAAATTTTATAAGATATGAAGGAAGTGGGTCCTATAAAAGATGAGGAGCCCTCTGTTGCCCTAGATATGAGGTAACTTTGATCAGAAGCCATTTAGGACCTTGGGAAGCTCCCAGAGTCCTGGCTCTTATTCTGTTAACACTAAAAGTCATTTTGACACATGTATCTATTTCTATATTTATATCTATATGTAGAGAGAAACTCTCATAAAAATCTGGTTGCCTGTTTTTTCTCATATTTAGTTTAATCTTTATGAGACAAACTATTTCTCATTTAATAAAGAGGAGTCTCCACATCCACATTCAGGAGAAAAAGCTTTTTATCTCATCTAGAAGTTTCACCGCCATATACACTAATTAGAAGCCCATCACCCTGGTTTGTAAGAGAAGAACTCTGTTCTCTGCAGCACTGCATGATTCATGCCCCAGAGACACCAACTCCATTGGACCAAAGATAGAGGCCAGGCTAGAGAGTTCAGGACCATGGACCTCAAGACAACTGCTGTCTGGCATTGAAATAACCAAAGTGTTATTCATGTTTACAGTAACAGGAAAGGGGAAAAGATTATGCATTTTTTTATAAATGCCATAAAGGATTGTGCCACTATTAAATTATATAATATCTTACCTTTCAATCGGTTAAATCCATGACTTATTTTATTATGCTAAGAACCCTGTGACACAGGCTACCAATACTCATCAAATCTATTTTATCTTTCACCAGAGCATATAGGTAGACTACATCACCCAGCTTCCTTTGGGATTAGGTGCAGCCATGTGACCAATTTTGAAACAATAGAATTTTCATGAAAGTGGAGTATACCACTTCTAAGCCTGGCTTATGTACTCTCCTGTCCTTTTCATCTGCCAGTCAGTTTAAAGGGGTCAGTGGAGAACTCCAAGACTCTAGACCTTAACAAAGCCATTAGATGGAAGAAGCCTGGAACCCTAAATAATTGCATGAAGCAGAAACAATCTTCCACCCTAGCCAACTTAAATTTACTATAAGTAAGAAATAAACTTTTATTATGTTAAGCAACAAAAATCTTGAGTTGTTTTTATAGAAATTAATCACTGTGACTAATGTTTTATGACACAAAAGATATTTTTGAATATGATGTATATAATCAAATCACATTATGTGAAAGTGCAGGTCACAATCATGAGCTGTGGCACTTGAGTTTTAATAAGCCAAATGTTTTTCATACATATTATACTTTGGTGGCTTGCCTTTTGAAATGATCTTCTTGACCCAGAGGGCAAGACTTAGCTTATGATTACAAGTGTCACCCTTTCATATTGCTTAAATATGATAATAGTTATGGTGACAATGACTGATAATGATGATGATGCCATCAATAATAGCTTATTGAATTATAGTGCTTATAAGTAACATGTCTAACTTACCTAATTATCTCTCTTTCTCAGACAGAATGATCACTATTATTCCCATTTTAAAGGTGTTGAAGCTGAACCCAGAAAAATGTTTAGTAACCAATAAAACACAGAGGAAAAATTCACATTTAGGTCTTCAGGTTATTGACCCTAAAATCCACGCTTTACCACTACCCTACAATTATTTAAGCAGAACCTGTCATAAAATTGTAGGTGTGCATGAGTCTACCAAAAGAATAGGAACTCTATGAGTATGTAACTTGACGAAAGTTATAGGTAAGCATCTTGGTGTGCAGCTGAACAGATTTCTGTTTAATGGTGTCATTACCATATAGCCAGAACATTATACTGCATTTAAGAGATATAAGGCAGTCATTTCAATATTTACTGCTTTTGGCTTCATATTTATTACCGATAGCAGCTTTGAGATGAGGATTTAAATACCTCCTTATATTTAATTCTTAAGTTCTATCATAAAGGATTTCAGCACAAGGCATTCTGCATTTCTGAAATGGCTACTTTTCCCCAGCCAATTGCATCTGGTCAAACTTCTTTACTTGCTTTTTATAGCTCTAACAAGTAAGATAATATGAGGAATTGAAACTGGGCACTTGCCAACTCTTCAAACCTTTTCTTAGAAGAAATATAATTTAGTAGGAATAATATGTCTAAAAGCAATACTCAACAAAAGGCCCTGAAAAACCTCTTCATGAGTGTCTGTGGGTAGCATGTTTCTAATAATCGTGATTTGTAGGGTGCAGAACCCATGGGAAGTACAAACGGAGTTGGAGCGGAGAAGAGAAAGCCATTTCCAGCACAAGGCAATGTTGCCTAGGGCATAAAAGTATAAGAACGTGACTTATTGGTCTTCTATTCTCTCTTATTATTTTAAAAAGAATTTTATAGCATAGATGACAATATGGTCGTCAGACCTATTTACCTATTCTTAGAGATTATGTCCCTTTTGCTTCTGAATAAAAGAAAGTCAAAGTCAACGTATTGTGTAAAGACTATATCAACTGCTTTTAATCCAATAATATCAACCATAATTTATAAACTATATATATGTTATTAATATATAGTTTATAAAACAGTTTCATATATTGTATTTTATCTTTGCAAAATTCCATGCAGCAGGAATGATTATATCTTTTTCTTAATTATGAGAAAACTGAGCCTTAGAGAATCATTTTGGATACCATCATATATTTTATAATTATCACTCTATCTCCTTTCTGATAATTTAGATTTCTTTTTCAGTATCCACTGTGCCCAGAGAAGTGTCTCTATACACCTCTGTCTCTGCTACTCATCATTCTTATATTTTGTACTAACTTTATTTAATTTAAATAATTGCAACTTAAATGTGTTACTTTAAAAATTACTCTAATATAATTTATTTATCCAACAAACTTTTTGAACATTTTTCATGTAGTGTTTACCAATCTTCATGGTGTAAATACTCCTACCAAAGATGACTTTAAGCTGCCAAAGACGTAAATGATGCACAGAATTTTTGTATACTTAGCAGTAGTTTTCTTCAGGCTGTCTAAGTCAACTCTATCACACCACTGGCAGTGTTATTCAGATCCAGTGCCAGTTCCTAAGGAGCTGATGGACTGGTAAGGAAGACAAGCATTCAATTTAAGAAAGCTAACAGTCCAATTTCTTTAACAAGGTACTTGAAACTCTGGAACTTTAAGGACACGGATAATTGTTTTTTCCTCTACATAAGCAGCAAAGGTCATTCAAATAGAGGAGATAGTGTCATCTGAGGCATGGAGGTTTGGCATGTCATGGCATCATTCTTTACCCACGGTACTAGAGGAGCTGTCAGAAAGGGAAAGCAATATGGAGATGCCTTAAAGCGATGCAAGTAGATCTACCATTTGATCCTGCAAGTCCACTACTGGGCATCTACCCAAAAGATCAAAAGTCACTTTATGAAAAAGACATCTCCACTTGAATGCTTGTAGCAGCACAATTCACAATTGCAAAGTTGCGGGAACAACCCAAGTGCCCATCAATTCATGAGTGGATTAATAAAATGTGGTATATGTTTACCATGGAGTACTATTCAGCTTTAAGAAAGAATGGCGATGTAGCACCTCTTGTATTTTCCTGGATACAGCTGGAACCCATTCTACTAAGTGAAGTATCCCAAGAATGGAAAAACAAGCACCACATGTACTCACCAGCAAATCGATATTAACGGATCAACACCTCAGTGGACATATAGGAATAACATTTATCGAGTGTCGGGCAGGTGGAAGGGGGGAGAAGGGGATAGGTATATACAACCACAATGAGTGAGATGTGCAACGTTTGTGGAATGGTCATGCTTGAGGCTCTGTCTCGAGGGGGGAGGGAGGCATAGGCAATATACGTAACCATAACACTTGTACCCCTGTAATATGGTAAAATAAAAAGAAAAGAAAAGAAAAGAAAGGAAAGGAAAGGAAAGGAAAGGAAAGGAAAGGAAAGGAAAGGAAAGGAAAGGAAAGGAAGAAAGAAAAGAAGAAAAGAAAAGAAAAGAAAAGAAAAGAAAAGAAAAGAAAAGAAAAGAAAAGAAAAGAAAAGAAAAGAAAAGAAAAGAAAAAAGAAAAGAAAAGAAAAGAAAAGAAAAGAAAAGAAAAGAAAAGAAAAGAAAAGAAAAGGACAGTTCAGCAGGCCTGAGATCACGGAGGCGTTTCTGTGCTCTAATTGTTGTTTAGTTGTTCACTTGACTGGATAAACTCCATGATTACTAAGATGAATCTGCATCTGGTTTATCTCTAAAACTTTGTCTAGATCTTCATATATATCTATAGTTGAAACTGTACTCACAGGGTTTACAAGAATTACATGCCTTGTTCTGGACAGAAATATAGTTATAATTAGATATTAATCAGGCTGCAATTTGGCCCATTTCCTTGTAGCTTCTACTAACTCAAAGTCAGGTAGCACTAGATACTGACCATTCACATCTCAGTTGTTCCTATAGACAGGATCTCTGACGTTAGAATCATAAGGCTTTTGTTTAAGAATTGCTTAAGATGTTTTCCAGATCCCGAATTCCAGTGGAAAGGCTGAAGCCAACTAGTCAGAAGACCCCTGCAGAGAAACTGAATCCACATGAGAATGCAGCTGCCTCATCTCCCCTTCCATGACTTCACCCTGCACTTTTCTGCAATCAATGCCAATCAATGATCCCCTCCCCTCAGCCAACTACCTGTCCAAAACCCTTAAAATCTCCAGCCCTAAACTACTCTGGGAGGCAGAATTGAGCGTTCCTCCCATCTCTTTATTTGGCTACCTTACTATTTATTAAGCCTCTTTCTCTGTTGCAACTCGGTGTCTCAGTGTATTGACTTGCCATGCATCAGGCAATGAGCCTGGTATGGTTACACAGCTGTATCTAAAATCATGTTATTTCATCATGTCTTCAAATCTCTTTTTGTTTTTCACCTCCTCGGGGAAGACATTCTTGATCATTTCCTCAGTCACTCCCATTTGCTCCTGTTACGTGCATCCAAGTACAATGAACCTGCTCTACTTCTGGGTCATTCGCATGTGCTTCTGTGCACTTACTACCAACATCATAAATGTATTTGTTTAGAAATATCTCTCTGCCACCCAAAGTTCCTTGAGATTTAGGATCGCCTTCTACTGTTTGTATTGCCGGAGACTACAACAGTGGATGACACAGTGGAAATACTCAATATATACTTATGAATTGTGTTGAATTAATGAGACCCTTTTTGACTGTGATTCAAAAGATTGAACAAAGAGCAATGGAATTCTAATTGTTAGAAATGTGAATATTCTGTTTTCTGGCTTCACCTTCCTAACCGCTGCTACCATATATACACTCAGAGGGAATGAGTGCTAAGAGTCCATACTAATGTTGCTTAGAGAATGAAAATTTTTTAGGCCCCTTCAGCCTGCCAGAACTTTCCTTCAGGCTGAAATCCACCCATTAAGCTCAGTTCAAGAAGATTATAAGAAAGCTGATAAGAAGAAAGTAGGATTTCCAAGATGCCCAGAAGTGCGACAGAAATGCTGATCCTTGAATTACTGTGCGTGGCTTTAGAGCGATTCTAAATTCAGTAGCAATGTAAGTCTGCCTCCACGAGCTACAGAAACCAGAAACTTTCTTTGAAAATCAGTAAAATTTGGGACTGGAAAGGATTTTTGGATGTCTACCTTGGCACAACTTACACAATAGGTTTGGACTCTAGTCATTGCTATTGCTCATTTGTTACCAACCCAATGATGAGCATCCTAATGTAGTTACAGAATATACATCATCATTCATACTTGTGACAAATATTGTCATTTCAGTTTCATGGTCAACTTCTAGATAGTGTTTACAAGTTTAAAAAGATACTAAACATTTTGTAAAATTTTTTTACATTTTCTTCTAAAAATTTTTGGCTAGTGTTAAGGTGTTTTCCTTAAAATAAAATTATTTGACTATAACAGAGTTCTCCAAAATCTCCTGCCTCTTTATTCTATTTCCTTCTCCTATTGACAAGCCTGACTTAAGATCACTTTTTCATATTTGTCAGAGATTCAAATATACTGCTCTGAAACAAATGTGCTAATGAAGACTAAGCCCCAAAGGCCCCACTTACTGTTATGCATAGGTTGGTTATGGAATATAGTGCATGAAGAGCATTTGTTTGCCTAGAAACTGTTCAGACTCACATTAGAGTGTCAATTTCACCATACGTGTCTCTTGATCACTGTAAAGTATGAGCTCCTTGAGGACAGAAATTGTATTTATTCATCCCTGGGTCCCCAGCTCCTGGAACAGAATACAACCCACAGTGAGTGTGTTGAATGTCTGCATACAAACACATGGTCTTTCTTAGCCATTGGGTTACTGGTACCGGTATTCACTTTCTATTTGTTTTGTAGTGTGGTGTTTTTTTGTTTGTTTGTTTTGTTTTGTTTATTTATTTATTTATTTTGGTTCACTGGCAGATAACCATTTAAAGAGCAAGCAATAAAGAATAGGGACTGTATCCATACGAATGACTCTGTGATTGAGGGTATATGAATTTGAGTATATTTTAGAGCTAGGCTTTTTGTGGTTGTTTTCAAATGACCTTAATAAGTTCAGATTCCTAAAATCAGATCATGAGTTTGTAGCTTCTTTATGGAAATGTAAAGGCCTTAGAAGTGCATTAAAAATGAAAATGCTTGCCTTGGTTTAATAATACCTCCAAAAATAAAGGACATTAATTTAAGTAACGATTATGCTTAGCTCCTTTGAGAGGAGGTGTGAAAAGAGCTAATGTTTATTGATTCTGAATTGTGTGTGAAACCCATTACACATATTCATTTAAAAACATCATGTTTATTGAGTCATAATTTATAAATTAAAAGTCCATGATGAGGTCTGACAATGTAAATCCTTTTGTAACTCCCACAAATGATTGAGGTAGACAACAAATAAATATATCACTCCCCCCCAAAATTCCCTTGTGCCCCTTTCTAGTCAGTCTCCTGTCCTTATTGCCAGTCACTGGCAAATATTGATCTGATTTGTGCCTGAGGTTTTGCCTTTCCAGAAATATTCTGCAAAAGAAATAATAGAGCATGTCTCCATTCTGTGTGACTTCTTCCACCACATGTTCTAATTTAATCATTACTTGACCTTATGAGGCAGGTGTTATTTTCATTTTATAAATGAGAAAATGGAGGCTTTGCGAGTTTAAGCAACTTACCCTCTCTAAGCCAGGTTTTAATCCCAGAAATTTCATAAACTATTACAGGCTAAAGAGGATGATACTTTTTAGAAGATGTTGCTCTAATCTCATTACTTAAGTATCTGCTCACACCCAGCTAATGTTGGCATATAGGAATATAATAGGAAATGTCACTGGATCAGCTACATCTAGTTCCAGAATCTTAGCATCTAGTTCAATGTGTGCTTAAAAACATTATTAAGAAAAGCAATTAATGGTCAGTCACTTCGAGACGGTCCTAAGGCTCTGGTTGACCCTGCCTCTTAAAAGGAAATAGAGTCAGTTCATTTATGTTTGCTTCAACTGAAAATGAGGCATGAGGTGGAAAACTTAAGGAACACATATGAAATATTGACTTAAGTCAATATAATTTGTTTTGTTTTTTAAAGATAATAAAATAAAAGAGACAAAGATTTGGAGCTACATACTATGAAAAAAACAATTTTATGTATCTCAACTTTAAAAGATGATTTTACATCTCAGCAAAGAACCTTAGGGTAGTCTTGATATAATGTGAGAATTGGGGAGAAAAAAATGCTCCCAGGAGAAATTATTTAGAGTCTAGAAAAGAAAAGGTTTTCTTCAATCTTACTTGATATTTCTTATTGATCCTACTGTATTGTCTGAGAGTGAAGGATGTTACAAAAATTAATCTGTTTCCTTGGAAAAATCACAAGTATTTATTAAGTGTTTACCCTATGATCAGGCCATGGGACTTTTATATTTTTGAAAATTTGGAAATTTCTAATATTTATTAGCCTTAGATTAAGATTATGCATGACTATGGAAACATGGAATTCTGGGACGTGTTCTCAGTATCGAAAATCATATGTTCCCCTTACTCATTCAACTCAGAGCTTCAAGTGGTGTTTGACAAGTGAATTTACCCTTGCTAGGATGCAGTCTCCTTTACTCAAGTGACATAGAAAGAGATCCTTTTACAAATAATTAATCTTCCTTTTTGTATCCAAACTATTGCCTTCACAAAATCTTTTGCCTTCTTTAAAGAAGCAGCCGCACGCTGACTTTGCTTTGTCAGGTCTTTTATTCTTCTGAGGATGGAGGATGGACTCTCTCAGGTAAGGGCTGATGATGGTTGTTGAATCAGGAAGCAGGTGACGACTCTGATAGGCAAACAATGAGGGATGTTCAGGTCGTTTTGCTCTGAGAGCAACCTGGGTGAGGAAGGCCTTACTTCTGAGGTGTGACTGCTGTCTACTTGAGCATGGGCATGAGTTGGCTACACTGCATACCTCTGCAGTAGGGCTAATGACTAATGTCCTGTACAACCAAAATCTTAACTGAAACGATTTCAGGATGTAGAAAGTTATCAGCTTCCTTTTGGTGAACATATAAAATGTTAGCAGCCAAATCTCTGGCAAAAGTTCAAGTGTTCAATTTTCCTCAGTTATTAATGCTCACAGGATTTTTTTCCCCAACATATTCTAAATGAATTAGCTCTGAAGAATGACACTTACTGGCCATAATCACAACACAGTGGGTAAGTGTTTAGGCCACTACATAAATTAAGCATAACATTCGTTATCTAAAGTTCTTTATTGTCTCTGACACTAAAACATCTTCCACCATTGCAGTCATATTTTTTCATTTGAGTTTATAACCACCTATTTCTTGCTGAAGGCTCTCAAAGAGACATGACCAACACAAAACACTTTTTTCAGAATTTTTGAATATGTGAGTAGTTCCTGGAAATCTTGATTATTTTTTGTAGAAGAGTGACTTACAGATGAACGAAAAATAGCAAAAATTCTTTGGCAAGGTCCAGGTTATTTAAAGAATTTGGAGCTGAAGAATAGCATTGCTCTTCAAGGCCAAAGTTATGCTTTAGGTAAATGATTTTTCTGTCTTTTGTAGTCCATGTACTCCCTCTGTTACATACACTCACAAGTATTATGTCCTCCTTTAATGTTTATTTGCTATTTAAATATAAATTAAACTCCTATAAGTGCAATTACTAAATTAAGGGGAAAGCACATTTTTGGTTTTGCAATACAGTGTTCTTTTTGTTTTGCCAAAGTTGGGTTCCATTCACTCTCTTACCAACATTGTGTGAATATCCCCATTTCTCATGTTTCCATGTAGTTGAATAACTACTACTAACATGTATATGGATATCTATACTGATATAAAATTTAATGTCATTCCTAAAAATAAATTAACAGCACAATAGTATTGATGGGTTTTTTTTTCCCTTCCATGATGTAAATTCACCCCTTTCCTTATTACTAGGAGCCTCCTAGGGGTATGAGGTCCGTCCCCTTAGCCAACACTGAACCACTGCTGGAATCAGAGGGCTGCTTCTCCTCTCTCCCTGGCTCGCTGTTCCCCAGGGAGGGAGGGATGCCTTTCATAAGATCGCTGATTTTAGAGGAAGGAAACTTGCATGAATGTTTTGGTATCATGTAGTCTTTCTTTGTCTTTTAGAACCAGCCCAATAACAAAGTGTGATGTCCTTTAGACCCATCCTGCTCTGCACACAGGGGAAAGCTTCATTCATGTTGGGGGATGACTGTAGTTTTACATTGATGTCCACAATTGAGAATGGGTGGTTATTTTGGTCTATTTCAGGGGTGGAGTGAGCTAACACCTTTGGTCAAAGATCTAAAACTTCAGTTGCCAATCAGTCATGAGAATGACACTGACATTTTAATCTCCATCTGCCTCCTTTTTCCAATCTTTTGTTTGAGTACAAACTTGGACGACCAAAAGAAGCTCGTAAATCTCCTGAACTCCTAATAAGTCATACTCTAGTAATGAGAACATGTTTGAGCTACTGAAAATTGTTAATGACATGAAATTTGACTAAGGTTCTATTTACAGGGCCCCACTAGTAATACTACTTTTCTCTGACTGCAAAAGTATCAAAACAAAGTTAAGCAGCTTCTGACCACCTTGCTTCCTCATGCATACTATCTCATTTTCATCCTAAGCCTTAAACCAATCTTATGGAGTGAGCAGCACTTACACTAGCTTCCCCGCATCAAAAATGAGGGATTTGGAGCTTTGTCAGTATCACAGCACCACTAGCGTGCTGGGCCTCTGGCTCTGAAGGGAAACCAGGAGAGCATTTGCAGATTTCCTGGTGTAAACACTCCCACTGCAGGTGCCCTCAAGCTGCCAAAAGTTTAACCACCAGCTCACAGGCTTCCTGAATATTTAACAAGCAGCACCCCACTGCAAAAACAAAGAAACACACCAATCCAACCCAAGTTTTCTGATTGCGACTCCAGGGTTTTACACTGCCACACCATTGTTCCTCTTCAGGTGTTCTCCTCATTCATTTCATCTACTCTAAGTTAAGCCTTCCAAGTGGATTTCTTAATTCTTTCCTCTAGATTTTAGCTCTTAATCCATCCTCTAAGTGGCAGAGAGATGATCTTAACATGTGACTCTTAATCATGATCTTTCTCTTAATGCATAAAAGTATGCCAGAGGCTCCTCATTGCCCTTTGGAATAAATGTAAACTCCTGTAGTGGTGTATAATACCATCTAGAATCTGAAATGTGGTTTCCATTACAATCACATAGATGCTGCCCTACCAGGTTCAGAGAAAAACTTTACCTGAATACAAAAATATAGGACATTTCATATTTTATCAAATATTGAAATGTATCATGGTTTTGCCCATTTTTGAGTTCTTCTTTAAGACAGATCCCAGGTAGATCTGCATTAACCTAGATCCTTTAAATTGAACCCTCAATTTCTGCTAGATGGCCCTCTGGTCAGTGGCATAATAGTCACCAAAGATGTCCATGGCCTGAGAAATGTGAATGTTACCTTATGCTACAAAAGGGACCTCATAGAAAGACCTCCCGAGTAGCCTGAAGACCAGCGGCAAGGGTAGGTGTAGCCGTTAACTCTCCCCTCTCTTGCATCTCGGACTGCTTGTGAGCTCCCCGGCAGTTGGAGAGACCTACGGACACCAGCCCAGAGATGGCCAACACCAGCGAGCAGTAAGCCTGTAGCGGACATGGCACTGGGTTCCCAACTCCCTGAGAGCACCTCCCTGTGCACAGACCCAGGCCGTGGGGCAGGTGCCATATTGCTAAATTCTCCCCTCCCCCATCCCTATCAGCTGCTGCTGAGAGAGAGACAATATAGCCACCAGCAGGAGGCATCTCCAGAGAATGGGACTTTCCCTTTAGGGGCCCTACAGCTGACTGTGGGGTACTCAGATGGTGTTCTCCCTACCCACCAGCCCTCCCAGGTGCTGCCGGCCCAGTGATTCCAGGAGTATGGGGCAGACCCTGAGGCTGAGAGACATCAACCCAACTTGGGCTCCCCATGGATGAATTAGGACTGGCACTCTTCACCCTGGCGGGGTTAGGGATTGAACTCCGGGGCCCAGAGGTAAGATCTACAGACCAGATCCCATGCACCCAGTTATTCCATTGCCCGGGGCACAGAAGGGATATTCATGAATAGCCTACTGAGGTATGTGTGCCTTCAGGGGCAGATAAGTATGCTTGAGGGCAACCCTCCTCCCAAAAGGGGCTGTGTGCTCAGCCCAGGTGGCAATCCTGTGCAGGGAAGCTTTTGGCCAGCATCACAGCCAGGGGATGCCCTGTGGTGTGAGGTCTGGCATGCTGGCAGAGGCCCAGGAGTAACCGCTGCGGAGTTGGGGAGGGTGGAAAGGAGTGAGACCCACTCCAGACTGCGGGTCTCAGATGGCCCCACCTCCACACGCAGACTTCCTGACTGAGCAGGGCCATTCCAGCCCCTCCTGGACAGCTTTTCCAGGAAACAGAGAACAGAACTTTGAACCCTGCTAACAGCATTTGTGGTGCCTGAGGGCAGGCTTACCCAACCCAGCTCCACCCAGACTCACTCCCAGACCAGCCCTCATTGAGGTGGAGATTAAGGATACACCTGGAAGTCCCAGGGCACCACCCACCACCTAAGGCACTAGAGAGCCTCTCCAGAGGAATAAGAACTGGATACAAGACCCAAAAGCAACAGTGCATACTGTTCCTCTGAGCAAGCGCCAAATACTGACAGGAAGGACATTCTGCACACCCTTTTCATGGCACCTACTGACTCATCATTAATGGTGTGGTCGAATCTCACTCACAAACACTACCTACTGGTGCAGAGACTAAACAGGGCATGTAATTATCCAAACAAAACCTCAAGGAAAGAAGCAACAACTGATCCAGAGGGGAAGAAATCAGCAAAGGAACTCTGGAAATATGAGGAACCAAAGGGAAAGTACACCCCCAAAGAGGAGGACCAGCCCCTTAGAAATGGACACAAACCAAAATCAGACCACTAAAATGACAGAAGAGGAATTTCGAACGAGGATCCTAAGAAAATTTAACGACTTGCAAGAGCAACTGGATAACCAATACAAAGAAAATGGAAAAAGATTCCAGGACCAGGAACAAAAATTCACCAAAGAAATTGAAACAACAAAGAAAAGTCTAACTGAACTCCTGGAAATGAAGAATCAATTCAGAGAACTACAAAACACAGTGGAAAGCCTCAAGAACAGGATAGATCAAACAGAAGAAAGAATCTCAGAGATTGAAGATAACACCCTCCAATTAAATAAATTGGTCACAAAGAGCAGAGAAACAAAAGAGCAAAGCCTACAAGAGATGTGGGATTATGTGAAAAAACCTAATGTGAGGGTCATAGGGTTACCAGAAGGGGAAGAAGACAACACTCAAGGGTTGGACAAGCTATTTGAAGATATAATAGAGGAAAATTTCCCAGGCCTTGCTCAAAATCTCCAGATACAAGTTCAAGAAGCTCAAAGGACCCCTCGGGGACTCAATGCAAACAGGAAGACGTCACAACATGCAGTCATCAGAATGACCAAAGTAAAGAGGCCCTTCTAAGAGCTGTAAGATGAAAGAAGCAACTAACATACAAAGGAAAGCCAATCTGAATAACTCCAGACTTCTCTACTGAAACTTTACAAGCAAGGAGAGACTGGGGCACTATTATCACTCTTCTGAAACAGAATAATGCCCAGCATACAATCTTATTCTCTGCAAACCTAAGTTTTGTATATGAAGGAGAAATAAAGACATTCTCAGATAAGTAAAGACTGAGGAAATTCACCAAGACAAGACCAGCCCTTCAAGAAGTACTCAAAACAGTATTACCCATGGATCAGCACAATAAACACTCATGAATGTAAATCTACTCAAAACTAAAGATCAAAGCCCAGACACCACAACGACCAAAGAGAGAAAAAAAAGCAACAAAGTTCAACCCAACATAATGAACAGAAATCTGCCCCACCTATCAGTTCTCTCAAAAAATGTGAATGGCTTGAACTCCCACTCAAGAGACATAGGCTGGCCTAATGGATAAAAAACCACAAGCCTAGTATCTGCTGCCTTCAGGAAACACATCTAACCTGCAAGGATGCAATTAGACTAAAGGTAAAGGGGTAGAGAACAATATTTCAAGCAAACAGAAGCCAAAAGAAAGCTGGTGTGGTGGTGCTGATTACAGATAACTTAGTTTTTAAATCAACAAAAGTAATAAAAGACAAAGAAGGTCACTATATAATGGTGAAACGTACAGTTCAACAAGAAGACATACCAATTCTAAATATATATGAACCTAACCTTGGTGCACCCAGATTCATAAAGCAAACTCTATTTGATCTAAACAAATGGATAAACAACAACACTATAATAGTCTGAGACATTAACACCCTACCTACAGCACAGGACACCCTTCAAACAGAAAATCAACAAAGAAATAATGGACTTAAACAGAACTATAGAACAAATGGGCCTGATGACATTTATAGGACATTCTACCCCAAAATCACTGAATATACATTCTTTTCATCAGCTCATGGGTCATTCTCTAAGATTGACCATATCCTAGGACAGAAAGCATGTCTCAAACAATTTTAAAAAATAGAAATTATACCATGTATCTTTTCAGACCACAATGGAATAAATGTAGAAATCAATCCTAACAGGAGTTCTCATTTCTACACAAAGTCATGGAAACTAAGTTTCCATAGTGCTAGAAACTAAACAGCCTTCTGCTGAATGAGCACTTCATAAATGAGGAAATCAAGACGGAAATCAAAAGATTCTTTGAACTAAATGACAAAGGAGACACAAGTTACCAAAACCTGTGGGACACAGCTAAAGCAGTCCTGAGAGGAAAGTTTATTTCCATAAATGCCTATATCCAAAGGTCGAAAAGATCACAAATAGACAACCTAATGAATTGTCTTAAAGAGCTGGAAAAATAAGAATAGACTGACCCCAAATCCAGCAGAAGAAGTGAAATCATTAAGATCAAATCAGAACTAAATGAAATTGACAACCGGGAAACCATATGGAAGATTAACAAAAAAAAAGTTGGTTCTTTGAAAAAATAAACAAAATTGACACACTTTTGCTAGACTAATGAAAAGCAGAAAAAAAAAATCTCTAATAAGCTCTATCAGGAACAATAAAGGAGAAATTACAGCTGATGCCATGGAGATACAAGATATAATTTATGAATACTACAAAAACCTCTCTGCATACAAACTCGAAAATTTGGAGGAAATGGACAATTTCTTAGAAACACACAGCCTCCCTAGGCTCAACCAGGAAGAAATAGAATTCCTGGCCGGGCGCGGTGGCTCACGCCTGTAATCCTAGCACTTTGGGAGGCAGAGGCGGGCGGATTGCTCAAGGTCAGGAGTTCAAAACCAGCCTGAGCAAGACCCCGTCTCTACCAAAAATAGAAATAAATTAATTGACCAACTAAAAATATATATACAAAAAATTAGCCGGGCATGGTGGCGCATGCCTGTAGTCCCAGCTACTCGGGAGGCTGAGGCAGTAGGATCGCTGAGCCCCGGAGATTGAGGTTGCTGTGAGCCAGGCTGACGCCACGGCACTCACTCTAGCCTGGGCAACAAAGTGAGACTCTGTCTCAAAAAAAAAAAAAAAAAAAGAAATAGAATTCCTGAACAGACCAATATCAAGTACTGAAATTGAAACAGCAATTAAAAACCTTCCTAAAAAGAAAAGTCCTGGACCAGAGGATTTCACACCCTAATTTTACCACACCTACAAAGAAGAACTGGTGCCTATCTGCAGAAATTATTCCACAACATTGAGAAGGATGGAATCTTCATCCCCAACACATTTTATGAAGTGAACATAACTCTGATATCAAAACCAGGAAAGGATGCAACAAAAAAAGAAAACAACAGACCAGTATTCCTTATGAATATAGATGCAAAAATTCTCAACAAAATCCTAGCCAATTGAATCCAGCTGCTTGTCAAGAAAATAATCCCTCACAACCAAGTGGGCTTCATCCCAGAGATGCAGGGATGGTTCAACATACACAAATCTATAAATGTAATTCACCATTTAAACAGAAGCAAAAACAAAGACCATATGATCCTCTCAATAGATGCAGAAAAAGCATTTGACAAAATTCAACACCCTTTTATGATAAGAACACTTAACAAAATAGGCATAGACAGGGCTTATGTAAAAAAGATACAAGCCATATATGACAAACCCACAGCCAATATCATACTGAATTGGGAAAAATTGAAAGCATTCCCACTTAGAACTGGAACAAGACAAGGTTGCTCCCTATCTCCACTTCTGTTCAACATAGTGCTGGAAGTGCTTGCTACAGCAATGAGACAAGAGAGCGGAATTAAGGGTGTCAAAATGGGTGCAGAAAAGATCAAACTCTCACTCTTTGCTGATGACATAATATTATAACTAAAAAACCCCAAGGATTCAAGCAAGAGACTCCTTGAACTGATAAATGAATTTGGTACAGTCTCAGGATACAAAATCAATACACAGAAATCAGAGGCATTCATATACGCCAACAACAGTACAAGGGAGAACGAAATCAAAGACTCAATTCCCTTCAAAACAGCAACAAAGAAAATAAAGTACCTAGGAATATATTTAACTAAGGAGGTAAAAGACCACTACGGGGAGAACTATGAAACACTGAAGAAAGAAATAGCAGAGGATATAAACACGTGGAAGGATATACCATGCTCATGGGTCAGCAGACTCAACATTGTTAAAATGTCTATATTATCCAAAGTAACCTACAGAGTCAATGGAATCCCTATTAAAATATCATCATCATTTTTCACACATATAGAAAAAATAGTTTTACTCTTCATATGGAACCAGAGAAGACCCAGTATGGAAAAATCAATCCTACCCAATAAAAACAAAACAGGAGGTATCAGTTCACCACATTTCAAACTATACTACAAGGCTATAGTAATTAAAATAGCTTAGGACTGGCACAAAAACAGGGACATTGACCAGTGGAACAGAACAGAGAACCCAGATATAAAAGCATCCTCATATAGCCAACTAATCTCCAACGAAGCAGACAAAAACATACAATGGGGAAAAGAACCTTTATTCAATAAATGGTGCTGGGAAAACTGGATAGCCACATGTAGAAGACTGAAACAGGACCCAAACCTTTCACCTCTCACAAAAATCATCTCACGCTGGATAACAGACTTAAACATTAGGTGTGAAACTATTAGAATTCTAGAGGAAAATGTTGGAAACACTCTTCTAGACATTGGCCTAGGCAAAGAATTTATGAAGAAGACTCCAAAGGCAATCACAACAGCATCAAAAATAAACAAATGGAACCTGATCAAATTAAAAACTTTTACACAGCCAAAGAAACTGTCAAGAGAACAAACAGACAACCAACAGGATGGGAGAAAATTTTTGCATGCTACACATCCCCATAAAGGGCTGATAACTAGAATCTATTTAGAACTCAGGAAAATCAGCAAGAAAAAATCAAACAACCCTATCAAAAAATGCGCAAAGGACATAAACAGAAACTTCTCGAAAGAAGAGAAAATAATAGCCAAAAAACATGAAAAAATGCTCAACATCTCTAATCATCAGGGAAATGCAAATCAAAACCACAGTGAGATATCACATAACTCCAGTGAGAATGGCCTTTATCAAAAAGTCCCCAAACAATAAATGTTGGCATGGATGCGGAGAGATAGGAACACTCCTACACTGCTGGTGGGGCTGCAAACTAGTTCAACCTCTGTGGAAAGCAATATGAAGATACCTCAAAGCGATACAAGTAGATCTACCATTTGATCCAGCAAATCCACTACTGGGCATCTACCCAAAAGATCAAAAGTCACTTTATGAAAAAGACATCTGCACTTGAACGCTTATAGCAGCACAATTCACAATTGCAAAGTTGTGGGAACAACCCAAGTGCCCATGAATTCCTGAGTGGATTAATAAAATGTGGTATATGTATACCATGGAGTACTATTCAGCTTTAAGAAACAATGGTGATATAGCACCTCTTGTATTTTCCTGGATAGAGCTGGAACCCATTCTACTAAGTGAAGTATCCCAAGAATGGAAAAACAAGCACCACATGTACTCACCAGCAAATTGGTATTAATGGATCAACACCTAAATGGACATATAGGAAAAACATTTATTGGGTGTCAGGCGGGTGGGAGCGGGGAGGAGGGGATGGGTATATAAAAACATAATGAGTGAGGTGTGCAATGTTTGGGGCATGGTCACACTTGAAGCTCTGACTCGAGGGGGGTGGCATGGGCAATATAAGTAACCTTAACATTTGTACTCCCATAATATGCTGACATAAACAAATTTTTAAAAAGGGACTTCATAGATGTGATTAATTAAGGTTATGAACCTTGAGATGGAAAGAAAATACTAAAATATTCAAGAGGGTCCAATCTAATAACATGAGCCCTTAAAATCAAAGAACCTTTCCTGGAACTGTCAGGGAAATGTGATTGAAAAAGACTCAAACCATCGGCTTTCCATTGGAGGAAGGGGGCCAGTAGCCAACTAGTGTGACAGCCTATAGAAGGTAAGAATAGAAATCTCTTTACAACGGAGGCATGAGCCCGATAGTTGCAAGGAGCTGGATTCTGCCAATAACCCTAATGAGCGAGAAAGAATCCTCCCATATAGCCTTTAGGAAAGATCACATCCCTGCTGATAGTTTGATTTTAGCCCAGTGAGACACAGACTGGACTTCTGCCCTCTGGAACTTAAGGTAGTACATTTGTGTTGTTTAAGCTGCTAAGTTTTTTGTGAGTTGGTCTGGCAGTAATAAAAAACTGATACAGACCCCTTCATCAGATGCCAGTAATCTGCTCTGTAGAGTTTTCCGTATTCTTCCCATCCTATTCAAATTCAACCCATTCTTCAGACCCCAGCCCCAGAGCTGTCTTTTCCAAGAGATCATCCCTGTTCGTCCCTGTTCTCTTTATCCCACAGTGATGCCATTGCATTCTTATCTCTGTCACTCATTTAGATAATACATTTACTTAATTGCTTATTAGAATATGCCTTCCCAAGACAGTTTATAATATCAAGGAAACATTATACCATTAATTTAAACATTTTCTTTATTTCGTACTTTTTCACTGTTTTACATTTCCTATTTTATCTTTATTGGATAAATCATGTTTTCCCTTTATTTCTCTTCTTTTAGTGGGCATTATAGACTGAATTTTTGTGCTTCTTCAAAATATCTATGTTAAAGATCTAACCTCCCATGAGATGATAAATGAAGATGGGGCCCTTAGGACGTAATTAGCATTAGATGAGGTCATGAAAGCGGGGTCCTGTTCCCATGAGATTAGTGCCCTTATAAGAAGAGACATGAGAGAGCTTGCTCATTCTCCTTCTGCACATGCAGAAAGAGGTCACGTGAGCACACAGTGAGAAGGTGGCCATCTGCAAGCCAAGAAAAGAGCCCTTCCTGGAAACCCACCAAGTAGGCACCCTGATTTCAGACTTCTAGCCTCCAGAACTGTGAGAAAATAAATTTCTGTTGTTTAAGCCACCCAGCCCGTAGTATTTCATTATGGCAGCCTGAACTGAGTATAACAGTGGGTAACCCTGAGGATTTATCATGCAAACTTATTAACATCTAAAGTCAATCAATAGGCTAGGTAGATAGTGGGGGATTCTGGGTCTCCTAGGGACAAACGTGGGTGCCTTGCCATGGTGCAATTACCTCACGTGGGAAAAAGGACAAGGGTGGACCCCAGGCCCCAGTCTTGGTCCTGCCCCACTTTAATCCTGGCCCAAGTGACTGCCAAACCTGGAGGAGGAGGGGACACCCTACAAATCTGCCAGTCAGAACTTCACTCCAACTGCAAAAGAATGCAGAGGACTTTCCAGCCCGCAGGCCAAGCACCCATAGGTACAAGAGTCTCGAAAGTGCACTAGAACAATCAGCTTTCAGAGAGGATCATGGGAGATCCACATGCATAATAAAACTCAGGTCTTATAACTTCCAACTGTTCAATCAAAGTGCTTGCATGGTGGCATCTGAGCCATGGGGGAGGTCCCAATCAGGACACTGTAAAACCAAGACTGAGACCACAACCAACCTCCTTTTTGCTCTCTCTCTCTTTTGCTATGATAGTGGGCCAGTCGCCATCTTATGTATCTTACTCTGTAAACCTCTATCTTGCTTTTGCTCATCCTATCTTTCTCTCTTCAATCAACTTTATTTTTATGCTTGCCTTACTTTGGTGCATCCGGTCATTCTTTAGCCATAAGTGTGCCAAGAACCAACATTCCAGATCCCACAACCTGACAGATCCAAATTATCTAACTTCGAATCCAAATGATTTTAATACTTTAAAATGCTTTAACACTGTGATCAACCCCTTCTGAATTACACAAAATATCATTCAGCATATACCTATTTTTAAACCTCACGTAGAGATTAATATTATCACTGAGATCTTTTATTTTTAAGGGTAATGCATGCTAAATTACTTACCAACTTCTCTACTCTCCATTCTTATTAAACTATCAAGCATTTTGTAATCATTTTTCTCCTTTTGAATATATCCTTTAGAAATTCCTTTTATACAAATTTTCTATGCTTAAAAAGCTACCATTTTTGTCTACTAAAAAATGTCCTTATTTTAACATCATTTTTCTTGGTATATAATTCAGGATTAATTTTCTTTTTTCTTTGAGAACTTTGAAGGTAATATTCCACTGGCTTTGTAACTGACTCCATGAACAAATTTCAATAGCCCCTATGTGTTTTTTATAATCCTCTCCCTTAACTAACTATTGGAACTTCTGAGTTATTTCCCACAAATGGTAGATTTTCTGCAAGACAAAGGAACTGAGATTCTGAAGTCCCCAGGGCAGATTTCCTGATGCCAAGACTCATCATCCCCCACAACCTGCCCCCCAATGCAGGTAGCCCCTTCTTAGTTACACCAGGACCTCCTTGAAAAGCCTATGACCTCCCTTAGTGGGAGAGAGACATTGGAGAGAGTTTCTCCCATTGTCCCAACAAGGTGTCTATCATATGACAAAATTTATTTCTCCCTTGGCAACCCTTGTTGTCTTAGTAATTGGATCTTTGTGTGATGAGAACCTGGACCCAGACTGAAACCCCCTTGTGGTTTAAACCATAGCTCTGTCCTACCTGCTTGCATTAAAAAAGCTTACTTTCAAGCTAAGTTAATCATTCTCAACCACCAGAATCACAAATATTAAAAGAAATTCTGCTATCTGGACCCACTCCCAGAGAGTCTAGTCTAAATTGGGGTGAGTATGGTATCTACTACTTAAAATCACTTTAGGTAATTATAATGTGCAGCCCTCTTTAAGAACCACTGGTCTAAATGGTCTTGCTCTTTAAGCAATTTTCCTTTTCTCTGAATGCTTTTAGTATCTTCTTTTTTTTCCCTCTGATGTTCTACATTTTTTCTACAACATGCTTACATCATTTGCATCCTTTTATTGCTCCTATTTATATCATTCATCATTTTGGGGGACTTACCATGAATTTTTATTATTTTTTAATATCACCATTCTCCCTACTTTGCTGAGACACAAAGTAGACCTATGTTAGAACTTTTCATTCCAGGATTCACATCTCTTAACATCACTTTCACATTCTTTATCTTCTTTATTTTTGATTATTTTGTTCAAATCTATCTTTTAGTCTTTCAATTTACAGACTCTTGTTTTTAGTTGTTTTTATCCCACCTGAGTATAGGCTGTATAAATATGGTCCTGATATATCCCAAAGATGTTTTTTTAAAAATTATTTTGGCTTCTAAAAAAAAATTTGATGTAGTTTTAGACCTATGGGAAGTTGCAACAAAAGTACATTGAGTCCCATAAACTGTCAGTAGTTTCCCCCAATGGTGACATCTTATATAACTGTAGTACAAGATCAAATCCAGGAAATTGATTTTTGTGTACTGTTAAACAGACTACTGACATTTTACAGTTTTCACCATTTTTATATAAATCCTTGTGTGTGTGTGTGTGTGTGTGTGTGTAGTGCTGTGCAGTTTTATCCCACATGCAGATTTATGTTACTGTCACCACAATCAGGAGGCAGAAGTGTTCCAACATCAGGAAAGAACTTCATGTATATTCAAATCTTACTCCCACCCCTGTCCTCTGGCAATTGTTAGTTTGTTTTCCATCTTTATGGGTTTTTAAAACTATTATTATTATTTTGAGAATGTTATATAAATGGAATCATGCAACATGCAACATTTTCAGATTGACTTTTTCACTAAGTACAATGCTATTGCAATCCATTCAGGTTGTTGCATGTATCAACAATTTTTTTCCTATTTATTGCCAAGTAGTATTCCATTGTGTAAACGTACTAAGACTTATTCAACCATTTACCCACTGGAGGATAGATTAATTGTTTCCAATAAGACTGCTACGAATGTTGGTATACAGGTTTTTGTGTGAGCATAAGTGTTTATTTCTCTAAGATAGCTGCCCAAAAGTGTGATTGCAGGGTTAAATAGCAGTTGTATATTTAATTTTTATAAGAAGACGATGAACAACTTCCCAGATGGCTGTATCATTTTAAATTACCACCAGAAGTATATGAGAAATCCAGTTTCTCTGAATCCTTCCAAGCCTTTGGTATCATCATTATTTTTTATTTTAGCTTTTGTAATAGGTGTGTAGTAACTCATAGAGCTTTTAACATCAGTAATGACAATCTCTGAGAATTCGATTTGGGTCTTTTCCAAATCTGTTTAATTATTTACAATTTCTTATTTCATGCTCATTTTTGTGTTTTAGCTTCTCTTTGACTATTTCATATGTATTATTTTATATTCTAGGTATAATAATTTCAATTTCTTAAGTCCTTAAGAGTCTAGATATGTTTGCTAATATTTCCACAGACACTCATGGTAGTTTATATATTATATAATTTTTATTGTGAGCTCACATTTGGTTGAATTTAATCTGTATGATTCCTGAAAGGCAAAAACAGAGGTTTCCTCCAGTTAGGATTTTTGATGAGTTATGCTGGGGGCCAACAGTTGTTGCTGACCTGAGACTATTCCATTCCTCTTTCAGGGACCAAACCAAAGCAAGCATCTCAGTTTCACCTCCAACATTTTAAGCAAGGCTCCCGGGTTAGTTTCCCAATCTCAGCATTTATAGCAATAAATGCCCTAAAGTGAACTGGAATTTCCAAATTGCTTAACATTATTTTTATTATTATCTTTAGTTTAGCTAATTATTGTTGTGAGTGTTTTTAGGTCATTGGAGAATTCTCTTTATCTCTTAAAATATTAGAAAAGTAGTAAAATATATTGTTATTAGAAAAGTAGTAAAATATACTGTATTTCTGCCATAATGGATATGAGATTTTTTGACTGTAGTGGGAGTGTCTTTGTTAGCCTCTCTTATGCCACTCTCTTGGCTCCATTTGTCCTGTTCCTTGTTGCCCCTTAGCAGTGCTTTGTTATTCACAGAGTGCTCATTTAACTAATGAATGAACAAAAGAGTGAATACATCAGCTAGTAGATAAATGATTCAATTCACAACCTCTTTGGGGTGTAACAGGATCACATTTTTATTTTATTCTATTTATTTTTATTTCAGAATATTACAAGGATACAAATGTTTTGGCTACATAAATTGCTTTCGTACCGTTTGAGTCAGTTACAAATGTGCCCATCACCCAGATAGTGTTCATTGTACCTATTAGGTGTGAATTTACCCATTTTCTCCTCTCTGCCACTGCTCGATTTCCGATGAATGTTATTTCCATATGTGCACATAAGCGTTGATTGATTAGTTCTAATTTAATGATGAGTACATGTGGTATTTTTTTTTCCCACTCTCGTGGATGCTTCACTTAGAAGAATGTTTTCCGATTCCATCCAGGTTATTTTTGACAACCATTGCTCAGAAAATTTTCCTTCAAAAAATTGAGTGACACTATGGTATTTTTAACATCAAACTTTTATACACATTCCCCAAAACACATATACAAACAAATTTACCACCACAGCAATACAATTATGGTATGGTAAAAATAGATCAAATGTATAAAGTACAATTTCTAAAAGTTGATGGCCAGATGTTAGCTTCTTCTGAAATAATAAAAATCAGAAGAAAAAAATGAAAATGTGCCATGTTACAGGCCACTAACCTTTTGAATATATAGAGTCGGTGATTCCTGATTGAAACGACTGACCCAATATAGACAAATCATTTGAAACCATGTTCGTTCAAGAGCTAGAATTCCACCACTTCAGTATAGATAATTTGTTATATTACAAAAGCCTAACCTTTCAAGGTTACAGCAGATAGGATATTTTTTCCCAATATTCTTATAATACTCAGTATAAATGAAGTCTTTTCTTCTCTAGAATAACATTAATAAATCACAAATTTAAATTTAAACAAAAGTATTACATTAACAGGTATAGAATGGAAATACTTCCCTACTCAATCTAATTGGTGGTTTATTTAACTGTGGTTTTCTTTCTTAGCACATCAAGATGTTATTTATATGTGGCAACAATGCTTTCTAAATCAAAATAAATGCTATAAACTCATATTCTTTTTTATTATACACACACACATACTCAATTTTGTATTATTGGCCTTCATGGAGACAAATATAATTAATTAAATAAACCTTTTCATCATAAATAAAAATGCCAACACTTCTAATTTACTGATACATACGCATTACTGGGTGGCAAATTTAAGCAATGGTAGAGACTTTAGGAAATTTGGGGGTATAAAAATCTGAAATAATTCTAATGCCTAAATTTTAAGATTTAGAATTGTATAGATAAATCTTAATGCCAGTACATTTGAAATCAAAACTGTTTCCTTTTTTCTTTTTAGAATATCTCAGCTAGAAAGAATTATGAATGTAACAGAAACATAATAAAAAAAACAAAACAGCAATTTAAGAGGCCTGCCATTGCAAGGAAATGAAAAACACAGTGAGATATGTCGAGTACTACAGTATAACTAATATAAAGATATGCAGCTTTTTAGATTAAATGAACTGTCCTCCCATTTTTTGATGTTCACTGAGATACCATTTAGTAATACAGTTCAAGGCATCCAAATAACTATTTAAGTAGCATTTACCAAAAGTAGTTCCACAAAGAAAGCAAGCCTTTGATCCTCACAAAACACAGTTTTTAGTATTTGTTTATGTGCTCTTTGCAGTGTCTCAAACTTAATCATTTCTCTCTGCAAAAGAGCCAGCTCTGCGGAGACAATATAAAGGAAAAAGTACTCTGGAATCAAACTGTAGCCAGGATCCAGGATCTTATCGGAGAGGCTGACAATGATGAGATCGCTTGACAGAATAATTTATAGGAGAAGGAGTTTCTAGGACTGCCATACTCAAACTTAGCTGAAATTCGTTAGTTTGTATAAAGCTAGAGGCCACATATGCCAAATTCTAAAGTATCTGCTGCCAATTTTTGGTCTCCCGTTCCCATTGCCACTGGGATATGTGGTATTTTAAATGTTCCAATTAAACATGACCCTTTCTTTGGTTTTAAAGATTCTTTATTAACCCTACCAAATTGTTCCTGATTGGAACTTGTTACAGATAATTTGATCATGCATTCTTCTTTCATTGACTTTTTAAAAATCTTTGTAAAATGTAAAAGTTTACTTTGTAAAATTATAAATTTATATATATATATATATGACATTTTAACCAACTTTGAATTTATTTTATCAGAAGTGTACACTTTGATCTATAAATTATGAATTGGCCATTCAGCAGACCATTGTTAGCACCTACTGAAGACTATAAGAGGAAAAAAGAAAAACAGTGAGACCTGACTATAAATCATGTCAGTGGTGTCTTCTTAACTCTCAGGATGAAATCCAAGTCCCTTAGCATGACACAAGAGGCCTTTCATGATTTCACCACTTCTCCTGCTCCAGATTCATTTCACAGTCTGTCCTCGTGTGTTTTCGACATGCTAGCCAGACTGGCCTGCGGTGTCTCCTGCAGCACCAGCCCTTTCCTGGCCTGATGCCCTTGAACACACCACTGCATCTTCCCAGAGTCTCCATTTGCTGATTTTTTTCCTTTTCACCTGGAAAATGTCTGCTCATCCATGAGGACTCACATCAGGACTCAGTCACCCCATACCTGAGTGAAATGCCTTTCCCCTGATCTCCAGGGGCACATGTATATATCACTCTCATAACCATTATCCAGCCACACTTTGTTAACTATTTTACTCACCTGTTTTCTTGTCTACATTTTGGGAAAGTCTGTGTCTCCCATCTCAGTATTGCTAGTACACATCCGACCGTCAGACACATCACAGATGTAAAGGAATATATTTCACAGAGTTTTTTCACTATTTCGCCCGGGTCAGAAATAATATCTTGTACCTGGCACTATTTTATTCAGACACCAGTTCAGGCTCCACTCAGAATGTTTTGTTATGGATCTGTTCTGATGCTTCCTCATAGCATCTAATTGTTCGATTTGTCTGTCTGGTTATTGGCAACCTGCTGGGTGTTCAGAGGGAAACGCGCAGCTATTTTAAGAGCTACTTATTGAGTCAGTCTTGCAAGTTTTGTTTATCATTTTCTGTATTCTGCTTCCTTTTATATTCCTGGGGACCACTCAAAAGCGTTTAAAGCCATCTTCCAATTTATTTTTTCCATGCATATTTCCAGCTGAGTTCTTTTTTATTACTTGGTAGTTCCTCTTGCAGAATTCTCAGACCGGCTTTTAGAAGAATTCACATCACATTATTTCAGCTTCTTGGTTGTTTATACCGTTATACCAAGGAATGCAACAGGAGGGAGAAGAAAGTCAGACTCTCTTTTAGAAGTTAGATAGTACCGCATAGCAATTAGAGTAAGCAAAAGAAAAGATGTAGAAGAAGCAGAGACATCCAAGTGGACTCTTGATCTAATGTTTAAGGCTTCCTCCAGAGCTACTGTTTAAGAGAAGAAAATCTCTGTTACGAATTTATCCTTACTTCAAGAATGTGCCAAGCCATGTAATTAAAGCTAGGAAGGTGGTAGATACAGGAAAAGCAAATAAAAGCAGTGACTCAGAGGAGGCGAAGCATCTGTCTCATGAATTTCTTCTGTTTGCGCTTAGAAGGGGGAGAATCAACCTTCAAATGAAACAGAGAAAGCAGCAGCTAGCACGGTGTTATTACGGAAACCTCAAGCCAGCTCTGCTGCCTGCCCTTCTGTCTCTGTGGGGCTGCAGTGGAGGAAAAGAAGTTACATTAGGCAAAATGGCAAATAAATGTGTTTGCTTATTAGAAGTCTTAGAATTCTTAGTTTGAGTTTTGAATTCCTGGGAGGGGGATTCTCAAGTGGTCCAAGTAGTTCCTAAACTGGAGCATGGTGGAAAGGTGCTGGGTTGGTTTTCATACTTCCACGGATTTGGCTGGTAAGGAGCCAGTGAGCTCAAATGGATTTAGACAGTTTGTTATTTTCATCACAGCGGGCAACCTGCGATCCACGCTTTCATCAGTTCCCTCTCCCCCTTGAGTCCCCTGGGGGTGATGTTAGAGGAAGAAGTGGACACTGCACACAGAGAGGTATGAGCCATGTCTGAGAACACTGAGCGTAGGAACCTCCCAATCTTATAAGAGGACCCCTGCTAAAAACCCATTTATCTCGCCTTACAGAGAGAGATACTGTCTCTATTGCCCAGAAAGACAAGCAGATCTCATCAGAGAGGGGAGAAAAGCTTCTTTACTATTCTGGAATGTTTCCTAATAAAAACATTCTTAAATTGAATACGAATGCTTTTGCTCAGAAGACTCAGATTGTAAAGAAACACGAGAGATCCAGGGGGAAATGTCTCCCAACAGAGATATAATATGTAGTACTTTGTTTTTCCTGCTATGCAAGCATCGTGCCCCATTATTACTCCTTAGAATGCCTTTTGAAATCTGTATGCTGGTGGAGGGGAAAATACAAAGGGCTTGGTGTCAAATACCTTGGTTCAGCCAACTTAAGACTAGTTACATGACCTTGAGCAAGTTTCTTAAATCATCTGAGACCAAATGTTTTTAGCTGCAACATGGGGAAAATAACAAAACACTGAAGTATTATAAGAATCTACTAATGTATGTGATGTACTCAATAAAAAGTCAAAGTAGTCAATAAGAATTTTTAGTTCCCCTGTTACTTGTTTTCCAAAAAAAATCTTTTTTGTTTCCAAATATCTTACTTTTCTCAGGTTTTTCTTTTTGTATATTTTCATATTTTCATTTCAATTTCTGAAAATATTGTATATTTTCAGAGTTTCTCAAACATTTTCCAAACGGAACTTGTAAGAAACATAATATTTAATCCCTACAAAGTCAGAAATTGAATTGTACCCTCTTTTCCTTTTTAATACAAATTTTGCTCATTTTAACGATATCAAATTTCTTCTCCCTACAATGACATTAAAAATACAATTTTGGCAAATCAGATGTCATTCTGCTAAGTTAAATAATGGTATTTACTTGTGCTGCTGCATAATAAATGTGAAGTCAAGTCTATCTTATATTAATAGCAGGTTTCCCAAAAGCAGGGGTTGCAAAAGAAGTACTTGTGCATTTGAGGGAGGACTCAGGAAAAAAAATTTTAAAAAAAAGGAAAGAAAAGAAAAAGAAAAAAAAAAAGGTAAGAAATTGAGGAAAGTGAAATACAACCATTTTAGAAGTTCTGTGAAGGCCCAGTTTAACTGACATCTAATCCCATTTGGCCTGATCCCATAAGAAACTATGGAGCGTGCCTGGCACCACAGATTTATCTCACCTCAAGACAAGAGAGCTGGCCTTTTGTATCCCTGTATCGATCACACACTGGCTGGGGGATACATGCCAAGGGGAGGAAGCAGGGTCTCCGGTATTTCCCTGAGGACAGTGCTGAGGAAGGTTCCTAGAGGCAGGGTGCAGCTGTGGGCCATTAGCGGCCAATGCTCACAGTTGCTGGGGGATGGGCACACCTGCCTGGCGCAGATGATCTGGGTGGGCCAGCAACAGCATCTCATGCACCCTGAGAGCAGTTAGAGAGACTTGTGTACTACTAGAGTTTATGGAAGAGTTGTGATAGCTCAGATTAGCGTGGCAATGGTGCAGATGGTGAGAAGTGGGCGAATTCAGGATTTATGAAATGAGGAATGTTGAAGCTAACATATCAATTGCCTCTCTGTTGGTGTCCTTTCCTTCTATCTGATTCCAAATATTGTTTTTCTCTTTCAAATTCGTCCATCTGCTTCAATTTCCAGAAATCTCTTAGTTGCTAACTATTTTGTCTGGCACTTTGACTTCATTTTGTTCTGACCCCCCAGTTCCTGGCAATTTCCCAGGCTCTGTCTAATCGCATATACTTGGGAGCTCTCATTTTGCACTTTTGATCTCAATTTATTCTCCTGGCCTGTGACCTACTACTTCCTAAACACTTATAAATCTTCTGTGGTCTGCTTTTCTGGTCCAAATTACTTGCCTTGTCCCCACAACCTTCCAGTTATGAAATAGGGTAGACAGAGCCACTTTTAGACTCAGACCCAAATAACTTTGTAGAAAGTCTTGCTCCAGACAGTCAGTAGTGGCACTCAGAGATAGTAGGAGGGGAAGATAAAACTAAAGAGTTTTCTGTATTTTTTAAAAAGATTTACAGCCCATCATTCTGGAACTATTTAGTGTAGAAACAAAGAAATATACTGAGTTCTGCTGTCTGAAAGATGAGAATGCTTTGTAGACTAGTCACTCCTATATTAGCTGTGCTCATATAAATGATGCCAACAGATATCAATGCCATTAGGAACATCAAAAGACAGTCATTGTTCTCTGTTTAATCAGATCACAACTGGTTTAAGTACAAACAAAATGGTTAATACCCAAATGTTTTGGTACTTAATATCGAAAGCATCAATGATAGGGAAATTTCACTTTTCTGGGTAACTCCCTTCTTCTCCTAAATATGACCAATATGTACAGTTGCTGTAATTAAAATTTGATTAAGTAGAATACATGGAAAGTGGTCTTTTCAATAACTTCAAAATTAACCCAATTTGTCTCAATAGTCTTGTCAAAAGTCCTTTGGAAATACATTAGTCCATTTCTTGTCTTGCAAATGAAGCCTTTGAAGAAAATCGACTTTTTGTTTGATAACTAAAAGGACCACAAGGTTATATGAACATCCATTTTTACTTAACTAGATTAGGTTTATGCAAGGCATAAGGGATTGCTTCGAATGTTTTTAAATTTTTTTTTTAATTTCATAATGAAACTTATTTTCCTGTCCTTTATGTCATTTTCTGACAAGCTAAGTACAGACAACATACAGTCAAAGTTTCTGCCATTTTTCAGTGTGATTAATCAAGGTTTTGCTGTAAAATAATTCATTTTTCATGTAGAGACATCTCTAATTTAGCCTCTGTTTTCCCCCATAGAGTTAGAGGGAAAATTTGAGCCCATACATTTATTTGAAATACAATTCAAATAATGGAAACATCTATATCTTCTTAGCGTTAAAGACTGTAGAACGGACAATTAAAAGCTAACTCAGATTAATACTATTAAAACGTCATGAGTAATATAGGCCTGGCCCTCTGATTTATCATCCATCGTTACTATATAACGTACTCAGAAGCTATGTAATGAGGAGGGATGCTAAATTAACACAGCTATGAATTCTTAAGTAGAGGAGGAACAAAACTCAGATTAGACTGCCTCTCAGAATAAGGACTTCAACTGTTTAAAAATACGGTTTGCTTGGATGGTGGCTTGGGGATCTGTTCAGTGTATGCTATGTGTTAGGTTTGTTTCAGGTGGGAACCCAAAAAGTATGTCTAGGACCGAATGCAGTTAATAGAAAACATAGGCTTGTATAACAATAGCCGCAGGAGTCTGGAAAGTCCACAGGCTGAAAAACAGCTTCGCCAGCATTCCTATCCCCCCTGGTAAGAACAAAGCTACCCCCCTCCCTTATCTCTGCAGGATCAAATCGAGGCAGGGGGTCCCAGAAATTGGTTGTCTAAAAAAAGTTTATTACAGCGGCTGTTCTGGCCCAAGTCCTCAGTCCCCCCAGAGAAACCCTCTATAAAACCCAAGGCTTTCTCTCCCTTGGGGTGGACGCTCTTTAGGCCTCCACCCAGGTGCTCAAAATAAACAGCATTTTGCTCCACATGAGGCTTCAGGTGTCTCTCTCGGCTCCGGACCTGACACTATGTCAACAGCACCTGTAGAATTGTGTGTGGCTTTAGGAATAGTCATGAAGGTTACAACATTAGGAATGAATTCTCTGGTAGAAAGTGAACAGGGTTGGACTGCCTGGCATATATCAAACTGGTGACTGCTTTAATGGACTCTTTTTGTTTCAGACAAGGTTCTGGTAATCATTAGACATGAACAGGCAAAAGTCTAGATCTAAAGCTATTAATAATCAACAGAAATAACTCCCCTTGAACTATACCTGTGGAAGACCATTGGAACTCTGGAGTCAGGTGACATTGAGAATCATGCATAACACAAAAGGAACTCAAACTTGCAAGGCCAGCTTATTCAATTTTGTTCTGTGGGGTCATAGGAACTCTATGGAGAGAGTCTCCATAGAACTTCATGTTTGTGTGAACAGGGAACAGGAGCTAACAAGCTATTGGCAAGCTATTGACCTGCCAAACTTTTATTGTTTCAACCAGAGTAACTCTGTTTTTATCTGTGCCAGTGGTTCTCAAACTTGAGCACACTTTAGAAATACCTGGAAAGACTTGTAAAACCAGAATGCTGGGCCCTCCACCCAGAGTTGCTGATGTGATAGGTCTGAGATAGGTTGTGATAATTGACATTTTCCAACAAATTCCAAGATGCTGTTAGGGGACCACACTTTGAGGTCTACTAAATTTTGTTATGTATATATTGGGCCACCTACTAAGCATTCTAAAGTTAAAAAGATCAAGCAATAAGTTAAAAATGTTGAAAGCACTCATATAATTGAAGTCTCCCTGGCACACCTATTTTCCTTTTTGGTACCCTCTCTGACATCTCTGGTACTTGAACACTCCCAGCTGACAAAGGCAAACCCTAGTGTGCAAATTAGTTGAATTATTTGGATTAACTTTTCCTTCATTTCTCCCTTCCCTCCCTCCTTCCTTTCTTCTTCCTTCCTTCCTGTATTCAGGAGACTTGATCTAGTCTATGTGTTGGGCCAGGTGCTTTGCATTTTAATGCAACTAAGCCCTGAGAACTTTGTCATCTGATATGAATAGTAGCCACATGACAGCCAGTGTGGGGAGTCATACCTCAAAAGGACGTTCCTCAACTGTTTTAAAAGGAATAATTAATTTTTCCTAGGAGTATGAATAAATATTTCACTTGAGAGATAATATTAGAACTGATTCTTCAAGTAGATTTTTCCAGTCTGGGGGAAAAAATGGAAGGGAGACACTGTGGTCTTGCCATGGTGCCATATTGAATTGACACTATTTAGGAAGAATAAAGCCCTGTGAGGGTGGGACCGTGGCTTATAATCTTGCTAAATGTATTCCCAGTGTTCCTCATCATTCCCCGGCTCTGCCCCCTAGAGACTGTGGTGCAGTCTGTGGTGCAGCTTAGATCCCAGGGCTTTTTGACACTTCCTGGTTGACTCTGATATGTAGCCAAAACTGAGAACCACTGCGGAATTCCTTTTGATTGTAAACTCTTTTAGAAGCACTAAGGTTGGATGACTAGTATGGAGAGCTGAATTGAGTTTGTTCTCCAGTTTTCTTATCTGGGCTGTGAACTGAAATAAAATCTTAAGCCTCCCCTGACACACTGGCTGACTGGATACACCCTCTCCTGGCCAAGGGGATATCCTAAAACTAAATTGCCTGCCACAAGGGGGGAAGTCAGACATGCGTCATCATGCCCCCCTCCTTTACTGGAGACATCCTTTGTAACCCATTAACAGGCCTATACAAGACAAACCTGAAGGTCCTCAATTCACACAACAAATGTATGTCTAGTGGCTTGTCTCTGATTAACAGATCTCCTTATCTTAAAACACTCCAAGCCTTCAGACAAAGCGTCATGTCTTCAACAAATTACAAGTTAAAGAATCTTTAAACCCACCTATAACCTGTAAGCTCCCTCTTCAAGATAGCCCACCTTTTGGGGCCAAGCCAATGGATACCTTCCATGTATTGATTTATGACTTTACCCATAATTCCCGTCCCCCAGAAATGCATAAAATGAAACTGTAATCTAGCCACATCAAATCCACTTGCTCAAGGCTTCTTGGGCATGGCTCCAAGTCATGGTCCTCAAGTTTGGCTCAGAATAAATCTCTTTAAAATTATTTTGCAGAATTTGGCTTCTTTTCCATCAACAAGGCATAGCTACTTTTTCTCTACTTTAGTTAATGTGCTTCTCCTCATCAGCTTCAACTGCTGCCAAAGCAACAAGCTCGAATCATCACTGTGATTCTCTGGGGTCCACAAGATCCTTCTCACGGATAAATCCTTGCCTGATGTTTCAGGTCCCCAAGCAGCGCTAGACACCATTTTTTGCCCTTTTCTGAACCCACACACCTTGGTGTATGCCATGCTTCTCTTACATCAAGATTCTTTACCTATGAGGGTTTTTTTTTTTTTTTTTGGTTCTTTTTTCCTTTCTTGCATCCACATAGTCTGTAACTACTGACATATGGGACATAATAAATATTGACCTTGGTTGGTATTAAAAAGAAAAAAAAAGACACACAAAAGATGTAAGGAACAAACTTGGAAAAAGAAAGGAATGATCAGGAATGTAAGTGTGTGACAACTCCCTGTTTAGCATGTTTATCTTTCAGAGCCTCTTACATGTTAAGTCCTTCCCTACCTGAGGCTCTCCACCTTACAGCCCTCCAAGTATGACAAGTGGCTCAGGAGTGTGGAGGGAACCTTCAGGTTCTATCACAGTAGAGATTACTCCCCCCCCCTCAGTTTTCTCTAATCATTCTATCTTGTTTGCTTTCTTTATTGCACTTAGCATAACCTATTTAGTATTATTGTCTTTCTTCCATTAGATTGTAAGTACCCATACCAGGAAGTCAGAGATCAAATCTGCTTTAGTCACAAATAGTGTAAGCATATTGTAGTCCAGTGCTAGGTACCCAGTGGAGGAGATTCAATAAATATTTGTTAATTGAACTAATGATGTAATGAATGGAAACTGCACACTAACAGATTCATTTCCCAGTCTTACTAACTAAAATAAATTTTCTCCATTATATTTGTTAAAACAGCTTACTATTTTAGCAACAAAATATCCAATTAACTATTAATAATTTTTAAAAAAAGATAAATCTACATTAAAATGACCTTACCAAACTTATTCACATAAATGTTTTTATTAAGTTGTTACTGTAGCCATAATTTTTTTGGCAAAATAATTTGCATAATTTAGTAACATGACTAAAATTTAACCATTTATATATAGTCACTTGTTTGCCAGACCATTTCTTTTGCATATAATCCAGTGTCCCAGTTTGTATTTGAAAAACATGTTGTTGTTGGTTATTTTATTTCATAATCCCATGCAGGTTTGGTGCTTATCCATAAGATACTGACGGTCTGGTTAATTGTTGTTAATTGCTTCCTAATCATTGCTGAGAAAAATCAATGATAGAAATGCCATTTCCACATAAGGGAACAGGCTACCTTGACCTCAAACAGACTTTCCTGACTCAGACTGTGTGTTAGAATCACCTGGGGAGCTTTTAAAGGGAATACTGATGACAGGTTCCAACCTCTGAGATTTGAATTTCATTGATTTGGGGTGGAGCCAACGTATTGCTACTAATTTGAATGCTCCCCGGTGATTTGAATGTGCAGCCAAGGTTGAGAATCATTGACTTAAAGAAAGAAAAATAACTATGCTCCAGCAGAGAATGGACTGCTTGCTCTCCAGACTTTGAGAGATGCCCTGACATTCAAATCAATCGAGTCGTTATACATAAAAGGCAGAGAAATTGCTACCAGTTGTGTTCTCAGTGCCTGCAAACTGAATGGGCAATAGATATATTATAAAAGCCTCCAGCTTGGGGACCTGTTGAGCCTGGTGAGCGTCTCAGGACTGGAAACTGGTTGTGAGCAGAACAAGTGATCACCCGGCTATCTGGCCGTCTGTCTCACTGGCATCTTGAACTAAGCAACTACTTTGCACTAAGCATTTCAGTAGGCACTATATATATATATATATATATATATTATCTTCTTAGTCGGGTGGGGAACTTGTGGCCTCAGGGCCACAAGTGGTTCTGGACCCTTGAGTGTGGCCTTTTGACAGAATCCAAATCTTACAGAACAAATCCTTTAATAAAGGGATTTATTCTGTGAAGTTTGGATTTGGTCAAGAGGCCACACTTGGGGATCTGGAGGGCCACATGTGGCCCTGAGGCCACAGGTTCCCCACCCCAGATGAACTTTGGGGGAAAGTTAGCCCTGCCTTTGGGTGTGAGTGGGTTGGCAAGCTTGGTCCTTAGGTTCTTGGATAGGGTTGGGGAGGGCTACTCATTGCCCACTCCTGTTTCTAAGGGAAGGACATCCATCAGCTCATCGTTTCTCTCTCTCTCTATTTCCTCATTTCCTGCTTTCTTTGGAAGTGAGGAGTAATTTGCCTGATTGATGGGTTTGAGAGAAGGAATCGAGCCTGCCTACCTCTGTCCTTTTCTCTTTCCATTCTCTTTAGGAGCTAGCTACCTGCAGGGTGTGTGTTCCATTCTGCCTCTCCATGCCTTAGATTTTCTACAGGGGATTTTTCTCATAAGCGGATGTCTGTGGGACCTAGGGCTGCGTGTGAATGGGTACAAGCGTACATCTAATTCTGGGGCTAAGCTTGAAGCAAGCAATCATCAACTTCTGTCTAGGTCATACCCTCCAAACATCAGCCTCATCTGCAAAAATAACATTTTAGTTTCTTTTTCCATGATTGCCATTTCTTAACTGGCGGAAAACTCAAGCAAGTAAAACAGGGGTATCCTTTAATTTGAGTGAGTCTCTAAGTGTGGTCCAGGACCAGTCACTTGAATAGCAGAACTTTTTAGAAACATAAGTTATCAGGCCCCTCCCCAGACCAACAGTCTGTTTTAACATCCTGCAAGGAATTCTGATGCCTGCAAAAAGTCTGAGCCCAAGAGAACCCATGCTATGGACAGGATCTCTTTGGGCTCTGTGGCAGCTGGTACCAAAGTGGTGTCTTTACTGTGTAACTCCAGGCAGGAGCCTTAGCCTGTGATCAGGCACAGAGAAGGGCAGGATGATTGTGGAGTAAACACTGATGACACAGACTGAGAGATGAAGGTAGCTGGAGACCTGCCATCCATCAGTTTTTAATTCCAGGCTCTAATCGGAGTGCTTGGGTGATTTCCTTTTGCTTTGTTTTGTTATATTTTTCTTCTCTATAACTGTAGCATTTCAGTGTCTGAAAGATTGAAAGACTCTCTTCTACTTCAGTAGGCTTTCTTTTTTTATATATTTTACAGATACCTTAAGAGTACAAAGATGATTATCTTTCCAATCTCATCCCCCAATGAACTGTCAAGAGGGCAGGAGGGACCAGCACTTGTTCAAGGTCAGGGGCAGCAAACTGTCCTTCTGAGTGGTTCCCAAATCAGCTGGGAGCAGCAGCCTAAGGCAGTGGTTCTCTACGTGTGGACCCCAACCTTTGGCAATATTTGAGAACTTACTAGAAATGCAAATTTCTGGACCCACCCTAGACATCTGAATCACAAATTCTGGGGGTAGGATCTAGCAACTGGAGCCTTGCTACTCATCCTGTGGTCTGGCACAATAGCAGAGGCAGCTGGGAGCTCGTTAAAAAATTCAGATGTCAGGACTCGTGCCAGACCTACTGACCTATTCACAGTTTGCATTTTAACAAAATCCCTGGGTGATTGGTAAGCACATTAAGATTTTAAAAGTACTAGTATAGAGACAAGTATGCAAAGGCCAAATGATGGAGCAGGAAGAAAGAACAGGATATTGATAAGGTTTTCAGCTTAGGCTCCAAACATGTAAAATTACACTCTGGGGAGCAAGGCTGGAGTGAGGAAATAGATTGAAACCCAGAGAGAGAGAGAGGTAGAGAAATCTCCTAGGAGCCTGAAGCACCCATTTCCACCTGCTCTGCCCTTATTAACCTTATGCCAGCTCATTGGTTAACCCCATTGTGCTCAGGTGCTTACCTGGGCCTGGCCCTTCACCAGGGACTTATCGTATCTCATTCCACTACATGTAGTTTCACTAGCAACATTTTTAGGTCTGCATTAAATTTCTAACCAAACTTCTTTTGAAATTCTTCTCACAGCAGGGCAGGCCTCCCTAGATGTCCACAGAAGGTCATTTCTCAGCCCAAACAGGTAGCAGCCTAGGATCAATAAGAACCAAATCAACACTGAGCATTTAAACCTATGGCTGGGGTGTGAATAAGTAGTTGGAGAAATTGTAAAAAGGTCAGGTAGCAAGTACTAGCTTTGTAACTAGCAAAAGTGCTTGTATATATGTGGCATTTCACAGAACCTTCAGGCTCAGTTTGATTAGTTATTAAAATTATGGTAGGCCGGTGGGGAGAACCATGATAATTTGTATAGGTCATAGATAATCAGAAGTGTCTCTCCCAGTGGGATGAAACCTATTAAAATTCGTTATTTAAATCTCTTTGCCATTTCCACATTCTGCTCACATGCAAAACGACTTGTCCCTATCTTGGTCTCCAAGGAAAAAAGCAGACATCTTCCATTGTTCTTTGTTTGGTGCTAATTAACATTTTCAAGAGGATTGACTTAGATGCAGCTCTGTATACCCCCAAAGCAATCACTCCATTCAACTTCCAGATCATAGGTTTATCTCATTAAAGAATTAGCTTTTAATATTCAGAATGTTTAGATTATTTCCACTGGTGTCTCCAAAACTTGTAATCACACACAAATAATCCTCAGTATTATGCCATCAACACTGAGAGGATAAAGTGCTTTGTAAGAGGGGAATCCAGTTGTTTTTATGCTTAGCTTTCTGCTTTATGCTTAGCTTTGGAAGAATGTAACTCCCGTTCCTGAAAGCCAGCCAGCCACCAGGGCCTGTTTGGTAGAATAGGCTGGCTGGCATCTGCCCAATGGCTCTGAAACCTGAGAAACACTGCAGTCACTTGAGGAAGTGTTAAAAATATTGATGCCTGCAGGCTCCTTTCCCACCCCAAGTGCACCATGCCCCCCCCCATTCATTAATATGATCTGGGGTAGGGCCCAGTAATCTTTTTTTTTTTTAGCAGCTTCCAAACTTCTGGTGCCGTTGCATGGATTATTTTCCTCTTTTATACTCAGCCTCCCATATTCTTTGCCTTCATTACATTTTTCCCTTGGATTACTTGGCTCTCAGTCTCTCACAATGGTTTCATGGCTTTCCTCACAAACTCTCCTATTCTACTTTTTTTTCTTTTTTAAGAAATGAGTTCTTAGTGTGTTACCCAGGCTAGAGTACAACTATAGCTCACTGTGGCCTCGAACTCCTGGACTCAGCTATCCTCCCACCTCAGCATCCTGAGTAACCAGGACTACAAGCATGAGCCACTGTACCCGTCATCTAATTTCTTTTGTATACTTTAAACAAACATGTAAAGCAACAACAAAAAGCTTACTTAATACAAAGTACAGAAAAGCACAAAGGAAAAAACTAAAAAATTTACAAATATTCCTACCACCCAAGGATAATTACTGAGAACATTTTCATGCATGTGTTTCTCTACATCTGAACCATATTTTTTCTTTACCAAAACTTAACAGACTAAATATACTCCTTTGTAACCTGATTTTTTTCCTTAGCACATTATGTAGAGTATCCATGACAAACAGTGCTTCATCTACAAAGGCATTTTAAATGGTTGCAGGTGTGCCATCATTGTATGCATCATAATTTAGTATACTAATGCCTTGTTCTTTAGCATTTATGTATTTTTGATATTTTTTGCTGTTAAAAGCAGTGCTAGGACAAGTGCCTTTGTTTATGGGTATTTGTAAATCTAGCAATTTTTAACCAATACTGATAGTATTGATAAATAGCACAGAGATGGTAGTTACCAGGCAAGGAAGGCACTGGTACAAACATACAGAAAAAGCAGCCCATCCTGTCCTGGAAGCTGCATCTTCAAAAAAGACATGGTCACAAAGCCAAGGTCTTCAGGCTGTATTGGGAAATTCCCATTGTTCTAAGTGAAGAATTTTGGTTGTTCAAGATGCCTGTTTCTCACAGGCTCCACTGAGTGAATGTAGTCTGCAAACGGTTTCTTTTCCCTACAACAGTGCTTCCCAAACTATCCTGACGAAGGACCAGATGTTTGCTTGTTTCATTTTGTTTTACTTCCAATTTTTCATGGATATATACTTCTGCAAAATAGTATAAAAATGAGTGTCTAGAAACATAAAAGTGACATACAAAAGACAAGTTTCTATTTTGTTTTTTATTACTGGATTCAAGAGTCATAAAATTTCTTTGACAAATTGCCATAAATATTTTAAGAGCTTTCTCTCAATTTCTACACTCAATTGCATGGTGGGCCAGTAACCCACAGTTTACAGCTCAGCACTGATGGGCCATAATTTGAGTGACACCAGTTTACAGCATATTCTCAAAGAAATGCATTAGCTAAATGTGATAACCCAGTGTTTGGGTGGGAAAAAAAGTTTCCTAGAAAAGTTACAATAGAAGTGCAAAGTCAGAATAAGTATTTCTGGCAGTTGAATGGAATAACCAAGTGGGACTGTGGTAGCCAAGAACAACACTAAAAACTCACAGAGCCAGGAAGCATACGTTCTACACTTGGAATGATCCAGAGAAGAGAGTATAATGCAAACTCTGTACAAGAATGACACACTCATGATGTGTTCCATATTTTTCTGAAAAGTTCTAATTCTTGACTTAAGAATGGTTTTACAGATTTTACCCTTACAACCATTTATTAAAATGTGCTCATAAGTTTTATGAATTTCTATATATTTTATAGTTTAAAAATGTCATAAACACCTATATGCTAATGCTTGCTAAGGCTGTAAGTGACAAATGCTTCCATATCAACACTATTTATTACCGCTAAGTGATGGAAAATGTACATTGGAGGTGACTTTGGTATATTTGTATTCAAAAGCACAGCATTTATGCCTAAAAATCCTTTCAAAAGCCCTTAAATAAGGATCTCATACTTATCACATTTACAAAGGATAAAAGACTGATAAAAAGGAGGACAGACCAAAGTCTTATTTTTAATGGTGAAGGACAATAGTTTATTATTCTTAAAGGAAAATTGTCAGGTAAGATGCATCCTAAAGGAATAATACTGTGTGCGTGACTAACATCTAAACATTAGAAATGGGGATGGGAAAGGGCAGCCCTACCTTTCTCCCTCCATCCCTCTCATATTTGAGTATCAGTTGCTTAATAAGAGAGAAAGAGAGAATACTCCTTCATTTAACCTTTACTTCGAGATGGCACAGCACATCGTTCAGAACTAACCAAGGTCTATTTAGAGCTTGTTCTCACTAGAAATGTGCACACACATATGTATATTTCCATGCGCATATTGATTAGCCTAGGAAGAATCTTTTACACTTCAACCTAGTTTCAGGATCAAGGTTTCACTGATGAGTTAAGTTTCACTTTTCTGAGTTTTACCCATTTTATGCTTAAGTGGGGAGGGGGTATGAGGTGGCTAAAGAAAGGTAACGGTATCTTTGTGATCACTCATCCACATTTCCATTTTGTCACTGGAGAACTCCTACAACCGCCTGCTGTGGTTCCTTATTCAGAATTCTACACAGCATTCTCTCCCCAGCCCTTTTTGGTGTTTGCTCATCAAGTGCAAAGGAAGAAAGTGTCTCTGGACTTTCGATTTCAAACTTTATCGATTACTACTGATAAAGTTTGTGCCTTCTCAGTATTTAAAAATACCACCTTACTGGCTTTTATTCATACCCTTAACTTCACAAGTTATTTTTCCATTTCCATCCAAGGGTTTGGATATGAAAGGAAAAAAAAAAAAAGATTAAAGCAAATTCTGGTGTCCTTCTCATGTGCACCGTCCACAGCCCTTTGGTGCCTGCTCTGCAATCAGCCCAGACTGCCGGGACATCCAGTCCAGCCTTCTTCTCCTGAGAAGCGATCACGCCTGAATGGGTTCTGTAGCTATGGCAGTCATTTACACATTTGGGCCTTTAGTTCCCTCATTTCTTCGACTGATTTTTATTTCCTTTTAATTGCTAAAAAATATATTGATTTTTTTCTGCCCTAGGAGCAGAGGAAGGAAAGAAAAATATAAGACTGATGATGGGGTCAGAGCAAATGAATGAGTTAATTAAACGTGTTTGGCTCAGCAGAAACAGAACCCAGTGGGTGAGGCCAAAGAGGACTCTGCTCTTGGAACCACTGGCACAGCTACTGAGCTCTGTGTCACTAAGTTTATTTTTATTGGCATTTCACAGGACATTTGGGTGAAGGATTGGGACAAAAGGAACCAGGACAAGGGCGGGGAAAGATCAAGGAGACTGGAATGGGGAGTCAGCTGTTCAATTCTCTTTGGTCAATTTCCTGCTCATGGACAATGAGAGAGAGACATAAAGAGAAGGGGAGATCAAATGAAAGTGCAGTAGAAAATGACACAAATGTAGTCAAAGGACTAACCTCAAGGCACACTGTCAGGGGCTGGCTTCTCTTCTACTAGCAACCAGTAAGAAGTCAACAGTGCTTCTAGACCAACGACTGTGAGTCAATTGCTCTGAAAGGCCAATGGGAAATGGGAGTGAGGGAAGCTGGTGCAGCATGAGGAATAGCAGGGAGAGTGTCAACAGAAGTACACATGGCCCATGCGGGGGGTCCCCACTGCCAGCTCCAGGGACCTCCTGACTTGTGCGGTCTGCAAGCCAGGTATTGCCAGGTTCTCTGATATTTCAAGAGAAGCCCTTTATCTGAATTTTTCTTTAAAACATTCTGATTTTTAAAGCAATTAGCTTCTGTCAATACTTGTCTTTGTCCCTAACACTAAAGAAAAATGGAAAGATGAAAAGAAACAGAAATTAATTCTCACATTAATTTTCCTTCAGTACAGTCAATATTATCTTATATTGTTTTCATTTAATTTTTTTATATATGGATATTTTTGTTTATAGAGAATTAAAAATTCCTAGAGGGCAGACAGCCTGCTGTGTATTTCTTTATGTTCTCCATGTGCTCACTCACGTATACACTAGAGTCCAGGTTTGATTAAAAAAATTCTGTGCCTGAATTAAAATAATCTAATAATGCGTTCCTTTCATTTCTCTCTTCCTAGTGGAGTAAAACAAAATCTATTATTGCATATGTTTGTTTGGCAGCCTTTTGTCAATAACGTAGAAAGCACTAGTCTGAAACAGATGCTTCCTCCATCCGCATGTTTTTCTTTTAGAGGTTTGCTAGTTCTCAAGCCTCTAGTTACAGTCTTTGAAATTTCAGAAGCTATTTTCAACCCACCCCAAAGAGAAATAGTAAGGTGGTTACATCAGCTAGTTCAATTTCAAAATTTACTTCGATTATCAAGATATTCTTGAAAAGGGGTCAGCAAACAATTTTTTGTCAAGGGCCCAGTAGTGAATATTTTCGGCACTGTGGCCATATGGTCACTGTCATAGCTTCTCAGCTCTGCCTTTGCAGTGCAAAAGCAGCCAGAGAACTTTACCAACACGGGCAGCTGACAGGATTTGACCAGAAGGCCATAGCTTGCCCACCTTTCCTCTACGTGAAAAATCATTTCTTAGCCTGCATTCTCTGCATAGCTGACTCTATTTCACATTTATTTTTCGGTGCAGATAGCTCGCTTTATTTAGCATTTTCTCCTATTTCCTGTTCAGAATCACCCCCTTCTTTATCTTTATATGCCAACCTTAGTATAGGCCATTCCCCTTCTGATATACTTGCAAATCATTACTTCTACCAATGACAAATTCAACTACAATTCAGTCTTAACTGATTTTGTCTTTCATTTGATTGTTGAAAATAGCTTCCAAATTGGTCTCTCTTTCTGTAACTTCCTAGGCTTCCAATAGTACAATATACTGATTTTTTTTTTTTTGTAGAAAGGCAGCTATAATCCTATCGCTCTTTGTTCAAATATCTTCTAAGACTCCTTGTTTCCCATAGAAATAAGGTTCAAGTTCTTCAGCAGGGCATGCTTCCATCAGACCTTTCCAGCTATGTGCATGTCTCATTATTGATCTCTGTATCCTATGCTCAGTCAAAGCAGAATTTTGACGCTGTTCTGTGCTGTGATCGCAGCCAGTCTTCTATGGATTCTGAACTTTACTTGGTTAAATTTCAGTTTGCTTCAAGACCAGTTCAAATGCCACCATTGCCAGGAGGTATTCTAGGTTTTCCTTGGCCAGGAAGTATCTTTTCCTGCATCTCTGGTTTAGAACTTTATGTGTAGTTTAGAATACTTCAGTTTTGTCATAGAGTTGTTTATTAGCAAACCACCTGAGGACAAGACCAAAATCTAGTCAAAATCTGGTTTCTGAACCCAATCACAACCACCACCAAGGTCTAGATGGGCAATCTTACTTGTAAGAGACACCATAATCAATAGCTAACATTGATCAAGCCCTTTCTATGTGGTTCTATAAAACTTCACGTTTTATACATTTTGTAAGTATTAAATTATTTCATCCTTCAGTCACACCTTTTACAGATGAGCAAACTGAGTTCATTATATAGTCTTTATTTCATAAAGCCCAAACCCAACAGTGAGCTCTTAATATACGTTTACAAGATTTACACTTTGTAGAATTTAAAATATTGCTTATTTTCACTCATAGGGGCTGTAATAATTTTATCTGTGCTTTAGTGACATTTCATTGGTCAGAATTATGATATATTTGATGTTGAGTACACTTGCTCAAGACCAAAATGCCCAGGGCTAGGTTTGTTGTTGAAAACTACAATCTGTTCTGCAGTGTTCTACTGATAAAGTTTGTGCCTTCTCAGTATTTAAAAATACCACCTTACTGGCCTTTATTCATATTCTTAACTTCACAAGTCAGTTTTTCCATTTCCATCCAGGAGTTTGAATATGAAAGAAAAGAAAAAAAAAGATTAAAGCAAATTCCACTTTGCTGTGGTCTCCTCCGATTCATTTATAAACTCTCTGGAGAGGGGTGGGGAATCAGGGTTTGTATCATAATCCCACAGTACGTAATCCTGAACACCATAATTCTGAATGTTGAAATCCTGAAAGATCAAAATCCCTAAAAATCAAAATTATTAATATTAAAGTCTAAAGTCCTAATGTTTAAAAGTCCTAATGTCTAAAATTGCCCCAAATCACAATTGCAGTATAGCTGTATCACGTTGGGTGGAACTGTATAAGGAATAAAATGAATTTAAATTGAATTCCCAAGCCATAATGAAAAACTTGGAATTAGGTTCGATTAAAGCTTCTAAAAGTGAATTTTAAGGTGTTGTGAGAAAAGTTTGTTTCTTCGATTCATTCAGCCCAATGCATTTGGTGGAAAATTCAAGTGAGTGGATTGGCCTCATAATATGCCAATGACGAAAACTTCTGCTTAAAAACGTGTCATTTGCCTGCATTGGCATTCCTTCCAGCTTATGACATTCCAGGAGATTTTAATAAGTTAAAGCCTCATTTGCCTGAAGAGACCAGTATAGTAGCTGACGGGTTCACAATAATTATGTGCATGGTAGGATAAGAAGACACATATACAATAGTGTTGCTGTTCAAGGAGCAATATTGTTTCTGAAAATTTTTGGTCTGCATGTGGAATGGATTTTTGTGTACCCAAAACCACACAGAAGCATGGCACAAAAGATGGGAAAATTTAATAGAGATTGTTCATGTTGGTGTATATGGATTCACAGAAGAATTTCAACAAGCAATGCCAATAGAAAATGAATATGAATGTATTCTCCAAAGAGAGACATGTCCTAGCAAAAAAAAAAAAAAAAAGGGTAGTTATTCATTGAGATTCAAGATTTCAAAATATAGTCAATGACAGTGAAATTTGGCCAGCTCTGATGGACTATCTCCCTGTAATTGCTCATAATCTATCCTCATGACACAATTTTTCAGATGTCAAATTTTCTTTTTAGTTTTTGTTCTTTTATTAGTTTTTATTTTTTCACTATTTTAAATTGGCAGCATTAGTTTTTATAATTTGCTATGCTATATATTTCATCTTTGCATCACTTACTATACTGGACCTATGAATTGTGCAAAGATTTTTAGAGTTCTAGTTCATTTTATGTATTATAACATTTTATGTATTATAACATTTTATGTATTATAACATTTTTGTGTGTGTTGATTGTGTATGTGTGTAAAAATGTTGAAATGTCCCCTATAAATGAAGTGATGTTCTTTTTGTTCATCTGCATTTGTGAAAAATAAAGTTTCTTGATATGTTGGCTTTTTGAGCAATTGGTTTGGTGGTGATGTGGTGGTGACTATAGCAGTTTTTGATAGATCTCTTCAAAAGACTTAGGTTGTCCATCACAGTATTTTGGATGACTGTGATTATAAAGCTGGGTGCACAAAATTACTACCGTAGTGATACGTGCTTATATGTTTTACTTTTTGACTTATTTCTTTACGAATATTGTTCATCTGCTCATAACTGTTATGCCTATGTAACTGTCAATAGTATACCTGAGTGTTCATATAAAAATATGTATGTTATTTTTGCCTATTTTATTATGTAAAGTGATCTATGAAGTGTTCTGCTGTGCTTTTCTATTTCACAAATAAATCTGCTCTTTAAAATGTATATAAGTACCTTTAAAAATTTTTTAAGTTATTTTTACATTTTTTTAAATTATATTTTCATGATTTTGATATTTCAGGATTTCAACATTCAGTATTATGGTGTTTAAGATCATGTCTTTTGGGATTATGATCGGCTACCCTGAGAATTAACAATGTGTGCTAAGGAGGATGCTTCTGAAGTATTTATCAATTTCCTTGGGCTGCTGTGACTAAGTACCACAAACTGGGTGGTTTAAAACAACAGAAATTTATTCTCTCTAAGTTCTGGAGGATAGATGCCCCAAATCAAAATGTCTGCAAAGCCATGCTCTCTTAGACTCCTGTAGGAGAGGATTCTTCCTTGACTCTTCCAATTTCTGGAGGCGGCAGGCATCCTTTGGCTTGTGGCAGCATCACTCCAATCTCTGCCTCCATCTTCGCATGGCCATCTTCTCCCTGTGTGGTTCTGTGTTCTTGTGGTGCTCTCCTCTTCATCAAATAATGCCAGTCAAATTGGGTTAGAGCCCACCCTAATGACCTCATCTGAACTTGATTACATTCACAAAGACCATATTTTCTGATAAAGTCACATTTACAGCTACTGGGAGTTGGGACTTCAATAAAACTCTTTGGGGAACACAATTCAACACATAAGAAGGGATTAGAATCCTTATGTCCTGCCCCCATAATCCAGGGTGATGAACAAAGAGTAGGTTTGAGTGGATTGTCCTCTAGAAATTCTAAGCCCGAGCCCCTAGTCCTGACAACTCCTTTCCCCTTGACACCCTCTCTCTCACTGTCAACCCCACCCACACTGCTCTCCACCTATATTTCTCTTCTGGCCTTTGCTATTGCCCAGAAATCACCTTGGACTGCGAGAATTATTATGGGAAGAAGCTTAGATTGTCCCTCTTCCCTCTGCTAGCCAGACACTCCTCTATGGCACTAGAATCAGGTAAAAAAGTTACCCATGTCTGGGAAATAGCTTCTGGAGGCAGACAGAGGAGTGCAGGCTTTGCAATAAAGGAAAACTGGGTTTCTATCCAAATCCTCTATTTATAAGCTCAATAATTCTTGCCTATTTGAGCTTCGAGTTCTTTATAACAGAAAAATGACAATAAAATTACCTCGTAGAATTATTATAATGATAAAAATGCCACAATATATAAAGTACCCAGTATCAAAAGATCCCTTAGGAAAATAACTTGCTAATTCAGAACTGAGTGATTTTTTAAACATTTTAACTCTGAATAAATTTCACAAATAAGCACTAGGCAAGATATCCTGATTCTGTGGTATCATTAAGTCTATACTTCAAGTAGAGTATATACTGAATAAATTAGGTAATGAAGAAAATGGACCCCAAGTTTAAACAACTGAACTAGGAGCAAAATTTGGAAGACAACCAGATTACTTTGCCATAGTCTGTTTCTGTCTCTAACATCACGCATTTGAAGACATGCTGTGTTTTCCTTAAATTTCTCACTTAGTTTATTTGGTTACAGGCAATCAAAATGCATCTGACTTAAATTGAAAAATAAATTTATTGGAAGGAAGGAGGGAGCCCACAGAATCAGAAGAATTGTTGAGCAATCTGATCACAGAAAGGATAAAAACAAGATATCTCTCAATATCTAGAGAGCAAGAGCAGATGCACATTTAAGCTTTCGTGATGAATGAATGACTTGGTACCATTTTATACTTTCAGACCATTTTGTTGAAAACATATATTTTGAGAAAAGGAAGTCTGCTTGAGTTAGGTTGAGTGACCTTTCACCCCTTGTCTTAAGAATGTGGAGCCCTTGGTTTGACAGTCTCAATAGGGTTGCATGCACTGGATAAGTTTCCCAAAGGTGAATCTAATGTTGTCACCAGAAGAATGTAAATGAATGCCTGGTGGGCAAAGCTGACAGATGTCTACTATGTTGTCATTCTAAGAGCATAGATTCAACATCAGAAATTTACCAAGGCTTTCCGTTGTCATTCCTACAAATAATCAAATATATCAATTGAAGGAATGATGTCTTGCCTTGTTCCTATAATAGAAGAGCTTATGGATAGGTGGGCAAGGTGGTGAGAGGGGTATTAGGAAAAACCCTGCACCCGAATCTCTCCAATAATCTCTCCCACGCTATTTCCTTTATTTTGATTATCATATATTTTCCTAACATGTACACAATCTTTTGTAGCATGACAGCCATTTATCAAATGTCAACACAAGATTAAGTTACTTTGATGTTTTAAGCCTGATAGCAAATTGAAATCTCGAAACCTCAGGCTAGGAGACAGACAGAGTGAATCGGGGATGCCTTGGAGGGGAGACTCTGTTCTGAGGGCTGGATATCGTGGGCAGGTCCTGTCTTGCATTAGGATGGGGGAGGCTGGCAGGTGGGGGGGCTTCTGGGCTCCCACGAGGCACCGTGAGCACCCCACACATCTTCAAGGGAGAACAGGTTCAAAAGAGGAGAAAGGAAGAAATATGGGAGGAACCCAGCACCATTCATTCCCCCCACACTGCACAGTCTTTGCTCCACCCCACCATTAGTCATGGCCGTGAGGTTCATGGGCGGAGCAGCCCCTGAAGGAGTCATGGGTCCGTGGGCGGTTACTAGTCTGCTTTTCTAGCTTAGTCCAGCTCAAAGCTTCTACCCCACATTTCGACCCCTCTCCCTTTATAGATCAGGAAACAGGTTCCAGACAGTGAACACACCCAAAGTCCCCAGAGCTGAGCAGGAGTTGGACGGTGATTCTCCCATGGGCAGTGGAGCTCCAGAGCTCCCCTTTGTACACGATGCTAGACGGCCAGTCTGTGTCCCGCTTTGCTTTTTCCACTATGGGTAGAATAAGTAGTGTCTCAGTTATTTAGACATTGAAGCAATCAGCTGAGAAGCTATATATTTGGGGGAGGGGTCCCATAGCAAGGCCAGGAGGGGCAGTGGGGAATGGGCTCCCAGCCTTCCTGAAACCATGAGTTCTCCATCTGTAGTTATGTGGCTTCTCACTGTGTGCCGAGCACCAGGGAGGCAGCTTTTACCTATTTTATCTCATTCCATCCTCACAAAATCCTTGTCAGGTGGGTAACATAATCTGCCTCAGATAGCTGAGGAAACAGGCTAATGTGGCTTGCCCAAGGTCACGAAGCTAGTCCTTAACAGGACCTTGAACAGAAGCCACGTCACTTGATTCCCAGTCTCGTGGTTTTTGCACTTCCTGTGCCGTCCTCTGGGGCTTTGGTCATTGCAGGTCACCATGTGACTTTCTTGGATGCCAGCCTTCTGAAATAAGAGCACACTGATCTCTAGAATCCTGAGGTGGGAGTGAGGATGCCTCCCATCGGCTCTCTCTCCGCGCTGTTTCCCCTTGAAGTCTTACAGAATTCCCTTTCCATCAGGTTTTCTTTACAAATAGGGCTTAGGAAAGGCTGGAGGGATGTTTATCTGTCAGGCAGATTTTCTCTCTCCTGCAGAAATGTTAGCCTTTTCACAGACCACTGCATCTTTCTTCAAAGCTTGTAGTAAACGGCAAGATATCTTCTGGGACCAGACTGACGGAGGAGGCCTATGCACGCATGCTTCACCCAGACACGAGTTCAGGCCGCAGCTCAAGACTGTCTATCGAGCTCAGGAGAGGACAAGGCCTTACTGAGTTTTTTGTGCTCCAGGGAGACCTATCTGATTATATTCCAATGAGGTAAGGTAAAATTAGCAAATGACAACTAATACCCAGTGTATGATAAGCAGGGGTCCTAGTCACCACCATGAATGAGCAGATGCCTATAATACTCTCTCATTTTATTTTTTTTTTCAGTTTATAATAATTCCTAAAGACTATAACCATTTCCTCTGTATAATTTCCTGTTTATTTCATGTGTATTGTTGGTATAGTGTATATGGTAACAGTTATGGATGGTACATTCATTAATACATGTTTCTACTAATGTATCCTTTGTAATACTTGACACGATTACTCTGTATTTAGTAAGAACCCAGAAAAGACTTAGCAGTCAAAAGATTGACTGGCTAGATAGTTAGCCAGCCTAGGATTATCGTTAAATACAATCCTGAAAATTCTGGGCGAGTTGCTTAAGGTTTGACTGCTTCTATACCATGAATTCAAACATCCAGGCAGTCACAAACATAGACAAAAAGCACTAAAATGTTTAGGCTTTATTTTCTCACTTTGCACCAGGTGGCAGAAAGTTGCAACATCTTTGCAAATACTTTAAGTTGCTACTTTTGTCTAAGTAAAATGAAGGGGACTGTAAGCCTAAATTATCAACATTGCTTGTTTTAAGAAATTGTATTATCCAAACAATTAAACATAAACGTTTCTGGTTTTATGGACTCATTCATAAAATCAAGCATTCAATTTTATTCTTTTGAAATAGTATCCAATTATTTGCCGTCATTGAAATATGATCAATTGACATATAAACTTCTGCCTAATACTTTTCCCTGTATGAATGTTCATTCATTCATTCATTCATTTATCAGATGCTTGAGGAACCACAATAAGCTAGAAACCATGCTAGGCACTGGGGGCACAAGGATAAATATGACATAATTTTTCACTTGAGAAACTCAGAATTTAACCAGACATGTTTTATCATAGTATTATCCATTTGGGACCAGGCACAAGCATGCACAGAGATAAGAAGGAGGCACCCAGGAGAGGGAGGTATGTGATCTTGCTTAGAGCAGGGATGGTGAAAAATGCAAGTCCCAGAGGAAGTAGGAGAAGACAGAGTCCTGAATGTAGTTGAAGGAAAGCTGAGAGGACCTGAGATGCTTCTTCCAATGCTAGCATGGAAGAAAAAAATATAAGACTAGATCTAGAGAGGTCTTTTTCTTTTATGGAAGGGATGAAAATTCCCTTTTGTAGTCTTGAAGGACCTTATTAATCACTCCGATTAATAGTTTTTATCTCTATCTTGGACAAAAATAAATTAACACATTGTAACTTATAAACAAGGTTTGTGTGCTTCCTTTTCAGAAAGCCAAATTTTATATCTGGCAACTTAAATGTCTGCAGAGCTGCTCTTGGAAGTTACCATGGGAGATTATGAAAGAGCCAAGATATTTCTCCTCTTTGCTGGTGACAACTGGTTATGAGAAAACTCCTCCATCACCTTCATAAAAATGGGATTTGCTTGGACATTAAAAAAAAAAGGAAAGAGAAAAATCTCATAAACAGAGAGACGAGAGTAATATGATAATAATCAGTGTGTTTATTACCTCTTGGAACAGGGAAAGAAATGACATGAAAACCGTCTGAAAGATGTTTGCACTACCTGGAGTCTTGGAACTTTTAGGTACTTATTTATATTAAGGAAACCAAAATAGGGCAACCCCAGCAGAAGAAATTCAGCTCTGCCTTTTCGCAAATACTAAAATTTCTCTGATCTCCAAGCGTGGAAATGTTATTAAACCGGGTACATAATTGTAAGAGTTCTATATCTTTTCCAGCTAGAACTTTTTCTTCTTTTTCTTTTCTTGTTGTTGCTGTTGCTTATGAATAACAGCAAAAATAAATACAATTATATGCTTTTATGAATTGAATTGTGATTTCCCAAAATTCATATGCTGCAACCTTAACCCCCGGTACCTCAGAATGTGACTATATTTGGAAATCGGGCCATTAAAGAGGTGATTAGGTTAAAATCAGGCCATCACAGTGGACCCCAATCCAATCTGACTGGTAATCTTATGAGAAAGGGAGAGACTCTAGGGATGGTAACAGAAAAAAGGCCATATGAGGATACAGTGAGAAGGCAGGTGGCAATTTACAAGCCAAGGACTCAGAAGAAACTAGACCTCCCAACGCCTTGATCTTGGACTTCCAGCTTCCAGAACTTTGAGAAAAGAAATTACTGCTGTTTAACCCATCCAGTCTATGGTGATTTTTCTGTGGCATATGGTATTTTTCTATGGCAGTTCTAGCAAACTAATATATATGGCATGGCACAAAGATTGGTATTTCCATCCTCTCCAAGTAATAGCAAGAACTGAGAGGCAGACTGTTAAGTGACCTTCTCAGACATTTTACTGTGGCAATCTTTCCTGCATCTGGGAAGACATGGGATTAATGAACTAATATTCCTAAACTGTTATACCACAAGGCCCTGTCCATTTTATCTCAAGAAGTAATTTATGTAAGTTCTTTCTATGGAAAGAAACTGAAGCACCTGGATCTTTCTGGATTATTATGCTTGATACTCTATAATAATTCTATTTGAAAATGGCAAAAGATATCCTTTGTGGCCCTAAATGAAAAAATAAAAGTTGTTAAAGGATGTTATCACTGTCAATCATATAAAATATAAAGGGAGGGGTCAGAAAGCATCCTGTCATTTCTGGGAAAAGGACTATTTTTCTTTCTATCTGTCCCTCCTGAGGCTGGGAATCTTATCAGCTCAGGCACTTGAAACAAAAGAACAAAACCTCTCCAGCAAAAGGCTGAGAAACCAGGGCTGGAAATAGATGCTATTAGTTGATATCATTATGAGTAGGAAATAAAGGGGTTCTGTTTTTCATTGATTTCTGTCTCTTCATAGTATGTTCTAAGTGTTGTGATAAAGAAGCGATTCATTAATTTGGACCCGACATAAAGGAGGACATATCTCCAATCTTGGCCAAAGATCCCAAACAAGAAGAGGTGTCATCTCCTACTGACGTTGAGGAGGGATGGAGCGGCATGGTGCCTGTGAAGAATGGAGAAAGCTTGCGATTGCTGCCATCAAGAAGAAGAGATGAGGAGAGGAATAAGAAGACTGTCCAAGGATAGAGAGAGAAGTGACTGAGGATGGGAGAAAAACCTGTAGTGGCCCTGAGCCCAACTTAAGACTCTTTCATACCATTTCCCTTCTTCCATCACCTACCTCCAAGCAATCGCCAAGACCTGCCCTTTCTAATTCCTTAACAGCTCCCAAATGTGCCCTCTTCTCTGCTCTGCTGATGCCACTACCTGATTCTCAGACCTTCTGGCCTCTAGCTTGGGCAGTGGTGTAGCCAATAACAGCACAAACTCTGGTGCAGACTGAGTTTCTATCCTGGCTGTAATACCACCATTGTGTGACCTTGGGCAAGTCGCTTAAAATTTCTAATGTTATCTTTTCCTTCTCTGTGCAATTAGGATACTTACTAGTGAAACCTACCTTATAGTGTTGTTATAAAAATTAAGTGAGAAAATTCAAGCAAAATACTTGGCACAGAATAAACTATTAGCCATTATTAGCTATCTACACTGAAAAAAAAACAAAATGAGAAAAGCTAATGCTTTCCTCCCTCAAACCTAGCCCCTCTGCAACTGGTAGTATGTCCTTCAGCCAGAATGAGCTTACTAAAATGCAAATCACATGGAGTCACCCTTCTGCTCAAAACTATTACTTGGCTCATAGTACCAGCAACATAAATAAAGAAACCTTGGCAACGTAATCATATCCTTCTTGATCTGGCCCCAGCATATGTCTCCACCATGATCTTTCCCCATTTCACTTCCCCCATTCCCTCTCCACTGTGTGCTGGAGCCATGATAATCCACTTGGTCCACCAAAGCTCTTGTGTCCTGCTAACTTTTGGAGTCTGGCACCTGTCAGAGGAAGCCTTCTCCAATCCAAGAATTACGATCAATTGTCTCCCTTACACACTGTCGTGAATGACTGCTCTCCTTGCATGTTTCACTCTACTGAATTGTAGTTGTCTGTCTAGTTTTCTTGAACAGAATGTAAACTTCAGGATGTCTGGAACCAAGCAGTCTAGCATTACCAGATTCTGCCACCTAGGAGTACTAAGCCATGATAGCTATTTTTAGGTATCAAATAACTAGTTATAATTTCATGTTGCCTCAGGGGCCATCTTGAGTATATATAGGGTTTACTGTCTCACACCAAAAGCAAGGCTTAGTCACTTTTGATCAAGTTTCCACCCATCTGCCTCTTCCCAGCTGCTTCCTGCAATCAATCCAAATATTTGCCTTACACAAATGCCTCCTGGTATCGCCTTCCCTATGGGGCAAATAGATACAACCCACCAGGCTTACCGCACCGAGCCCCATATCCCACACGGACTGCACTGGTAAGCTGTAATGGCCACCGCCAGTCATAACATGGACCCACATGACTCACATCTGCTTGTTCCAAACCCATAGTTAGAAATCTCCGTGAGAAAACTGCTCGGATAATACCCTGGACCCCAATAAAGGCCTTGGCCCACAAGTCCATCTCTTTCTCTGGCTACTTACCTGCTGGTTGGGCACGGTGCCCTGGAAGCCTTCCCGCCATCCCCCATTGGTGGCCCTCTTGCCTGGTGGATCTATAAGTGATGCACCACTTCTGTCATTTCAAGTGTTTTGTTGTGCCACCTACTCCGCGTCTCATCTGAGCAATACACACAAACCTAACCTCTTTCCTGGTCAGCTCTCCTATAAGGCGGCTATCTTGGTAGGAATAAACTGAAAAGGACCCTCAAGGGCATCTACCGGTACAAGCAAGTTTCCTGTGACAGGAACACCTGGTCACAGGCTAGACACGTAGGCATTAGGTTTTCCACCAGGATAAAGAAGTAACCCATGCAAGACACCCGTAAACATGCACAGACATTTCTCCTGGAGCACTGCCAGGGCAGGACTGGCATTTATAGGCACTCTCCAGAGAGAGACCTCAAGCCCAAATTTAGAAGAAAAATACATTTTTTCCTTTTAATACATTTTGTTCATCAGTTGATTATTAAGTAAATAAAAAACCTTTCTCCTTTAGGCAAACTGTTATTAGGAGGAGTAGCAATACAGTGCTGTTAATCAGCGACAAAAAGGCAAAATATTTCCCAGAACCAAGGCATTCTTGGCAATTTGATTACACTTAACTAAATCCTAATAAATCTTATTAACATGACTCAAAAAAGGAAGTGTCAAACTAGGGAGAAAGTTTAGCATGGAGTGTGGATAAATCAGACCGAGAAGCAGAACACGTACAGTTCAAGAGTCATAATGCTGAGACTCAGAAACTGAGCAGCAGGTTTGTGTGATGGGTCTCTCTCCACAGTGGAGGTGGATTCATTAGGATATTAAGATCCCTCAGATGATTTCTTGTGATCTGATATTATGTTGTTCATTAAGCACAAACTCAATTTTGATTTGACTTTCGGTTTAGATTTGCCAAGAAGAATATGTCATCAGCTAACAGACTCTCTGGCTGGTTCTTTGCTTCTGTTGGTCATAGCAAATTAAAAAAAAAATAATAATAAAGGCATGGTGGATAATTTTGATATGACTCTCTTGTGGCTTTGTTTTTTAAAAGACCATCTCTGAGGGATGGACGGATCGACTCCAGGTGCCATGCCAAAATGAACTTTATGAATCTGCCAAATTGAGACACGACCTTGGTAATTTGTGCCCATACCAAAGGGTTGCCCCTCCTCAGGCCCTCTGAGAATGGCTAGATACCACTTGGGGGGGGGGTGTCTGTGGTCTTGTTCTCTGTGGTTTTGTTCTTTTATTTAATGAACATAATCAGCCCATTATCTACCATCCACCGTATAACCACAAAATTAATTAACAAAACAAGAATGAATTTTTCTGGACTAGACTTTAGATGATGCCCATTAAAGTGGTAAAATTACTTCTTCTAAGAGTCTTTATGCTTTTAAGTATAATTGACTTTTCACCTCCAGCATATTTTTTTCTGTTTGGACAGTTAGCTTGAATTATATTTATATTATGTATTTATTCTGAGAACAATTAAAAATTATTTTCAAAGTTTTCTTTCTGTTTTAAGAAATAATTTGTTAACATTTCTGATAGAGAAAAGTATTTTTAAAACAAAGCTATTTTTCCAAAGATTCCTGTGATATCGACAAGGAGGCAGAAATTTGAATTTCTTTCTTTATCTGTTCCTCCATTGCTCAGTGATTGTTCTGGTCCATTTTTAAGGGATTACTTTCTTGCAGGTCATTCCTCTTTGCCCACTCTTGCTGTTCCAGATACTTGAGCCATCTCAAAATTGGTAAGTACTACCACAAGATGTTGTTTGAAGACTTGTCCCACGTTTTGAAACATAGATCCCAACAGTAGTCTCAACACCAACACTTTGGGTTCTCAAACTTAAGCCAACACTAGAATCAGCTGGAGAGCTTGGAAAACCCACATTTCTGAATCTCACTCCCAAAACTTCTTCTTCAGTAGGTCTGGAAAACTAGCATTTTTTACAAATTCCCAAGGGTCTTTGATGCCTCAGGTCTGGAAATAAAACTTAGGGCTCTCACTTTTTATTTTAGAGAGCAAGAAATTGAGCCAAAGGCCAGAAGCCGCTCAGAGCCTCACTCTGAGTTCTGTTAAATTTCTGGGTCCATTGTATTCTTGGGGGTGAAAACTATACATGACACGTGCCCAGGTCAGTATGCAAAATTCCTAAAGATGCTCAGAGATTTCAGGTGCATTTTACCCATTGTCATTTCATTTTTAGCTATAAACTTCTAGCTGCTGCTTTTAACCTGCAAAATGGCTTATTCTCTCTCCACGTTTCCTGGGAGCCTTCGTCTGAATCTATTCAGTAAGCAGTGCTGCCACCTTCTGATTTTCAATTGAAAATGTGTATTTAAAACTTTTGCTTTTGCTTGAACGCATTATGTACTTAGCCAAGTATTTATTTTAACATTCTTTTCTTCATGAGTTCCTTTTCTCCCTTGGGCCTCTTATTTCAAATGCCACCTACTGTTTCTTGTTCGCACATTTCTATACAAAGCCCTGTGCTCTGATCACAGCCCCTCAGCACTTTATAAACTCTTTCCCAGGGAAACCACCCTCCCTCCATGGATTTGGAGTCACTTGCCAAAGAAAAATACCAAAGCTTACAAAGTTTCTTGTGAGTGGGTTGGTTTTAAAAGACTATTTCAAAAGAGGCTTCAAAATCTTAGGGCACATAGTCTTTTTGTGCAACTCGTTTAAAAAATTCCTTTGTTTTAGTTACTCATTGCCACCCAACAGAGAATTTGGCTTAAAAAAACACCTCCCATAACTATTATTTTACAGAAACCAACTATACTAAATGAAGCACTATATATGAATTTTCCCCCAGATGAAATAACATACTATTAGAGCTCACTGGAAGTAGAGAGAACATAATCTGAACCAGTTTGATGATTTCACCCCATAGAGAAGGGTCAAATGCTGGCTCAAAATCTTAACGTATTTACTAAAGAGCTAGGACCCTCTTCAAACTCGGCCCACTTCTCTGGATAGATCTGGCCTGCAAGAGTCCAAAGTCCATATCTGGATCATTTCTGTATCCAAAGGGGTGTGAAACTATGAATGATCAATCTTGGTTCATGTATTCACTCCTGCAACCAAATGTCAAGATTTTTAACCAGATCATACTTTTAAATATGTACCTTTTTAATAGTCGTACCTTTAAAAACAACTGAGGCTCAGAATAGAGTCACTTTTCCAGGGCGGCATCACTAGGAGAGGCAGAGGGTTCGACTCCCAAACCCGGAGCTCTCAGCAGTTCTGGACTGGCTCAGGTTAGGAGTGTAGGTGGGGTCTCCTGATCTTGAGCAGAAGGTGCTGATTTTTGCATTTTCCCCTCCTGGCCCCCCAGCAGGATGAGGGTGCTGTGATCCTTCCCCATCATCCTCCCACCTCATCAGCCTTCCCCCTTAGCAGTCTGTTAGCCAAGAAGCCTATCAAGAACCTGTTGGGAGCAAAGCCTATTCCACAGTGTGCTCTCAGACTTTGAAGAGGGTGGGAGAGAGAGGAAGGAGAAGCCTAAAGACGAAAGGCTGATTCCTATTTATAGAGCTGCCACTTCTCCATTAGCACAAACGAGCTCTTTGATCATGGGCAAATCGAGTTCTGCATCTTAGTTTCCCCATCTGCAATTGGATATTAGTCCTCTTAAGATTGGTGTGATAATTAAATGAGGGTTCTTAAGTGAAGTGCTGACCACAGTGACAGACAGATAGCAGACACTCAATAAATAGTGACTTTCACTGCAATTATTTTTATTATTGGTATTATCACCTCAAAAAAAGCTGTTCAGAGGCTTGTGGATTCTATCTCTGGTACCTCCTAGAACCTACCTCTATTCTGTATTTACAGGAGCTCTTTATTACACAAACACTGAATAATTAGAACTAAACAGGCTGGTTGAATTTGTGCAGCCATCAGGGAACAACATGCTGGATTTCCTAAGAGTGAATATTTGATTGGAATCATCCATTAGTAAAATGTACTTTAAAAAATGCCCCGAGTCCATTTGCAAAGCCAACAGAGCCCAGTGGTTTGGGCACCAGGTTGGCACAGGAACGGGGCCTGACACTTAACTCATCTCAGGGCTCCTTTTATTTTTATCCTTTAAAAACAACCTCCTGGTTGGTACATGACATCCAATCCTGCCTTATTAACTAGAAAGTAAATGAGCATTGGAGAAATTTAATTGAAAGTGATACTTAGAATGTTAATAAGCCCCTGGTCAGAAGGGAGATTGATGTTCCCAGCTGCAAACCAGCCTCAAGGAAGGGTCTCCCGAGACCTTGTCACGAGAGGCAGACTAAGCCCCCATGTGTGGCTGTTGCCTTCCTCGCAGGCTCACTTCCACGGGCTCTCCCAGACGTCTGCCTGCTCCCGAACTCCTGGTAATCAGCCTCTCCCAGAGAGACCCCTGCCCACTGGCTCTGCAGCAAGTCACGCACCAGACCACCAGCACACTGCTGCTGTCAAGAGTGAAAAACAGCTTCTGTGATGGAGGTTTTAAGGAAATGAAAATGATAATGCTGGGAAAAGGGGAGTTCAAACATTCGAATCCCTTCCTTTTCCATGAAGAAAACCTAGAAAGCCATGTACATCCTTTGAGAAATAATGTCTTTCCGAAAGCATGCATAAAGATGGTTATGCATTATTCAAACTATATTTGTATATGTTAAAAAGAAGTTTTTCATTCCCAGAGCTTAATATTGGAGAATCGTAATCATACTCTGATCTTTGAGCACAGCTTTTATGAAATACTTCCAGGAACATGAGCATTTTCTTGAATTTTCCTTTTTCCTTCACAATTCAAAACACAAGTGACCTGCTTAAACCTAGAGGGTGTTCAGTTAAGGCTAAAGCATTGCTATTAACATGCCCAATGATTTCCATTATAAGTTTCAACATATATAAGTTTCAGGACATTTATTTTCTGTTTTACCATAATTGAAACCTAAAATCATTTAAAGAAAAAAAAAAGCAAAGTAAACTTTTTCAATAGTTGTGGAAACAAATGTATCAGGACAAAAATAGAGATAATCATGAAATTCAACTACTGGCTGGAGTGCAGTTCCACTAGGTCTAACGTAAAATGTTTATTTATGAGTAATTCTTTGGAAACCTGAATACCTTCTACCTAAGAGGGCTTAAAAGTGTCATTCTATAGCAGATAAAAGTATGAATTGAATGAAAAGTTGAGGAGGTCAGTATTTAAAAGCACAAACTACTCCCCATTACTGCTTGCCCTGGAGAGATGAACATCGATTTGAGACCACTGGCTCACCTGAGCCATTTGGCTGGTAGTTTAGCTTTTCCCAACTGCATTATAGAAGGACTTTTGCTGAAATCACTTATGTTTAATCATTCTTATACACTGGACTTCTTAAAAGATTTTTTTTTCCCCTTATATTTGTCATTTTGGTTTAGGAGAGTCAGGGCAGTGTAATATTGTAGTTGAGAGCACATACTCAGGGGAATACTCAATGGCCTGCATTGGATCGAATCTCTTCTCCAACACTTACTAGGCAGGCAAACAAACTCTGAAAGTAGTTTCTTCTTCGGCAAAAGAGGAATAATAATACCTATTCTAGGAGGCTTTTTTGAGGGATTAGTAATATACTTAAAAAATCTAGTGTAGTGTATATGGAGCATAGTAATGCTCAGTAAATATTAGCCATCTTCATCATTATTTTACCATAAAAAGCTCTGAATGCCATGGGGAAAAGCTCAGGCATTTTTCTTAGAGATGTGGAGCCATCAGAGAAGCAGCTGCATCATCAGATGTCAGCTTTCAAGCCTGGAAATTGTGGGGAAGATGGATCTAAGGGGGGCAGGACTGGTGGTAGAAAGATCACGTGGGAGAATGTTCAATCAATCTGAGCAGGAGAGATCTTGATGGGGAGCAGGAGTTGTGGGGGACGGAGAGAGGTGGGAAAGTGAAACAAGCATTTCAAAATCAAAATTGAAAGAACTTGGTCGAAGTCTGAATGTGCACAGTGAGGTGGAGACAGTAGTTAGAGATGATTTTTTTTGTCAACTTAAAGGAAGAAACTGAGGCAAAAATTATAATTTTAAAAAGTTTACTTGAGCCAAAGTGAGGACAGCTGCCTGACACACACTTCCAAGTTGTCTTGGGGAATGCTTCATTCGGCCTTTGCTACAAGCAGGTTTTTAAAGGAAAAAGGGAAAAAGGAGTGGGCTGATGTAAAATTGTTTGACAGAAATAACATTGATTAGTGACTAGCTACATACATTGTTGAAGTATAGGGTTTGACTTATGGACACCATAACTCATACCCTATAGTGTCAGTCTAGAGTCCACATAACAAGTGACTTCAAGAGGTAATTATTTAGCTGAAGGGGGGATGAAACATGACTACTGCCACATTTTAATGTCTTTCTGAGCTTGATAATTTAAAGGAGCTCATATTCCACAGGTAAAATTTTCTTTTCTTTCTCACTTGGCTTTCCAGCATGAATGACTTGGTAGATAGTAGAGACATGCATCAAGCCATGTACAAAATATATCTTCTTTTCCTCATGTCCTCTGGCCAAGATCCCATTATTAGGCTCAGATTCATTACTTTTAGGGGGCCTATCCTTTTATATGAACGTGCAGAGGGAAACTTACCTAGGAGCTAGAGTATGCAACTTCCAGTGTTCAGATTACTAGCAATTATCGATGTGTTGAGTTTAGTCATTAGCAATTTATTTATTTAGACATGACATAATTAAGTCATTAATGTTTATTGTAAATGACTCCTTAAATCCTTTTCCTGAGGTTTGAAAATTCCTTCTTGGAGAGGATGGAGAACTGAATAAAAGAAAGGGCAGTTAAAGAAAAAGAGAAGTATTAAAGAGAGAGAAGAAAAGCGAGAGTGGGTCCCGCTTCTCGAGGAGGCTCAACAAAGGAGCTGATTGATCATTGTCCCACAAGCTTTCAGCGAGGGCTGCTGCCTATCAAATAGGAAAATAGGTTGTCGTGCTTCAGTCCTTTCTGACCAACTTGCTCTGAGCTAATGGACTGTTTACTCTTCTCACCTTTTATTCTAGAGAAGTTAGGGTTGAATCGAGCCACAGATTCACTGAACTGGTTGACAGAAGTCTTGCCTAACCTTCGTCCACAAAGCGAAGTTAATGCAGTTTGTCTTTGGAGCTGCTGTGCATCTTTCCAACTACCGACGTCCCCTTCCTTGAGACTTTCTCTTAACTCCCTATCCCCAGACCTCCAGCAAGGCTCATTCATTCCCAATAAAGCGCACTGATAAAGCTAAACATTGATCGGGAATTTGCATTTTAACGAAGTTCCCTCGAAGGTAGGTCCAAAGGACTGTAGCTTAGAAGCACAGGATGTTTGTCTTAGAAGGTCTTGCACAACTTTTCATATGTTTCCTAAGGGAGGCTAGGAGGTTTGATGATTATAAACCTTGCCCAAGTCCTGTAGGAAGCCAGCTAACCCTAAACTAGCCTGACTGAGTTGGGAAACACCTCCACCAGAAAGAATTGCTCCATCCCTCCACCCCCACCAGTCCATGAATGTACACACAAAGCATACACAAACGCTTCCCACCCTATTGTCTTTTTTTTTTTTTTTTTTTTGAGACAGAGTCTCACTTTGTTGCCCAGGCTAGAGTGAGTGCCATGGTGTCAGCCTAGCTCACAGCAACCTCAAACTCCTGGGCTCAAGCAATCCTCCTGCCTCAGCCTCCTGAGTAGCTGGGACTACAGGCATGCACCACCATGCCCAGCTATTTTTTTCTATGTATTTTTAGTTGTCCAGATAATTTCTTTCTATTTTTAGTAGAGATGGGGTCTTGCTCTTGCTCAGGCTGGTTTCGAACTCCTGACCTTGAGTGATCCTTCTGCCTCGGCCTCACAGAGTGCTAGGATTATAGGTGTGAGCCACCACACCTGGCCCCCATCCTATTGTCTTAAGGGTCCTATGTCTGAGTTCCACTGACAATTTTGCTTATCTCCACTGTAGTATTTATCACACTAGATTGAAATTGGTTGTTTGATGTTCTTTCTTATCAGATTTTTATCCCCTTGAAGACAGAAACTGTTTTGTTAGTCTCTGTGCACCTGCTGGCCAGCACAACACAGTAGCTAGTGAAAAGAAGACTTTAAAGGTTGGAATAGTCTACTGACTTGGTTGTTTTAAACCTGGGTTTTCCTCTGGGTTTGGATACTAACCAGTTGAATGCTCGACTAGTTTCAGACTCCCCATGTCTCCTCTTTAAAATGGGGTGATATTCCTTTCCATACCTTCTTCTCAGTTCTCCTTTGGGAAACTCAACTATCATCCTTGATCACAATAATTCTGTTCTAGTCCAGGGCAAAATTATAAATAAATGATTTATAAGAAGAATTGTAAAATTATTTAAAAGAGAATTATAAATTATCTTCTTGGCTTCTTCTTTACATGTTTCATGGTCTTTATAATAACCTCACTCCTATAATTTCCTCTATCCAGGACTCTCCCTTGGAGCAGTACCATCTATAGTTTTTCCTTACCTCCCTCATGTAAGATAAATGAAAGAACCAGCATTTGTAGCAAGTCATGGAGCTGAGCATTGTCCTAGGTACTTTACATAAGCTGTCTTATTTTATTTTCTCAACTGTCCTGTAAAATAGTTGCTATGAACCCATTTTTACAAAGGACAGAGCTGAAGTATAGAGAAGTGAAGTGACCTGCCAAAAGTCACCAGATAGCAAGTAGCAGATCCAGAACTAGAGCCTTAAGTTGTCCAGATGCAAACCACTGAATGTTCTCACCAGCTTGCTGGTATTTTCTAGGCTGAGATTTCCAAAATGGCATTTTGATCTTTAGTCTATTTCTAGATCATCCTATGGTGCTGAGTGTGAAGGAGCTAGCAGGCCCTTCTCTATCAAGATGGCAGGTGTGCATTCTTACAAGAGACGCCTGCAAGTCCCGGCAGTGGCTCTCTCAGGCAGGCACCTTTGGCAGGGCTGAGGTGTGGAACCAGGATACTAGCCCAGTACACAGGAGGTGAGGTTCACAGTTGAGAGATGGAAAGAAATAGGTCAAGAAGAGAGATAGCAAAGCTAACAGACTTGCTCAGTCAGTCATGGTTCTCAGCATTCTCAAAAGTGTGCTTTTGAATGCTGGAAAAACAAGGGAAAATGTCTATTCAAATTGTCCCGCTGAAAAGGACAAAAACTTGCACATAGCCAACTAAAAACTTAAAATTGACGTCATTCCAAATGCTTAATTCAGAAATAGCGAAATCTCTATTGGAAGCTGTCAACTTTGACAGCAATATCTTTTGATTATAAGAATGCATTGGTAAGGCCTTTGCTACTTTTCAAAGCACCCTCTTAGTAAATGCGTGAGATAAATAGGACAGGCATTAGAGAAGAATTATAGAATGAGTGCACACCCTAGAAGAGTCACTGGGGAGCAATGGAGTCTAACTTCTTCATTTATATGCATGAGAACATGGGACCGCAGGGAAAAGTGGGGAGTTCTTCATCTAGATGTTGCAAATAAATGTGGTCAGGATAGGATAGGTGATGCTGTGTAACATATAAACCCAAATGCACAGTGACTTAGCCCTTAAAAGTGTTTCTTATTCATGCATATTCCACTGCAATTTGGGTAGCTTTCCTGGACACCTCTCTTCTAAGACCTCACTTTATAGAGCTTTGCATTTACCATCTTGTGGCTTCATCATCTCAACATGTGCCTTTCAGAATCACTGTGATAGGTGGAGAATGCTGATGCATTGTCAGGGCTCATCATGGCAGGCAGCGGCTCAGAAATGACATGTGTAAATTCTGCTCACAGTCCGTCAGCCAGCACCAGTAATCTGGTCCTGAGCAAGGGTCTGGGAAATGCAGTATTTCATGTGCCCAGAAAGCAGAGAACAAGACATGGGTGAGTACCACAATTTCTACCACAGAAGTGGTCCAAAAACCCAGGTTTCCTGATACATAGACCATTGTTCTTTCTCTAGTTCATGTCATCTGAGCACTATTTGTAATGGATGGTGGAAACTGTAGATCAATTGAACATTTGAGAAAACATAAATATTTATTTTAAGCGTAAACTTTTTTTCATCAATTTTAGAGAAATAACTTTTTATTTAGCCTTATTCCTTCCAAATATAATTGACTACCTCATAAAGAATTGCTAAGTTTCTAGGGGATGTCATCTTTATTTTCCCTTTTAACCCTTGTGACAAACTATTAAGGTTGGTACAATTAGCCACTGTTTCAAGAGGAATGTTTTAGTTGCAAACTACCAAAAATTAATAAGTTACCTTAAGTTTCAAAAGACAAAACTAAAGAAGAGAAACTATATAAAGAGACCCAGAGCTCTTTAACAGAAATTCATATAGGAAAAGACATTAGGAAATCAAACTTGTGACAAGCAAGAATTGGGCCACATTTGGAATTTGCAGCTGCCTGCTCAGAGGCTGCCTATCCCATTTAGGCAACTTTCTGCTTCTCAGAGGCACTCTGTTCTGGTTCTCAATTTCTCTCTCTCCAGCCAGTGGCCCCCACTCCTCACCACTGGCCAACTTTCTCTGCCTTGAGTTTCTGAATGCCTTACAATTTCTGCTTGTAAACAGCTCAAAATCATTTTCCCATCTTTTCTACATCTCCACAAATCTCATGGCCATTCACCTCACCACTAGATGGTCTTATCTCTTAACATTGTGGGGATCAGAAACTGACACCCCAAGATATGGTGCTTTAACATGCTGAACTGAAGAAGATTCCTCAATGTCTCTCTGATCTTTTCCCCATGCTGTCTCTCAATCCTCTGTCTCTCCCAAAACACAGGATGAGGCTGTTCTTTGAAGTTCCATTATCTATCTAAAGTCTGAACCCACTAAAAAAGAAAGCGCTTACCTCTTGTCCTTTCCCTAAGTTTTCATTAACTGAACTCATATTACAGGATGGACTGACATCTGTAAATACACCTTGACAGACTTTTGTCACAAACCATTGTCTGCCCTGTGGGACCAACAAGCTTTGCCCCAGGCCATTGCATATTCTTCCAGCCCATCGAATGCCCCCAAAATCATTTGGTACCCCAGTAAAATCATCCACACTGCCTCATCTGCTTTTCCCTAAGAAGATGGTATATAACCATCTGTACCCCATTGCATGATGAGCAACTACTCTGTGATTTTTCTTCCCATGCATGTTAAAAATATGCATGCCTCTCCCCCTATTAATCTACTTTTTTTCACTTATTTTCAGCAAACCTTCAAAGGGTGAAGGGAAAGTTTTCCCTTGACCCTTACAATATTTTGGTCACCAATTTCGAAATACTGTTTACCTGACTCATTTTTGTGAGCTAGGCCATGTAAGCCCTATATCACAGCCCTGCTTACAGATCAGCTGTCCTTGTATGGTGCAGCCACCTGTGCACAAACCACTTCAGTCCTAGTTAAAGAAGTTGGGGAGCCATGGACATGGACACTCTGCCTCCACAGAAGCAAGGCAGAGCTGCTTACCACAGAAAGGGGGGAGTGGGCAGATACTGCAGGTACTCTTGTGCAAGGTCACAATGCTACTAAATGTCAAGGTGAGACTTGAATGCAAAATTGCCTGATACCTCAGTGTCAAGCCAAATGAGGGAAAATGTAGAAGGAGCATGTCAACTGGAACTTAGCAGTCCCTTTCCTCATTGCCTTTTACTTTGTAGATCCTCAACTCTCAACCAGTCACAAGTCTAGCTAAATAGGAATCCCACAAAAGTAAAACATTTTGCTAAAGGTGAGTAAAGTATTTATGGCACATTTAGAGGATATTCTTGATTGAATCAGCCAAATGTTGAAATAGGAAGGGTGACTAAATGAAAATAATAAATCAACATCTCTCACACTGGAACTTTGAACTTGGGGCACATAAACCAGGTTGGATCTGCTCAAATGGGAACACTGCCAGGTTTCAGTGCAATAATTAATTTTATATCCCTTATATAAAAATTTGTGAATGTGGGTCACTATCAGTACTGATGATTAAACTTTGTCACAAAATCCTTGGGGATGTTAAACAAAACACTTAGCTTCTCTGCATATCAGTTTCCACAACAATAAAATGAGACAAGTTGAATTAAATTACCTCCTAGAGTCTTTACAACTATAAAATTCTATGACTAGCTCTCCTTACAAATTTAGCATGCAAGTACCTACATCTACTGATTACAACCTGAGGCAAGATCATTTTCCTCAGTATTCACTTTAAATAGCATCCAAGAATCCTTGAATAGATTTTTTTTAAACTAAACTGTAGCACTTGTCCAGTAGAACTTTCTGTGATGATGGAGACAGTCTCTATATATCTAATACAATAGCCTCTAGCCACATGTGAGTATGAGGCACTTAAAATATAGCTAGTACAACTAAGGAACTGAGGATTTTTTACTTTCAATTATATAAATGTGAATTGCCACATGTGGCTAGTGGCTACCATATTAAACACTGTAAGACTGGTAACATACATTACGTAAATGACAAAGGGAAATTAAGAGGTGATGATACTATTTTGCAGCAAGATTTGATACTTTAAAAGCACTGGATTTCATTTTTCATGTGGAACGGTTAAGTCCTTGTTCTTAGATTTTATGTAACAATCTATTCTGGGATGGTGCAAGCCTTTCTAGAAGCATGAAAAGAGATCAATAATTTCTCAAGTTCTAACACTGTGTCAGAATAGTAATGAATACACCTAAACAAATATCGAAATTCTGTTGAAAGAAAGTAGCAATGGTTTCTTACAATAGGTCTCATAAGTGTGTGAGATATGTAGGTAAGATTCCCTGCAAAAGACAGGAGCAGGGAGAATGAGTAGATATAAAAGTTTTTAGCAGTTTACTGGATTTGAAATTTGGAGCTCTGAATTTCTAGTTCCAGTTTTATCATCAATTACTATTTTCTCTAATTCTAAATTACTATTTTATGTAAAATTCACAATTGATTTAATAATAGATTCAGGAGAGGGGAAATAGTGCTGGGGAGAAGCACACTTTCTTTAGCTAACTGATTATGGTATTCATTACATAGCTACTATCGTTATTATCAGTAGCAGCATTCATATGTCTAAAACTTCTCCATGCATACAATCTAACAAGTCTTATAAATTACTTTTAAGGATTTATAGGGATAGTTGTTTTTTATGCCCTAAACTCTTGATTTTTACCTTTCCAATCACTTTAGAAGTGATGGTGTCATTGAACAATTTCAGTGTTTCCTCTTCATTTCCTATTTGGTGAAATTCATACTTTCATTTATTTTTCTTTGATCTAATTATATATTTCTAAAAATTAACTTAAATAGCTTTTCTAGTACATCAGCAAGATGGTTTGGGCAAGTAAATGTTCTATGGGTAAATGATAGTCTTTTATGGCACAAGGATTAGTCACAAAATGGTCTTTGAGAATGTGCAAGAACTATTCTGAAGGATCTGGTACTTTCTCACTGTTTTGCCTGGCTGGTGGCATGCCATCTACACCATGCATAATAAATAGCTTTTTATTGCAAAGTGGTCTCCTAATGGAATTTTTTTTTAAGAAATCTTAATGGGAGTTTACATTTCCATCACAATTTTAAGATACAATTATTGGTGGTTCTAACAGGAAAATTAATTGTATTGATGATTAGATGAACCTCTATGCAGGACTTACTCATAAAGGTACAGGCAGCAATGGCTCTATGGCAACTCTCTGCTCTGCTTGTTAACTCACAGTTGTTTTTTGTTGCTGTTTTGTTTTTTGTAATTTTAAATCTACATATGTCTTACATTTGAAGAAATATAGTAGTTGTGTTATTATAAGCAAGTCTCCTCACTATATTGGGTCACTTATAAGATGGGGTTAATGATGCCTGTCACCACCGTTCCTCAAATAGTGGATCCTTAACACTTCTAAAACACTATGGGTTTTAGAGACCTTAATAATTACCTGTTTTAACCCATTATCTTTTGAACAAGGAAGATCAACCAGTTAGAGACATAATCTATATAATCATAATTTTATAATATATGTCAAGACATTGCTTACTCAGAACACCCAAAGAAGAAGGATTGCCCAGTTAGGTGAAATTACTACATAACAGAAGTGGGGTCCACATTGTTCCTTGTCCTATACAGTGTATTTTATCAAGTCCAGTTTCCTGTGTACAGTTTGGCATATGGATAAAGCTCTGTTGCATGAGGAAAGACAACCAAGGATGTTGTTTTGTTTAGTTTGGCGTTATTGTTTTGCGGTTTAAACGTGAAGATTAAAGAAGAGTTGCCCCAATGTGTGGTTGACATCAGGATGCATTCTAGTTCATTTCTTCCCATGGGACAGTGCTTACTTACTGTTTATAACAAAAGTGTTAAACTTCTTTCACCAACTCACACGTTACCAACAACTTTGGTTTTTACGTCAAGCATACTTGGGTATGCAATTCTAAGCACGCCAGCTGCAACTCCAATTTATTTTCTTAAACATTTTGGAGATCAATTGATTGAGGAGACCATAATTTGCACACTATTTTCTATGTGTGTCAAGTCCAGTATGAAAATAAGATGTCTACACTACTTATTTGATAATCTGATAGTATCTTGAGTTGTTTTCTAATTTTGTCATTTATATTTATCATGTCCTTGATCATACTATAAAGAGAACTATTCTGTTTATTTCATTGTTGTATTAAGTATTTAGTGAGATATATGAATATTTAGTTATATATCAATCATCCACCAATCAATATAACAAGCATAATGTGTATGTGTGTGTGTATGTGTGTGTCTGGGTGTGACTGTGTGTTCGGCTTTTTTTCCTACCAGGATAAAGTAATTTACTAAGTTAACTAAAATTTCTGATTGGCTGCATTATGGTTAATGATAGCTTATTCTAATAATCAACTTTCATTTTAAATGGTAACTTGCACTTTTTTGTTACTGAGAAGTTCAGTATAAAGGTAGTGATAACTAAATTTAACATTTTTCAAATTATTTTTAGTTATAGACCTTAGAAATTTTTGCTGGGAGAATAAAATATTTGTCTTTCATGAGACATTCAATGTTATTTCAAACAAATATGGAAAAGAGTGTTTCAAACACATCAAATTGAATATTTTTCATTTTCAACCAGGGAGAATGATCCTTTCTTACTTGAACCTCTTCAATGAACAAAGCATTAATTTCTCTCCCACTGACAACTTGGACATTAAGAGATTATACATCATTTGAAAGAAAGTTGGGGAACATTATTTATATCAATACAAATTGAGTTACTGAGAATTTTCCACTAGAGGATATTTTCTTCCTAATTGTTACCTTTATTTTGGTGCTTAATTACTGCCTTAATTTCAATTGGGATCAGTGCCTTTTGCCATCCTTTCACCGAGCCTGTTTTCTGCTCACAGATAACAAAAAGATTTATAGCCCTGGATTTTTTTTTTTTTTTTTTTTGCTATCAAATTTCTACATGCTTCTTAGGAGCTCAGATAGGTAGAGGCTGGAAGATGTGCTATAATATTAACACTCTCATAATTTTTAATTTGAAAGGGACTCTTAAAAATGACTTTTATCTTTCTATGGGGACTGTTACCCTTGTGGAACAAGATCATTCCTCTTCTTCATTCTTAGCTGGGTTTTTTTTTTTTTTGTTTGTTTTTTGTTTTTTTGCTTCATTGTTCAGTTCTCCTAATAATTACTGATATCACATGATGTGAAAAAGTCTTCTATTTCAGAACGTTCAGAAATCGTTTTTCTTTATTAGCTTATTTTTATAACAAGAAACATAGACTTACTCAGATTGTATCAAGTAGTGGAGATTTGCCATAATCCAAGTCTCAAAGAAACCCAGAGAAAACCTTACAAATAGCCTCAGGAAAAGAACCAAATTCCAAATATGCCACAAGCTTTTCAGAAGCTAGAGCACAATTTAAGAACTTTCGAGAAGCCAAACCAGATCTCTGGGCCAAGAAAGTTCCTCCTGACTTCCTTCTTAAGGATGTTCTAGGGCTTTTCTCAGTGCTAAACCATCAACATAACTAAATTACTCTCATCATTTCTAACTAAATTACACTCAGTTTCTCTTTGTTTCTGCTTTGGTTATCATGGAAGGTTTGAAGACCCATCTTTGATTATCATCAGCTCTAACTAGTGTCTCAGGGATAGATGGTCCAAAGCTTGATTATCTACTCCTTAGGTATAAATATTAATTTAATCAAGTGTAGAATTGTAAAATATTGCTTTGAAATTAAGTTCTGTGTTTTAGGAAGCAGACTATTTTTCCCATAAAAAACTGGTTGGCACCATATTGCTAAAGATACCATTTACTCTGCATGCTTGTTGTAGCCATAGATTTTATGATTTTAGGAAACTCCTGAGAACACCCCACATTACCACACCCTGGCCTCTCCCAAGACACACACACACACACACACACTCACTCACACACCACACACATTGAGCAGTCAGGCATACATACAGAATCTAAAATTTTTACCTTTATCATCCATTCATATTATTTTTATTTTTGGAAATGATGGGCACCCAAATATTTGTTGACTGTAGAAATAATAGAAAAATAGATCGAATGGTTCTATCTTGGATTACATATAATCGATAATTGGAAGGTGGGTAGAGTAGTGGTGGAGATATTTTTTATATTGTTCAATTCAGTGCCAAGTATAATCTGAAAATGAATAAGGTGCCTAATAAATAAGGTTGGAAAACTATATAGATGTTTCTACCTTCAAATAGGCATTAGATACATTAGCATTGACTTGTGATCTTTTTGGAGGGAAATTTGTCTATGCATATTATCATTCTTAAAATAATTTTAACCTTTAACCCAGTCATTATGCTTATGAGCATCTATTTTAAGGAAATAATCAGAGGTTGAAAGACTGCATTAGAATTTCATTATAAAATTATTTAAAATTGTAAAAAATTGAAATCATTCAAAGTATCCAGTTGAGTATTATTATACTATGGCTCTAAAAATATACCATGCAGACATGGAAATAATGTTTTTTAAAAATAAATGACATATAAAACTCTTAATGACATGATAAATAAGAAGTCTGGATTAAAATATAGTAAGAAACCATTTAAAAATGTGTGTGTATATAAAAAAACAGACAAATTTAAAAAATATGTTAAAACATATTACAAGGAATATTTCTAGTGGGTAGAATTATGGCTGATATATGTCTTCTTTATAGTTTTCTAAATTTTTTAAATTTGTATAATAAATATTTAACAGTTTTATAATTGATTAAATGATCTGTAAATTTTACAATTTGGCTTCCTAGCACCCTCTTATTAAAAGGAGATATGTTAGGTGTTCTAACCTTTCAGGTTAGGTGTTAACCTTTCAGTTAATGTGTTTTTGAAAGCACATCACATCACACAGAAGAGAAAGAAATTAATTGGCCAACTAATATATATAATATAAAAATCAGCCGGGCATGGTGGCTCGTGCCTGTAGTCCCAGCTACTCGGGAGGCTGAGGCAGGAGGATCGCTTGAGCCCAGGAGTTTGAGGTTGCTGTGAGCTAGGCTGACGCCATGGCACTCACTCTAGCCTAGGCAAGAAAGCGAGACTCTGTCTCAAAAAAAAAAAAAAAAAAAAAAAAAAAAGAAAATATTTAAAAAATAACTAAATTGTGGACAGTTTCAGAGTAAGAGCAAAGGGTCAAATTGGTTCTTCTATTGACAAACACCATACAGCACTTACTATGTGTCTAGGCACCAACCATTCTAAGAATTTTGCAGACATGGCCTCACTTAACCCTTACTGCAATCTTTACAGTATGTTCTATCATGATCCTTAATTTAAGTATGAGGAATCTGAGACACAGAGGTATTCAGTAACTTCCTCAAGGTCACAGTTGATAAAGGACAATCTGATGTAGCCCCAGGCAGTTGAATCCTTGAACCCACCTTCACAAACTCTCCACTCTCCTGAATCTCCAACACATTCTCTTCATATTTTGATTGAAAGATTTCCCTAAAGTTTCTGTTAAATTCAGATAGAAATCCTTGCCGGTCTGCTGAGCCAGGGGCATGTATTAGACCTACACACCCTCTGTCACCCATCAAACTATTAGCTCTCTAGGGGCAGGAACCTTCTCTGACATGTTCATTGTCTATTCCCAGCACATCATGCAGTGCCTGGCAGAAAGGGCAATCAAATATTGATGAGTAAATGGATGAACAAATTGACAATAATCCAAAATTGCTTTCCCCTGACCTTAATGTTTTCCATGCTGTTTTCCTTGGGAATATGTACAGTCCAACAGGCTGAAGGTAAAGCACAAATAACTGTTCAGTTCTTTCTTTTCTCTGTATGCCCAGAAGGGCAGGAATAATATGCCTTTCTGATTTGAAAATGAAATAAAATCCTGACCCCCTCTTATCATAGATTCCATCTTAGTTGAAAGCAATTTCTTTGTCTTCTGGAACAATCCTTGTCTACATTCCTTCTAAGCAGCCATTTTATTCTCTTGTCTTACCTCTATTTGCAGGTGTCATCTTTATCCTACTGCATGAAAAATTTCTTAACTACATTTTCTATCTGTGCTTTTATTCTGCAAAGTCTCTAGCACAGTACCTAGCACAGAGTAGGTGCTCCAGAAATGTTTTATCTGAAAAACCAAAGGGCCAAAGTGACACTCACAAGAACAAGCAACTTATTTTATAGCAAGGACCAGCAAACTTTTTCATAAAGAACCAGAGAGTAAATATTTTCAACTTTGCAGACACAGTGTATCCATTGCAACTGCTCAAATCTGCCTTTGTGGCATATAAATAGCTATGGACAATAAGCAAATAAACAAGTACGGCTATGTGCTAATAAAACTATTTACAAAAACAGACCATGGGTTAGATTTAGTCAATGGGTTTTAATAGTTTGTCAACTTTGCTTCTATACCATGCCCCCACGTTGTAGTGCTATTTCTTTGCGTTTTAGATGTAAAGGATTAGCAAAGTACATATCAAAAGACAGAGCTGGTAAAAAGAGAGAAAAGATTTATTGATAAAACCAGCTCCATTATCAGAAAATCCCCAAACAATGCGGCCTCCTGAAAGAAGGTCAGATGTTTTGTTTGCATATGCAAAAACCATACAATGGTTTGCATTACATATCTTTCTTTCTGTGCATGAATCCCTTCCAAATCTCATTCTCTTCTCAATTTCCCCTTAAAGCTCTCATCTTTCCAAACCTTTAAAAGATAATAAATAAGAATTTTCAATTAAAGATAATGGGCTCTCAGGGATCCAGCTGCAAAGAGGAAATAGAGAAAAACGTCTTATTAGGACCTATCCCATCATATAGATTTATCTGCAATTCACCAATCATAAATTTGGGTTTTTGCTTTATCAATCAACTCCATCTCTTTTCTTATAATACCCCTTTAGGATAGCAAAAGTAAATTAGTTCTTGGCAATTTCTTAAGGCAAAGTAGAAAAGAGTACAGAAAATATCTTTGCTAAAAATAAAATCATAGGCAGATGCAAAATAACATACAACTAAGTAGTTAGGTATTGTATTTAAGTGATGATCGCATATTCACTTCTACTTTAAAGGGTATATTAATGTCCAATCAGGAAAATAGAAACAAGTACTTGTATTTAAACAGAGACAATTTAAGGCAGGGCATTGTTTACACAGGTAGTTAAGAAGTTGACAAGCCAAAAAAGAGTGAGAGAAGTCACTTAGAGATTAGAAAGAGCAGAAGGCTGCTTCCACACCTAGGTTGGAGAGAAGAAAGAAGAGCCCAAGGGAATCAGAATGAGCTTTAATGTCAGGAGGTGCATCAAGGTGGAGACACAGCCATTGCTGAAATGCCACCTAAGAAAGAGAGAGGGAGAAAGTGCCCTGGCTTCTCCCATCCTTTTGCCCTCCAATCTCCCACCACTGCTTCCCATTGGTTGAACCCAGTTCTGTAGCAAATGTCAAAGAAGCCTGGGAAATGATCTGAGGGTTCAGCTCCTTGAGATAAGTGACAGAGTAGAGAAGGAATAAAAAATGCATCTAAAGACCAAAATGCCCTGATCAGAACAAAAGGAAAAGGTGAGAGGACAGATAGGAAGAAACACGTTACCATTGACTGTACAACCCATATGGCTGGAAAGACCACATGTGCCTTGTTTATACATGTGTTCTTGCTGGACCCGCAACTAGGGATCGCCCAGTTGATGTGTGCTGACTAAATGAGTTAAAGAGGAATGCCATTAGAGGTTCTCACTCCTCACGTTAGCTTCAAATTCTCCCTGTTCCATTTTCTTGCCTTTCTTTCCTTTCTTTCTTCTTTCACTACAACTGTGTACACCTGAGCCACAGTGACAACCCAACTACAGATTGGTGCTCTGGGGCACTGCCTCCTTCAAGAGCAAGGTGCTCAGTTCTCTGTCTCTATAGTGTTCATTAATAAATGCTGGTGGCAGGAGCGGGGAGAGATATTGAGAATGTTCAGGAGGACAGGTATCTGGATAGCCTTGGCTAATCTGGCTCTTCCTCCTTTTACTTGTAGTTTCAGGATAATCATAGAATAAGCTGAGAAAGTAGTGTTCTGAGATAGGGAAGAACCCTATGAAAGGAACATCCTTGGCTTTGTCCTCATCCCTCCTAGAACAGGATGTCCAGCAAGGCTTGTAATGGACATCCCAGTGGCAACCGGGGTATAAAACCCAAAGTAGATTGATTTGTTCTTCAGCTGCAGAATAAAGTGAAGCATGCACAAATGAGGCCCAATCTGCCCTGGGAAGCTTTCATGAGATGTGGTGGACTGGTTGGCATGGCTTCTAGCTGCCTATCTCTGAGTAATAAAGTTGCTTTGACTTGCATGTGTGATTGTTCTGTCTAACCAGACTGGACCTGAGAAGGCGAGTGGAAGAGGCGTGAGTGCTGTGGCAGCAGAGTCTTCTCTGAACCCCTGCCAGAGCTAAGACTCTTGCAGAACTCTGGCAGCTGAGTGTGAAAGACCTGCTGCCTGACTTAGGAACCTCTGCAGAAACTGGCAAGATATTCAGTCCTTTCCTGGGATTGGTAACTGCTACACAGCGTTCCCCTTTCAGTTATCAATACTGATACATGGTGTTCTGCTTAACAGGATAGAGATGGTCAGTTGTACATGTGCATAGAGTCCATGGGCCGCTACTCTGGCCATTACTCTGCTTGATTGACATTGGACAGCAGAACAGCAGTTAAGCAGAACACTTAATTTGGGCACTTACTTTCTTATCTACCTTGGGCTACTGACCTATGGTTCTGTTCTCCTGCCACCCAAAGGGCTAGTCATGCTCTCATGACTTATGTTTTAGAGGTGTTTTCAAGCAGAGATATTAGACCCCTAGCAATGCAGTTGTTTCTGTTAAACCAGTGGTCCCCAAATTTTATAACTTTATAAGCCGTGCTCTATTAATAAAACACGTTTGAGTTTGCAATCCCAAAATATGTACATTTCAATAACTACTGTCTCAAGACACATCGTAGACCTAAGGTGATGGTCACAACTAAGAAGAATGGATATCAATTCATAATAAAAATAGTACCTGCCTAATAATTTAGAATTTGGCTGGTAATTCATTTTTAGATCTGCTCAGATTAACATAATTTTCCCAAAGCCACCAAAAGCTAGAAGAGGGGCATGGAATGGATTCTCCCATAGTCTCCACAAGGAGCCAACACTACCAATACCTTGATATTTGAAATATGGCCTCTAAAACTGTGAGAGCATAAATTTCTATTGTATGAGCAATCAGGTTTGTGGTAATTTATTTCAGAAGTCTTAGGAACTAACATAAAATCTTACTGTCTCTATTTTCAGGTTAGCCCCCTTCAAGGACATCCCTCTCCTCAGTACACACACTGTACCAGATAGGCCAGTATATCTCTAAATCAACTGTAAACTGTGCCCAGATTCTTTCCTATCAAACTCTAGGATCAAAGGATATGGCCATTCACTTGACTAGCCTAAAAACGAACAAACAAACAGAAAAGATATGGCCAGGTAGCTCTTTCAGTGACTTAGAACATTCACTGGAAGTTAAAATACTCCCCAAATATGCTAGGTTCTTTACAAGGCTAGTCTACACAAAGTTTGAAAATGTCCCATGGGGCCAGTATAGAATATTCTGTAAACCTACTTAACAATGCTGCTCTTTCCTTCCTCTCAGTGTGGAATACTCACGTGAAGCCTTGGAACTGATAGAACCATTTTACATGAGAGAGCCAGCCTGAGGATGAAACTGACACATGGACTTATGCAAGTAACATTGAAATAGAGTTGGCACCCTGATAAACCCACACCTAAACCAAGGAACTTTCAAGTTTCTTGGTGACTAGAGAAAAAGAACCTTTATTATTTAACCCTACTTAAATTAGGTAATTTATTACTTGCCACTGCAATCATCCTAGCTAGGGTACTCTCTTCTTTTCTTGTCCTCACTGCCTCTTTTTCTTTTCTTTAATTAAGTCATTGTTTAATTGTAGAATTTCATATTTTTTAGTTCATTTGTTTCTTTATTTGTTTTTTTAGTTTATTATTTCCAATGAGTTTACCACAATTTTCTCAGCATAAACACAACAAGATATATTGGTGCTTTCCAATTCCTTTTGCTAATTGATAGACATTATGATCATCAAGGAAATTAATCAATAAGACAGATGTGAGTTATAAATTGTTTATGGAAAAGTTAAGACAGGACAAAGTTCTTATTCTGGTACTTTTTTCTCATACAATTTATGAAAAAATGTGGTTTAGAACATCTTATCATCCCAAAATGATAAATTTAAGATATATTTATAGCACACCCAGTATAACAAGGCTACTTAAAAGACCTTGAATGGAAAAATTATGTCAGGTTAGCGTATGAATTTTTTCCATTCAACTGACAAAGTCATGGTTCTCCAGCTGTGTCCATGAAGATATCTAGTTCAACTTGCCTTTTAATTTTCTGTCATTTTGTTATTTGTCATTGCTATTTCATCATAACACCTTATATTATTCTGCTCGGACTACCATAATAAAATACCACATACTGGGTGGATTAAACAACAGAAATTAATTTTCTCACAATTCTGGAGGCTGGAAGTCCAAGAGCAAGGTGTTTTCAGGATTGGCTTCTGGGGAAGGGCTCTCTTTTTGGCTTGCAGTTGGCTATCTTCTCACTGTGTCCTCATGGTACTCCCTCTCTGTGTGCACACTCTCTTGGCATCTCTACCTCTTCTTATAAGGTCACCAGTCCTATTGAAGTATAGCTCTACCATTAAGAACTCATTTAACCTTAATTACCTTCTTAAAGATCCTAACTTCAAATACATCCATAGTAGAGGTTAGAGCTTCAACGTATGGATTTGGGGGTGTATACAATTCAGTCCATAATCCCCCTTTTGTCAGCTACATCTCTCATCCTGTAGGTACACTATCTGTATACCCACAAACACCTAAAAGGGAGAGGGAGAATTTAAAATCCTATTTTCAAAAGAATATTACCACTTGCTATTGGACATCAATGGTCATTTTCCAAAGGAATGGTCAATAATGGTACCGCAAATAGTTGAAATCAGTCAACATCTTATTTTGAGATAACCATTACCTATTTAGTTTATGTATTCTGGTACAATTTGCCTTTGTCAACCAGATATCCCAACACATGCATGCCTACTGACCATAGCAGAAGAGGCTGGTATCCACACAGCTCCATCACATAGCATCTGTGTCCCTGCCTCTCTACTTAGGCCTGGTGTGACCATCTCCAAGCCCTGGTATGAACATTCCAGCTCTATCAGCATGTTCAAACCCTCCCCTTACTTTACAACCCAGACTAAGAACTACTTTTGCCCTTGGTCCTTCTTAGACTCTTCAAGGCCACATTGATCCTCTCCATCATTGATTATCTGTCACCCACAGTATGTCTATGGCCAGATTATCTATCACCAGCACTCTCACAGCTCCAATGCCTCATCCATTCTTTGTCTGTACTGTATTTATTGGCATGTTCCTTTCCCAAACACACCATTCTGATTGTTGCCTTATTCCTAGTCCTCATCACACCACTAAATGACCAAGACTTCCCCTAGTGCCCTCTTGGTACCCAACACATATGCGGAGCTATCTGACAGACTGGAAACACATGTAGTATAGCCCTGCTCTGTGGATGGCAGCTGGCAAAAGGCCCAAATTCCTTATTTGGGGCATGCATTCCCCCCACATCACCCACTTCCAGGTCCTTCCTGCTGTGGCTGTTCCCTAGACATTATGTAACTACTCTGATTTCAGCCCAGTGTGTTCAAGTCAATTTCCCCTCTTGGCATTGGGGATAATGAAGATTGAGAATTGAAAATACTCCTATTAACCTGGCATCAAAGAAAGCAGCTCTTCTAATTTAGACATTTCTATTTTACGGAACCAGACAAATATGCTTTATTTACAATATTGTCTAGAGGACTTTAGATTCAGGAATATTTAATGTACCTATGATACCAATCACCATTTCCATTTCCCATGGACATCAGGCTAAACTTTGTATGAACTTAAGCAATGAATGAGAATTGATTAAAATCACACATCCTGAATTATTTTTTTTCCCAAAGATAGCTAACAATTTTTTGAATAAACTTGACCTTTTCACTTCCATTCATTTTAATATAAAGGTAAATGGAAACCACAATCAAACAAGTATATCAATCCACTTGGGAAAGCCTAGAAACAAATTTATGTCTGTGAAAATGAAAAGTAATTTACTCCCTTTATTAAGATGTATTATAAAATCACAGTTGTGATCTAATACATGCTTGGCTGCTATGCAAGCCTATTTATAATTTTCTGGGGTTTTAAAAAATATTTTGTGTTTCCTTTTTTAAAATAATTTGTTTGTCTTTCTCAGAATGAGAGGCATAGTTCTTAAGAAGAGATTTAAAAATGTTCTTTTTTTAAGGAATAATTCTTCAACATAAAACCTGTAAATCAATGAAATCATCTAATTCCAACACTTGGCTTTCCCTGTAACATGTTTTTTTTTTGAAGTGATTTTACATGTATTTTAATTATTTGATCTCCCCAGCAATGCAGTGACCTTCTTGGTGACCCACTTCAGCATCCAAAATAAGATCCTCTCTCTGCCAATGTTCCCTCCCTCATTTCCAACCCCACTCACCTCAGTACAGAGGGACTTGGAGATAGATAAAAAGATAGAGCAGGCTCCAAATTGCTCAAGGTACAAAGAAAATGGTGGTTGGTGAGAAGAGCACAGATCCAAGAGACTTTATTTTCTTTGTGGACTGTTTTCTAGGTTTTATTTTGGACTTGCTCCTTTTCTTTCCATTTTCTTTTCCATCCACACAGCTGGTGGGCCTGGGGCTGCCATCCATTGAGAGATATACCCTGCTCTTAGGAAGTGTGCAGATCTATGAGGGGTCCAAGAAATGAAGGAGGCATCAGGCTGCTCAGGCCTGATCAATGCCAGAAGGTTTCCTTGACCACCAGGGTTGAATTTGACAAAGGGATATAAGGCAACTGATGCAATGAGTATTGAAATAAATAGGTATTTGTCTTGATATGGCTTCATGGACCAGGGAAAAGGAGCCAAAGCATATGAGGTAGCAGGGCAACATTTGATCTTTCAGGAACAAGGCCAAATGTCTTAAAATATATATAATAATGTTATTGTAACATCCCATGGTGTCTGTGGCCTGTCTTCAGGGCATTCTCAAATATTGATGGCCACCCACTAACAGCAGCCTAGGCAGACACTGGGGATAGAGATCACCCACTGTGATTCTCTTCTGATACCAGCAAGTGGTCCATACCATTTCACCCACCTAGTAGGCCTTCCCAGATCATCTTAACCTACCAAAAGCCTTTCCTCACTTCAAAACTTGCTTCCTGTATAATGGTTCTTCTGACCATGCTCTGCTGGATGGAGGGATGGAACATTCATGCAATACATTTTTACTGAATACCTACCAATTACAACAAATTAGATCAAGTTCTGCAACCAAAAATACAACAATACATGGCCCCTAACTGCCCTCAAGTAACTTGTAGTCTAGCAGGTAGACCCAAAAATTAACTGATGATCATAGTGCATCACAGTGAGGTTACTTACAGATGCTCAGAGAAGCATCTTTCTCAAAGAGAGTGAATGGATCTAGAGCCAAAACACTCCTCCCTCCAGTGCCTATATAAATAATTATTCATCCAATTTACTAGAAAATTAATCACTTTTTATCCAGAGACATCTCTCTAGGCTTGTGCTGAATAGCTATTTAAATTTTTCATTGGTACTTAACTTTCACATTATTTCTATAGACGACCTCAAATGCTATTCTCATTCTACAGTTTTACAATTCTAGATTTTACCGTCTTTATAGTGCCATAAATCCCGACGAGGCAGAAACTTTTTCTTTTAACAGCCTCAGTTTCTCTGATACACACACACACACACACACACACACACACACACAATTATTGGCTATAGTTGGCACTCCATTTTCCTGGGCTTTGATTGAAAAGTACATGCACTCAGGAATTAAGTAAACTATTAGTGAAGGGTAGCTCTAGCATTACAGACTATGCTTTCTGGAAAATTTAGTTATCTTCTTTAATACTCCTTTTCTCCACATTTAAGATGAGAATAATGATTCTTACTTTGCAGGATTATTTTAAAAGTTAAAAATATTTTATAATTAAGTATCTAGGACTCTGCCTGGCACATAGAATGCCCTAAAGCACAATCTTTAACTGATCTCAAGGGCTTAATTATAGCTAGAGAGACCTGAATTCAAATCCTGCCCCCTCCATTTAACAGACAGTATGAAGATGGGTGATTTTCATACTTTCTATAAACCCAAACATTCTCATCTATAAAATGGAAACAACAACAATAGAATCCATCTCCTGAAATGTTTGTAAAGATCAAATGGAATAATGTCTGTAGAGCACTGAGCACAGTACAGTGTAGGGCTTATAGAAAGCACTCAACAAATGTTTACACTTAAGAATCACATTCATTATCTTGATTTAGTGGCATAACGTGTGAATTCCCAAGATTAAACAGAATCACATCATTTATCTAGAGATCTATTTTTATTATTTTTGCCATGTTGTCCTGTGAGTGCATAGGGCATAACCAAAGAGTGAGAAATGGCTCTCTGAAATTGAAAAAAATTAATAATAGTGCACCACTTCCAAGCCCCTGCACATTCTCTATTGCACTCTGCTGACAACTGAGCCTATCAATGGTTGTGTGTTCACTGAACACGGGTTTAATAAGCCAGCACAGCTGATCTAAAGATGAATAGGAAAGGCACAAATGCTGTGTGTAAATTGCTCCCAGTCTCATTAGGGTGTGGGACGGGCAAACAAAGAGGACCAGTGTAGTGCTGTATGTACCTATTGGTAGGGTACACTAAAGGTACAAAAGAGATGAATCAACTCTGTTCACAAAGAGAGAGAACAGTAAAGAAAAGCTCCACTGGAGAGGGCATGTGTGAAGTCAGTCTTAAAGGCACAAATAGGGCTTACCAGGCAGAAGGGCCAGCCAGCTAGAAGAAATCACATGGTCAAAGACCTAAAGCACAGTGTGGCCCAGGATGACAAAAGGGAAAAAAACCTGAGTCATCCTTGTGTTAGTGGTGTGGATGCAAACTGGGGAAACACAAAAAGAAGTAAGAATCTGGTTGTCTAGGAACTTTGCCTAAATTTCAGTGATTCTTAACATGTTGGGATCACAGCTATCTTTCCATTTCTGGTGAACATTTTTTACTATCTCTTTAGAAAAAGATACATAGACATATATTTTTATGAAATATCCTAATGCTGGGAGGTGGGAAATAGTCTCTAGTGAGGATTTTTTTTTTTTTTTTTTTTACTCTTAGTCTATCAGACAAACACAACGTGTCCCACAGGATGGGACAGCAATGGGAGTGGTGACTCATTCTCCACCATTGACAGTTCGTTTTCATTTTTTTTTTCTTGGAGACTTGCCCAGCTCTCATTTCAATAGTTACATCTCTTTCATATGTAACATAAAAATGCTTTGTGTTCTGTGACTCTGAGGAGGAGGCAGGCTTTAGAATTAAGCTGGTATCATGAGAGGCAGAATGATGTGTAACTGAATATGGCTGTTACTGATAATTTTGAGCCACAGAATCAATATAGCCTTGATGCTTGCCTACCATGGGGCCTTCCTTTTATGGTAGCCATTAAAGCTCTTATTTGTTTAAACAAATCTGAATTAAATTTTCATTGGTTGTTTGCAACAGTATTGTAACCAATATATTGCAAAAATATATCTTTCTGTCCAACAGAGCTCCTCCTTTGCATTCTCTTGTCCCTCCCCCTCCTGGCTCCTCTGCTCTGAGCACACCGTGTGGCCTCAGCTCTCGGTTAATTAATTCTACCGTCTTTGATGGAGCTGGAAACTATTGGGAGAATTTCAATTCCTGCATTTACTCAATTGTGTCATTGATTTGTCTTAGTAAAAAGCCTTCCTTGTGCTAGTGCTAACTTTCTCTTAAAACATAGCTCTAGGGTTTACAATGTTATGTTTTGCTTACCAAAGACTGCTAAAGTTTCCTTCTTCATACTTAAATATGAGCCAAGAGCTCCAGGGAATTTGACAAACTCTCTAATGATAATGGAAGAGAGGAAGCTTCATTTTATTAGGACAGTGTTTACAGTGTGTGCAGAGATTCCCAAAAGACATTTTCTTTTTGTACCTAGAAATTAATTTCTCAAAATTTGTTCTTGTGCAAGATCTCTCTCTCTCTCTCTCTCTCTCTCTCTCTCTATATATATATATATATGTATGTGTGTGTATGTATGTGTTTATATTTATATATGTATATATTTATATATTATACATATTTATATATATTTGTATATAAATATATAATACTTACATATATGTATGTATATTTACATACACATTCACCTTGGGCCATTCCTTCATAGTACCTCTGACATGTACATAGTAGGTTCTTCTGAATTTGATTGTGTCTATAAGACAATTCTACAAGGTGTTTTAGATCATTACCATTTAATGGTTTGTCCTTTTGTGTCCTCTTGCTTAGAGCAGCCTGTATACTAACGAACCCATAGAACTACAGGTTTCAAATGGATTGTAGGGTCCAGCTTATCCAGTCATTAAAATAAAAGTACTTTTCTATAGAGTATAATGCCTGGGAATTAAGAGCTAAGATTACTGAACACATCATGAGAGCATTCCAAAATGGGAATAGCCTATTCCTGACCAATGGAACCTACATTTCAAGGTAGTACTGACATAAGCAAACAGTATTCAGAATATATGGTGACCATCTTGCCTTTTATTTATTTGAATTCACCAAGATTGCTGTTTTTAAGGCATGCTGTGAATATGCACAAGGCCAGGTGGGCAGTTGCCCCTGGTCTCTGGAATTTATTCAGACCATGGGTCACTCCTAATGGCCTTGTTCTCATTCTCCAAACTTTCACTTCCATTTCCAAGGTCCCTTGACTGATTAAGCTTTGTTCTCCCGGCTTAGATTTAGTCAACCCTTCTAGAGGAGCTGTTATTTACTTCCTGATTTCATGTGCTCTGAGTATGGACAAGAAGCATCTGACCCCTTGACCACGCTGTATTAAGTGTTTATCGCTGCATAACAAATTACTTTAAGAGTTAGTAGCTAAAATTGACAAATTTATCTCACACAATTTCTGAGGTGAGGCATCCTGGGGAGTCTCATCTGGGTTGTTCTGGCTCATGGTCTGTCATCTGTTATGAGGTTTCAGGCAAAATATTGGAGGAAGCAACCGTCCTCTGAAGGCTTGACTGGGACTCACATACCCACTTCCAACATGGCCGACTCTCCTACCTCCTGGTAAGAGGCCTCAGTTTCTTTTCATATAAGCCTCTTTTTATGATGTGAAAGTTGGCTTCCCTCAGAGAAAACCATGAAAGACAGAGAAGAAAAAAGCTGCATTGCCTCTTTAACCTAAGAGAAAGGCTTGGTGGGCCCTCACGCTATCAGGGCTGGTGAAACTGAATGGTAACACTGAGTGTTTTATATCTGATCACTGGGCTTATCATGACAATGTTAATGATGCTTGAAGAGCAGAGGAACAAAGCTTAACTTACTCTGCAGGGCAAGGATTTAATATTTCAGAAGGTACGTCTCTCTTTACCTTAAAAAAAATGACTGCCTTTTAATTCCAATATGAAAAACAAATGTTCCTACATAGACAAGGAAATTTCTCTTATAAACCTCTGAAATGTAATAGTACATAAAATATATAGTACATGAAATCAACTACATAAATAGTGAAAGTAGGTCACAGTGAAATTGTAAACATCTAAATAATGTTTGCAATGAAGAAACCAAGCCAAAAATCTATAAGATAAAGCTATAAGAATGTATATTTCAAAGAGGTCTACTCCTGCCTCTGCTGTAAGGGCTAGAATGTAACTTACAAACAGTAGAGAGCAAGAGGTATATTCTGGTGGAAATTCCTAGAAAATAATTGCTGATTTGCTTCTGCTAGTCTCTTTGCAGTATCCTTCCTGTTTAGTTATTTATAATCTTTTCTACTTTCATAACTTGCCATAAACTTACTGACTAGCATTGTATGTTACTAACTAACTTGGTAACTTTCCCTTCTCTGATACATTAGATTCCCTTGCTGACCAATGTCTTAACTCAACACTGAGTTCAGTAGTTACTGATATACACCAAAGAGTAACTACTAGGACCATAGTTTTGATCCAGGCAGGCAGTTTCAAAGGCTATATATGGTGGTTTTTCTACATGAAAGTTATAACCCAGAGGTTCTATCCATGCTAAAGTGTCTCAACAATATTCACTAGAAAGAGGCATCAGCAGAGGGCATGACACATTATCTCAGAGGTGAAATGAAGGATGGGGCATACTATTTTCATAGTGCTATGCTAGGTATCTTTTGCATTGTCAATAGCTCCTGTGATATAAGACAGAGCAGGAATATGGCAGACATCTTGATCCACACTTGATTTTCATCAGCTCACTTGATCATTGAAACCCTATATGAAATTAATATGATTGTGCATTCTTTTCACTGAAGAAATAAATGCTCACAAATGAACAACACACTAAAAATGCCATAATCCAAACCTAAGCTTGCCAGCCTCCAAAGCCCATTCTTCCTCCCACAATACTATGCTTCCCTTTCAGGCTATGTGGCTTTTGTCTCTAATGACTTTTTTCATTCACCTCTCCAACTTGACTTTATGACACATACACACATAGACACACACACACACACAGAGACCATATACACAAACATACACAAAGCATAGGTTTAGCTCAGCTTTATTTTTTTTAGTACCTGTTATTTGATTCTTTGCCAGCCAGCCACCAAACAAACTGACTAAATTTTTCACATTGCATCCAGTTTGCTAAATGATAAGGGACATGTAGTAATAAAATTATGTCCCAGAGGACATTTTCACATTTTACTTGCTGTTTCTCTTTTAAAATTTCCATCGTTAAAAGCGCCAACAGCCATAGGCTCTGGATATAATAGCTTCAGCTGCAAATAAAGAATCGTCTTTATGGATGGAAGGTGTGAAAAGGACTATTACATCAGTCTCTCAGCTACTCTCCCACGGAACACTGTAGTGTGTTCAAACAAATGAGGGCAGTAGTGAATAAAGTAGTCCTTTAAACTCGTGTAAGATTTTCCATACCTAGATTTCAAATCATTTTAGAAGCAACTATTAATTTATTCTTTTTTTTTCTCCTAATTTTTCATTTGGACACATTTAGGCACAGAAGAGATAATGAACTTGGCAGGGGATCAGGAGCAACACACTGAAGGAAAAGGATGCTGATTTAAATGCTTCCTGCTTGCATTTCTCATAATGAAAGCACAGCCATACTGTTACTCTTGCATTTTATGGTTCACTGAACAGCCGCAATAACAAATTTTAAATACCTATCGAATGTCATAAAATGTCATTTAATATTGTTCTCAGTTTGTAAAGGGAAAATGAAAACTGATAAAGTTCATGTATATTTTGTGCAGGTTCAATACCCTAAATACCATACTATAAGACTTTCCACAAATATATAGTCGATTACAGTAATATGGTAATATTAAATAAGAGTGTGCTACATTTTTTCAAGAGAAAGCAGTTGTATTAAAAAGGGTTCTTTTAATGATGCTCTAAACAATTTCTTTGGCTGCATCACAGCACAGGTTCGGTTGATAATAAAAATTGCCTTTGAACAGAGTACTCTAAATTTTTACAAGACTCCAATTCTCCTGTGCAATTATGGAATGTGAAATGTAATTCTCCCTGGAACTATAAAAGAATTAGACCAGAGAAATGCTGTTAAGAATAAAGCAAGATAAAAAGGAATGGCTTCAAAGACCCTTTTTATTTTTCTATTTCTTGGTGTCATGTTATATTCCAAGTCACTGTGTTGTTATGGAAAAGGACAATGAGAAAATCTGCTCTAGACAATTGAACATTTCCAGAATGTTGACTCAGGGATATATTTTCCCTTGATAATTACATATTAATTCACTATGGTTCTATGTTTATGAAATACACAAAGAATTTTCAGAGGGATAGATGATCAATCAATGAACGACTATTTACCATGGGTTTGTTTTGGACTCAGCAATGTGTTTAGCACATCAGGGAAACATGGCCATTGCTCTTAGGCTGTGTAGCATTTGTTTAACATTTGAACTAAGATGTGCTCATTAAAACTTAACTTTATTTTCATATCTAATCAATCACCAAGCCCTATGGCTACTACCTTAATAACTGCTCAAATCTGCCCATTCCACTACATCTCCAGTATCACCATTAAGACTTAATAAAATGTGGTATATGTATACCATGGAGTACTATTCAGCTATAAGAAATAACGGTGATATAGCACCCCTTGTATTTTCCTGGATAGAGCTGGAACTCATTCTAATAAGTGAAGTATCCAAAGAATGGAAAAATAAGTACCACATGTACTCACCAGCAAATTGGTTTCATTGATCAATACCTAAGCGGACATACAGGAATAACATTTATCGGGCGTTGGGTAGGTGGGAGGGAGGAGGAGAGGATGGATATATACATACATAATGAGTGAGATGCACACCGTCGGGGGATGGAAACGCTTGAAGCTCCAACTTAAGGAGGGGGGCAAGGGCAATATATGTAACCTTAACATTTGTACCCCCATAATATGCTGAAATAAAAAAAAAAGAAAAAAATGGCATTTATCTAAAAAAAAAAAGACTTATCACAGTAAGTTCCTAACTACTTTCTTTGTCTCTAACTCTGTCCACTTTAATTCATTATGAGTATTATTTTGGAAATAAGATTGTGAGTATATTACCTCTACATTTTAAATTCTTTTGAGGTATTTATATTTAATTCATGCTAAAATCCAAGCACCATCAGCATAATTATGCAAGGTCTTGCATGAGCTGATCCTTCTTAACTTCTAGCTTGGATTTTTTTACTCCTTTCCCAAATATTTCATTCAAATTAAACATCACATAGTTTTCTGGTCCAGAAAGACCAGTTGTTCCTTCTCCCAAGTCTTTTCTTATATGTTTCCTCTTCCTAGAGAATATTTCCCCTCATCATTTATCTATCTCTAGCAGTCTGTTGACTTAATTCAGAAATCCCATTTTTCATTATGTTTTTCCTCACCCTCTCCATCACTATGAATTAGGTCCTTTATCTACGAAAACTATTAGCTTAGATATTTATTTTTGGTGCTGAACTTCAATGGTTCTGTTGTCTTCTTCCATGAACACGTGTTGGATCTTCGAAGTCAAAGATCATATTTGACTCATTTTTTGGATATTTGCCCTAGACAGAGCTTGACACATGGTCATCTGTTCAACAAAGAAATGTTTGTGAAATAAATAAATGAATAAACTCAAAATATGACATATATTAATTTTGTCCTAATTTGCAAATTTCTCACTTTTTTACTTTGCTGACAATTCTTCCTATTGAAGAGTTGGTATTTGATTTCATAATATTGATTTCTAACATTTTTAAACAAAGTGCTATGTTTGCATTATTAATCGTATATTTAAATAAGAATACTAAGCTTTATCAAATATAAAATCAACTATGAGATACCATAAATCCTAAGATATGTTCTCTCTACTGACATGTTAAAATATAGGAAGAAAATGTGTGTCTTATAATCAATGAAATAAAATTCCTTAAGATCTTATCATATGCTCAGCCCTGTGCAGTGTTTTATATTCATTAATTCTCATAATCCTCACAACAGGACTATGAGAAGGGTACTTCTATTATTTTTATTTTAAAATTTTTATTTTTTTTAACTCATGGGGATAATTTTTATGATGTTTTATTTGAAACATTCTGAGTTTTTAAATGTTTTTTTAGATTTAAGAAATATTTTTTCTTTTATCTATAGTTTATAGTAATTTAGTAAAGTATCTTTTTGTGAACAAAAATGGAAACATTTAGTTTTTCTTCCTACCTGATCCCTCCAGAATTTAGAAACTAATTATGAGTATTCTTGTTTTTATGGCTATCTAGTTATTTGTATAAGTTCAATAAGAATATGTTCTCCTTGGAATAAGAAACAATTGGAAACATTCATTATTATATATTACCAAAGCTTTGACTGGAATGTCATGTTTTTTTATATGACCAGTTTTAAGGAACTAAGGTTAACTTTATGGGGCCAATAAAGGCTCCCTTAAAAAAACTGGTCTGGCTTAAAAGGTTTTCTAGCTGTACAGGTGAGTAAGGAATGTCACTTCCTGGCAGGCCCAGGAAACTCAGGGTATTTTGGGGACCCCAAAAGAAATAAATTCCCCCAAAACTATAGGTATTGCAAGCAAAGTCTGACAGTAAGTCCTTAGAGTGGCTTCCTGGCCTCAAGAGGCTTTTTAAAGTCTAAACTAAGTTTACTTATCATAAGTTCCAGCAAAATAAATTTAATTACTATGGGTACATAATAGGTGTATATCTCTATAAAAATTTTTACACTAAGTTCAAAGAGAGGTAGTGTTCTTAAAGTTAACCAGATTGGAAGTGGCAATGCTAGGCTAGGATTTAAGTCTATCTTACTCTGCTGTCTGAAACATTCTTGGTATTCATTTATTGGGCTCAACACTGAGAGGAAAACCACAGTAAACAACATTATTGGTCCTCATGTTAGAATATACTTTTGTTGGCTTCAACATACCCAAGCATGTACACATAAACATAAATACACAAAGCATTTCTAAATAATGTGGTATATACCTTTCTTTAAATATTATCATTAAGCATTAAAATTAATTTTTCATATAAACTATAAAATATCTTCTACAAAAGGGAGATATCCCAAGGATTGAAGAAAAAGACAAATGAGTAGGACTGAGGAATGAGTATTAACCTCGAGTGTTAATAACATCTTGGGAGAAGACATATTAGTTTAATTCAAGGGATGGCAGATGCCTCCCATACAAATGTTATCTCATTTCAAATATGTTGTATGCATATGTTACATTTTAAGATGACAACACAAAATAGCCTATCATTTGATCCAGCAATCCCACTACTGGGTATTTACCCAAAAGAAAAAAAAATTCTATAAAAAAGACATCTGCACTCAAATGTTTATAGCAGCACAATTCACAATTGCAAAGATGTGGAAACAACCCATGCCCATCAATACATGAGTGGATTAACACAATGTGGTATATGTATACCATGGAGTACTACTCAGCCATAAAAAAAAACAAAACAATGAACTACCTATTGTATTATCCTGGATGGAGCTGGAGCCATTCTTTTAAGTGGAGTATCACAAACATGGAAAAACAAACACTGCATCTACTCACAATTAAATCGGTCCTAACTGATTAACACTAATGTACACATATGGGAAGTAACATTCATTGAGTATCAGGCAGAGGGGAGATGGGGATGGGTAAATCCACACCTCATAGATGCGGTGTGCAGTGTCCAGGGGAATGGGCATGCTTGTTAGACGGTACAAGGGAATTTATGTAACCAAAGCATTTGTACCCCCGTAATACTCTGAAATTAAAAAAATAAAAAATAAAGCAAAGTTGAGGTTAATAAAATAAAATAAAATGAAAAAATCACAAATACTGAGGCAAAAATAATGAAAAAAAATTTCTGGATTTCAACGTTACAAGAGAATTGAACCAATACAATGTTGAAATCAACACCATGAATTACGAAACTGATTTAAATCTTCCTGCTTGCTACTATGGTGTTCCAATATGATTCAGGACCTTCAACATTGGGAAAAATATATCTGAACCACTTAGCCTTTTTAGTTGTTTACTATTTCTCATTCCCCTATAAACATTTGTGCACATACATGCACACACATACACTCTTCCCACATCCAATTACTGTCATACATGTAAAAATATCCATTGAGAATAAGTCCTTTTATAATTCTATATTTTTACCTTTGTTGATGGTGATTACATTAATACGGGACCCTTTATTAAACTCATCCCGCACAAGACTTCCTCTAGGAAACCATACCTAATACCTTCACCATAACCCATAACACTCTGTGCCCATCTCTGTCATGGTTTGTCACCTTGTATATACTTGTCAGTCACCTGGACTATGGATTCCTCACATGCAGAGAGGAGAGCTTGTTTACTTTCACATTCCTGGAATACAAGAGAGGTGCATTGTATGTCTAACAGTTTTCCTTGGCTCTCCACACTAATCCAGCCATTAAGCCTAGTGATTCTCAACTAGAAAAGGAAAGTGCTATTTCCTAGAGCTAAGCATCAGAATTCTCTGGGGGGCTTTTCCAGCCAACCACGGGCTTAGTGGTCTTGTTGTATTTCTTGCAAGAATGCTCAGCCTCTTCCACCTCTTTTGGATTAATCACTGCTGCCTGAGTCACCGTACAAGGCAGCAAAAGGGAATATGTTTTAGTTCTCAAATACTTTAGGTAGAAAAAAACAGAGAAGAATCATTGCTCCAATTCTACAGAATTGCATGTATATCTTTTAATGCACTGCACCTCTGTGACTTTCCATATACTATCCTTACTTTCTTCTCCACTTGACTAATTCCTCTTAGCTTTTATAGCCTTGATCAAATATTACCTCTCTCAGGAAGCCTTCTCAGATATTTTTTTGCTTATTTGCATAGATTTCTCAGGATTCTCCTAATGCAGTGTGTATAATAGTCACAACAATTATCGGATGTTTGCTATATTTTTACAATTCATTCTCTGTTCTGTCCACTAAATTTTAATCCCTTGAGTTCAAGAACTGTGTTTTTAATATTTCTATCATAAGGCCCTATAATAGTAACAGGCAAATAGTATGGATATGATAAATGATTATTAGTAGATGAATAATGCAATGAGTGAATTAATATTCAACTTTGGACCAGGTGCTAAAGAAAATACAACAGAATTGCATAATACGTTCTTCCCTTGGAATTTCTTTGAGGTGGCATGACCTCACACATAGGAACAGAGAGTGGTGGGAGATATTGGATCACAAAGTGCTAAATTTATCATTTTGGGTGTTCAGGTGTAGAAAAATCCCATTTTATCCAGAATTAGAAGTTTTCATTACAGAAAAAAAAATGCTCTATCTGGAATAAGGAGTGGAGATAGATTGGAATAACAGACTAGAGAAGAAAGGATATTTTGTGAAGATGGGAAACTGCATGTTCCCATAGGTGGTTGTAGGAATGGCTTGGTATGTATGTTCCAGAGTCCATGCAAAGGAAATGGCCAAAGTGTGAGAAGTGGCAGCCAGAGAAATGAGAAAGGCCTTACCACAGGCTCCTCATCATCAGTTCTTGGTTATGTGCCTTATCGGAGAGAGATTATATAGTGCCTTTAACTGGAATGCTCAGTTCTCAGGGATTCATGCTGAAGCCGGGGCAGTTGTTTATCCTTTGTTTATATTCACTCTTGGATTCTGAGGCAGGAACCAGGTTGAAACCTTTGAAATAAGTCTTAGAGGAATGAGCAAAACATGAAGACTATTATTAAATTTGCGAAGTCAGGGTTTAGATGTAAAGATTATAACTGAATAAGAAGTCTGGCTTTGGTTTTTTAAAAAAGGAAACCTGCCCAAATAAAAACACCCAAATTGGGTGGCCAATTTGGCTTTTAAGTAATTGAATTACCAAAGAAATAGAACATGTTTTGGAGATCTACCTATTGCTATTTAATTTCTAAGGCAATTGCTAGCTCCCTGTGACTACACTAGAGAAGGACAGGTAAATACAGTACAGTCCCCAGGTAGGCTTTTCTAAAATTCCTCTCAGGTGTGGCTAGAGAGAATAATGTTCAGAAGTACTATAAAGTCCAAATGGAGAAATCCAGCAGAGATGATGGAAAATCATGCAATTAGAAGGGCTCAAGCCAACCAAGGGATGCTTCTCACCATTCCTGTCCACTAATACATAATATTTTCCTCCCAGTGACAGGTATGTGGAGATTCCCCTGGTCCCCTTTCCTACATTGGTAGTTATCATTGATGTTTTCTTGTTTTCTTAACATTGTTGTATAATACATGTCTGAGAAATGGCTAAATACACAGATTTTGCTCCTTTATTAAAAGATAATGAGTGCTAAATCCATATATAATGAAAAGAAATGCACATGACAGAGAGACTCTAAACTTAGTTCAGGTTACAGTTGTTGGATGTGATTTTAAGTTGTTCATCACTTGGAAAGGGATAAACGCATGTGTGACATTTGAATTATATTGGATAGAGGGACTCAGAATTTTTTATTTGGAAAGAATGCTTTGTATATTGGGCAAACAAATTCTTGACTATAGTAGCTGCATTATTTTCTTGTCCATGCTTTCTACCATACAGGTGGACACATGACTGAAGACAGGATAATTAATTCTCTCTATCCTATCAACCACAGGGATGAATCTAATGTTAGGCATATGCCCCAAGCTGTGCCAATTAGAAATATTCCTCCTAGTTTTTTTTTTTCTGATGGGGCTAATTGGGTATTTGGTATAACTTGGAGTCATAAAGACTAAAACTTAAAAGAAACTTAGAAACAGAGATAAAAAGTCAAAAGAGAGAAAGAGTGAATGCCAGAGTTATGACACCCTCATTTTTAGCTCTTTTTATCTATAGATATATCTTGGTTTGGGCATTCTTTGTTTTAATTTTGTGAAGTATCATAGAGTTTTGCTAATAAATCAAGTATTTTCTTTTGATTTGTTGGAGTTTAGTTGCTCCTGCTTTAAAAAGTACAACCAATAGAGAACTTTACATATGAACTTTACCTCAAGCCACTAAATTTTTAAAGTAGCTATTATTATTATTATTATCTGTAAAACAGATGGAATTGATACTCAGCAAAGTTAGGTAGTTTTCCAAAGTCGCTTAGCTCAGAAATTTTAAAACTGGGATTAGAAGTTTAGTCTGAGACTATACGCAGAGTGCATGCTGTTTTCCTTGCACTACTTTGTCTTCTGAAGGTGACTAGCAGTCAGTAGGATAGAGAAAGCAACCAAGGAGCATGTGTTCTGAGTTGAAAGAGCCCATGTTCATATCCTATAATGGGAACTGTGAATAGCATTCAAAGAATGAGGTAGCATACACTGGCAGGGATGGCTGAAAGAATTAATGATGGGGACAATATTAAAGAACATAATCAAAGGAGAAATGGGCTAAATTTAAGTGTTAGAAACACGAGTCTGCCAGGAGTGGAAATAATGAATTAGAAGAATGCAACAGTGTAAGCAAGAAGACCAGAGAGGAGACTTCTGTGATCACATGGACAAGTAATAATGGGATCTGAAGAAGGTATCAATTGATGGAGAGGACAGAGACAAAGTCAGAAGACGGTGCTAGAAGCACCGTCACTGGGTATAAAATGTATGAGGAGACAGAACAAATCAGGAAAGAGTTTCGGGTTTTACTTTGAGCATTTGTGTAGGTAATAGTAACATTTGCTGAATATGGGAATAAAGGCAGAAAGGCTTAGCCATAAAAAGGAATAAAAAGCCATAATAAAATAAAAATAAATATTAAAAAATAAATAAAAATAAAAAGCCATAAAAAGGAATGAAATAATGTCTTTTGCAGCAATTTGGGTAGAACTAGAGACCATTATCCTAAATGAAGTATCTCAGGAATGTAAAAACACCACATGTCCTTGCTAATAAGTTAGAGCTGAACAATGGGTACACATGGACACAAAGAGGTATAAAGGACATTGGAATCCAAGAAGGCAGGAGGATAGGAGAAGGGTTAGGTATAAAAATTTACCTATCGGGTACAATGAACACTATTCTGGTGACAGGAACACTAAAAGCTCTGACTTCAGCATTATACAATTCACCTCTGTAACAAAAACACTTGTACTCCCTTAATATTTTGAAGTTTACAAAATGAGTAAAAAACACATAAAAAGTTTATACATTTGACTACAGGATATCAAATGGGAAAGAGCTAGTTTTAGATTTCTAGAGAGTTGTCTCAGGGTCAAGATAGAGAAATGGAAGCCTTTGGTAGCCTAAAAAGAGAGGTCTCCTTTTGGGTAAAGATAGATCTTGGGTTTATGCTTTCCCATAGCCAAAGTTAATTATTTAATTATTGGCAAAATCTGGGACAAGAGTCTAGGGCATCAGGGATCCAGTAGTGTTTGTTATGAGTCAGCAGCAAAATGAGCAAAAGTGTCTCAGCATGGAAACAGCTTAACACTGTGGTCCCCAATCCCTGGCTGCAGACCAGACCGTACTGGTCTGGTATGTTAGGAATGGAGCCACACGGCAGGAGGTGAGCAGCAAGCAAGCGAGCAAAAACTTCCTCTGTATTTATAGCTGCTCCCCATCACTTGCATCACTGCCTGAGCTCTGCCTCCTGTCAGATCAGCAGCAGCAGTCGGGTTTTTCACAGGAGCGCAAACCCTACTGCAAATTGCACCTGTGAGGGATCTAGGTTGAGTGCTCCTTATGAGAATCCAATGCCTGATGATCTGAGGTGGAGCTAGGGCAGTGATGCTAGAGCCGGGGAGTGGCTACACATACAGATTATCATTAGTGGAGAGGTTTGACTGCACAATAAATGTAATGTGCTTGAAACATCCCGAAACCATGCCCCCTCTACCACCACCATCCCTGTCTATGGAAAAAATATGTTCCATGAAACCAGTGCCTGGTGCCAAAAAGGTTGGGGACTGATGGCTTAATACACTGAAATCTTGGCTTTTTCCTCATGAGTTCTGGGAGTAGGGAAATCGGCCGGCAAGTAGGAAGGAATGAGGCAGTAAGAAGGGTGAGGAAGGAACCTGGTAAATCATATTTCAGAGCTAGGCAGAGGATGAGGGATTTCAGAAAGACTCTGAGAAAGGGCACACCCCCAGAGGTTTAGAAGAAGGAAAACGGGGGTATCTGAAAAGAAGGGGTAAGGATCTATGTCAGACATGCAGGATTCACATACAAACAAAAATAATATATGTCCTTTTGAGTCAGTCTGTGTGAAATTTCTGTTGACCTTGATAAGGACTTATTATTTAAGAATGTTCAGTAAATAGGTAAAAATTCAGTCACAATCAACCACAGCCACTTCAGTGCATCTCTGTGGGCTCCTCTAGGTCGAGCCTGCTCAATTTTACAAACACAACACTAAGTATCCTGCAAACAGAACAGAATTCAGACTTACACAAAAGAATCAAGTGTTCCTACACAGGTATCTCAGAATGGCAGAGAGGGGAGACCTTCTTTGGGCTCACCTGCTAAATATGATGGCCATTTTCCATCCACTGACCTCTTTTCTTTGTGAAATGTGTAACTGTGTGTCTGGAGCAAACTGGACTCTCCTGGCAAAACGTGGTGAACAGGAGAGAGCACAGGACTCAGCTTTTTGGCAGCTGAGTAAGACCAAAGGCTGACTGGGTGTTTGATATTTCCCAGTGCAGTCGGCTTTCTTACCCAACCAGAGACCTCTAACAAAGCACTGAGGAAGGCGGCCGCCCTGCTCACCCGCATTGGGAAGCCTGCCGGAAGGAGAGAAAGAAAACACTTTCATGTGCTAACCCCATCCTGTTTTTCCCCGTTTTGTCTTTCCCTTTGTCTCTGCTTTTTTGAATTTCTCTCTGTACTGCAGGATCCACTTCTCTTAAACTTTTGAACGCCGTGTGAGCATGTCACATTGAGAGCCACACTGAAGTAGTGGTAGAATGAAACCAACTCCTTTAACTTCCATTTGTCATAAAGTGGTCAGAAAGTAAAAGAGGAAGTTCCTGAAATACCTTTGTAACTGTCAGGAAGGTCTACTTGGATTCTAACTCCTCTGGGGTTGAGCTTGGGGTTATCTGAAAACCGAAGCCCTCTAAAGTCAGCCCATGCTGGAAATAGCCTAAGAAATATTTTCCCTACCTGGGATATGTGAATGGCTTATTGGGTGCTGAGACATGGATTCTCCCTGCCCAGGGTGGCCAGAAGGAGCCTGGGGTATTTGGAACTCTAGAGCCTATCGTCACTGGTCACATGTAGATTTGGTCATTTGCACCAGGGTACAATACAAATAAATATTAGCAGTTTGTATTCTGTCAGGCTGTGGAATGGGCACGACTCACCTAGGCAGTTGGTTCGAACATTTTATGAAGGGGCTTTGGATAGAGAGAAAATCTACATCATCCAGGTGAGTAAATCTTGAAAGATGGATGTCACCACTGGAATGAGCCAGTGTCCCTGGCTCATTTCTGAAGTCAGGGTGGCAGGGGAAAGGGAGTCTCAGGCAGAAGAACTGCATTGCCATCAAAGGGCAGAAGGGAGTTAGTCAATCAGAGACTAGGAAAAACTTCTTTCATACTCACTTCTCACGGTCCCTATTATATGCTCTGTTGTGATACAGGAAGAAACAAACACACACAAAGAAAGAAAGAGAGAGAGAAGGAGAGAGAGAGAAGGCACATTGGGTAGTAGACACTTTATGTCTGGAATATGGTGGTTTTGGATGTGGATTCTATTTCCATCACTTACTTATCAGAAAGCTTCATGAAAACAGAGACTACTTCTGCTTTTTCCCACCTATGCATTGCTCATGTTTAGCACAATACCAGGTACATAACGAGAATTAAATGCGTATTTTTTTTTTGATAAATGAAAGAAATGAAGTAAACAGGAGAAAGAAAGATAGGAAGAATTTATCTTACATTGAGTCAGTTGCTTAACATTTTATAATCTCAGTTTCCTCACCTACAAAATGGAAGTCAATATTGCACATTAATAAAGAGTGGCTGAGAGGATTTAAGGAAGCAGAATACTTACAATTTGTTCTTATCAGTGTCTGGTCCACCAGACACACTCAATAAATATTTGCTACTGCAGTGATTAATAAATCTTTAGAAATACGAAACGAAAGGCTGATTAAAGGAATGGAACATTAGTCACACATAACCTGAAAAGTGAGTATGATTTCACCACAAGGTTGGATAGTGGTAGGGCATACTATGCACATGCCCTCACCATGAATTTCCACAAGTAACTGGAGATATATTATTTATATTATCTATCCTGGGAAGATGATATTGTAAGGAAGGCTAAAATACTTAGGTCTTTTGAACTAATCTAAATATCTATCTAAGCCTTTACTTTAAAAAATGGGGAAAGAATTCTAACTTCAAGGACATATCCAATGTTATTTGAAAGCCTAATAATAATAATAATAATAATATCCCACCAATTGCAATTTAGAATCAATCACTGGGTAAATATCTCTAGCTATGGGTTTATTCAAAGATTAAGAAAATAATTTTTCACAGTTAAATAGTTGCCAGTGACTACTGCATACTGGAAATTTGAATTTATTATATTTAACAGTAACAATGGAGGAGATGAAGGTAAACTAGAATAACATGGAATCACAGCATCTCAGTGTTGAATGAGTCTCTAAAACAATGTTTTCAAACCCCACGTGACACTTGAATCCAGGGAAGATATATGCCAAGTCTTGAAGTATTCAAGAATGATTTGGATTTGACTAGACAGAACAGTTCTGAAGGGGTCAACCTTCAGAGAGAGGGTGGGCAGAGAGTCAGAGTGAGAGAAAATTTTTTTCTTAATATAAACTTATGACTTTACCTGGTCCCCACAAAATATGAATAGATTGTAAATGCTATTTTAAGAGTAGAAAATGTCAAGAAACAGAGGTGGAAGAGACTTTACCATATTCGTAAGACAAAGCAAATGGAAATGGAAAGTGCCTGCAGAATTTCAGAGCTCCTACTACTTGCCAGACTTTTGGTTTGGAAGAATAGAAATGAATCAGGACTGGTAAAGCAGGACTTGTCCATACATTAGACTATAATGGACTATACATTATGAAGCATGATGGTGTTTAAAAAATAATCATATAAAAGCAATTCAAAGAAAGCAACATGGTTGGTTGATATGATTGAACATTAGAAATCTAAAGAGAGAAGTTATAGTCATTCTCATATCAGATAAAATTAACTTTAAGCCAACAAAGGTAAAGAAAAAGAGGATCATTGTATAATGATAAAGGGAGATATCCAACATGAAGACATAATAATCCTAAACATATTTTCACCCAACATAGGAGCTAGCATATACATAAAGCAAATCTTAGTAGAACTAAGCAAAGAAATAAATAGTACCATCATAATCACTGGGGACCTAAACACCCCACTGTCAGAGCTTGTTAAATTATCTGAGTAGAAAATAAATGAAAAAATAATGGACTTAAACCAAATTCTAAATCAAATGGCCCTAACAGACATTTACAGAATATTCTACCCCAAAACTACAGCATACACATTCTTGTCAGCAGCACATGAGACATTCTGCATGACTGATCATATCTTAGGCCACAAAACAGGCCCCAACAAATTCAAAAAAATCAAAATCATAGCATGTATCTTCTCAGATCACAGTGGAATAAAACTAAAAATAAATCACAAGAGAAACACTCAAACCTACAAAAAGTCACGGAGATTAAACAACCTGCTGCTGAACAATTATTGGGTCAAGAATGAAACTAAGATGGAAATCAAAAAATTCTTTGAGCTGAACAACAAAGGGATACAAGCTGTCAAAATCTTTGGGACACAGCAAAAGCATGCCTCATGGGAAAATTTATAGCCTCAAATGCCTACATAAAAAAGACAGAGATCACAAATTGATAACCTAATTTCACACCTCAAGGAACTAGAAAAGGGAGAACAAAACAAACCCAGAGTAGACAGAATAAAAGAAACAACAAAGATCAGAGCAGAACTAAATAAATTAGAGAACAAGAACAAAAACAATACAAAGGATTAATAAAACAAAAAGTTGGTTCTTTGAAAAGGTAAACAAAATGACAGAACTCTTGCTAGATTAACCAAGGACAGAAGAGAAAGGACTCAAATAAGCTTAATCAGTAATGAAAAAGTGACATTACAATTGATATCACAGAAATAAAAAAAAATCATCTTTGAATACTACATAAATCTCTACATGCATAAACTAAAGAACTTAGAGAAAATGGACAAGTTCTTGGAAACACACAACCTTCCAAGTTTCAACCAGGAAGAAACAGAACTCCTGAGCAGACCAATAGTGATCAGTGAGATTGAATCAGTAATAAAAAAACCTCCCAACCAAAAAAAGCCCTGGACCAGGTTGATTCACAGCTGAATTCTATCAGACCTACCAAGAATACCTGGTACCCATAATACAGAAATTATTCCATAATATTGAAAAGGAGGTAATCCTGCCCAACTCATTGTATGAAACCAGCATCACCTTAGTACCAGAGCCAGAAAAGGACACAATGAAAAAAAGAAAACTATAGACCAATATCCCTTATGAATGTAGATGTAAAAATCCTCAATAAAATTCTAGCAAACCAAATTCAACAGCACATCAAAAAAATAATCCACCAGGACCCAATGGGCTTCAGCCCAGGGATATAAGGATGGTTCAACATATGGAAATCAATAAATGTGATTCAGCAAGTAAACAAAACAAAAACAAAGACCATATGATCATTTCACTAAATGAAGGAAAAGCATTTGACAAAATCCAGCACCTTTTTATGATAAAAACCCTCAACAAACTAGGCATATAAGGAATATATCTCAGAATCATAAAATCTATACATGATAAACCCACAGCCAACATTATACTGATTGGGGAAAAGTTGAAAGCATTCCCCCTAAGAACTAGAACAAGACAAGGATGCCCATTGTCACCACTCCTATTCAACATAGTGACAGAAGTCCTAGACAGGGAAATCAAACAAGAAAAGAATATCAAGTGCCAACAGATGTGTTCTAGATAGGATTCTGGAAATTTATTTCTGTCAATTACATCCTACTTAAAACAGGGGAACATACCTGTAGAGAATCCTATCATGAATTGCAGAATAGTTTCCCATATCTTGCACTTTGCCAACATATTTGAATATGTTGAGTTTGCTTAGCTATAGACTGTCTATACTGAGATTCCAGCCCTTATTCCACGACAGACACTATAACAAAAAGAAGTTTGCCTTCTTAATTCTTAAAAATGTCAAGATAGCACAATATTAGTATTTGAATCATTCTTGTAATCAGCTAGAGAGCCCTAAGGTGAGATTTCATAATCCTTCTCAAAAATGTATTCCAGTAGACATATCTTCAAGAAGCAATTTATGACATGCTACCTAAATTCTTCATGTAGTTCTAATCATTATAGAGAGTAGAAGTGACAAGTAACACTTCTTCCATAACACTTCCCCTGCGCACACTCAGAAATAAAACACACACACACACACACACACACACACACACATCCCTTCATCAGCCCGGTGGTAAGTAGTGCTTTCATTTTGGCTATACCACCTAATAATCTATAATCTCTAGCTATACTACCTAATAACATATTGCAGGGCCATAAACCAAATGTAGCCAACTACCTGTTTCTGTAAATAAAGTTTCATTTGGAGCAAAGCTATGCCCATTTGTTTACATATTGTCTATGGCTGTCTTCATGCTACTACAACAACAGAATTGAGTAGTTGCTACCAAGGCCATGCTTACAAAGTCTAAAATATTTATTATCTGGTCCCTTTTATATAAATATATTGACTATATATAAATATATTGACAAAGTATAGAAGTGTTGTAACGCATCAGGAATTCCTGATCTGTTACAGATGTCTAAAATCAGTGTTTCTCAATTAAAAGAATTCAGAGAAACTTCTGAAGTAGGCAGACACAGAATTTTATTTTTAATCTAATTTTTGCAATGAGTTGCAGTAAATATCTTTTGATACTATACCCAACATACCTACAGTGTTTGGCAATAGAAGAGGATATGGTATTTATTATGTATCTTTAATGTGCAGGGCATAGGTAGGCTCTTTGGGACATACGATTAATTTTAATCTTCACAAACAGGTAGTGAACTACTATTATCTCCAAATTATAGGTAAGTAAACAGATATCCAAGGGGTTTATAAAAATTACCTAATGACAGACAATTTGTATGAGGGGCAGCTGATTAGAGATCCTTATTCTTCAATATCCAGGTTCATCCTAGCACACCATAAAGACATTTTTAGCCCTTTAGAAAACTAACTGGGCCAAACATGCAGACAGCTCACATTCTGGATTGCCTTGATAGCCCTAGAGTCCTCTAATATTTAGTTCTAAATAAATACTCTAATATAAACAAGAGGGGCCTAATGAATACCAGTTAGTGTCATTACAATAACAGCAGGGCCTTTTGGAAAACAATTATTCTAGCATTATACTAGGTAGAAAATGAATAATTTTCACTATTTACGGTTCTTCCAGAAATGTTCTCTGCATTGGAAGCCAAGATGCTTTTTCGCATTATAGGAACAGACCTCAGCTCCTCCTCTCTGTATTTTACTCTTTGCTCCATGCAAATAAAATTTTGAAATCTCATTTGAGGTTTTCACAAGTGAAATCTTTTGAAACAACTGCTATGCATTAGGGTTTCATGAACCACTGGGGTGTAATCAGCCTTTGTCTGAAAATCACATTTCAGCTCTGTGTACAATATTACTTTGGCCACCGCTACTAGCAAAGTCTGTGCTCTAAAGCAAAATGAAGGTCTCATATTATTTGAGGACACGAATGGCTTCCTAGTCAGAAACAACCTGCTGAGAAAAGGAGACTTCTGTTAAAGAGATGCATCCATGTGCCTCATCCAAATGAAAATATGAGGGATTGCCCTTAAAATGACTACTTTTATCTTGCAGAGTTAATTTTCTTAGAAATTGTATCATTTGAGAGCAAAAGTAGAGAAAAGAAGGGAAATGCAATTTTAACATTTTCTAGTCCAAATTAGAGAAAGTTTGTTAATAATATTCAACCGATTAATCTTATGCATGAGCATTTAAAAATTATTAATTCCACCAATATTTACTAAGCTTAAAACTTCAGATACGACCCTGTTATATATCTGAAGTTTCATAGATTTAAAACAATATTTTAAAAGATGCTGCCCCCTTAAGGGTTTGCATGTAATAGAGAACTTTCTTAAATTAAAAAAAAAAATTATAGTATATGATCAGAAAAAAAATAAAGTCAGAGAGGAAGAAAAGAAAAGAGACAAAACCATTTACCAGCACACATACTGAAGACAAGACCTTGGTAAACTCATGTTTAGTTGGTGAAGTACAGAAAGGCAGGATTAGTAAAGTTGCAAACTTTTCCCACATTTGGAACAAACACTCCTATGGGAATATAGGGTTAAAAAGAAAGCAATTTTCAGGGAAAATAAATCACTGATAACAAAAAGAAACAACCATTTAGGTACTCAGAAAACTGACCTAATTCAGGAATAGCAAGGCAAACATAAGCTTTATGATATATTCATGGTTTTATCATCAATTAGCAGTTAGACAGCAGAGAAACATGTCTGTTTTTATTTTCAGAGCTACTACTTGGAATTGAAAAAGGTATTTCCTCTCATTGTAATTAAGCCATTTGTTTAATTCCCACTCTCAGGCATAAGCGATTAGAAAGTAAAATGATTACTGACTGCAGCAAAAACCTAATCAATATACCCTGAATCATTTATCATGTTACGATATATTACAAATGTTAAAATTCAAGAAAGAAAACACTTCATATTTTTCACTTTAGGAAGCATTCACTTTATAAATCAAACGTAAAGATATCGGTCGTTGGGTGTGCCTTTTGCAAAATGTTACTTTATCTTCCTCACATAAATAACTAGTCTCATGAATCTCAATCAGGCTAGAGTTATTGCACTCATCATCAGATTAAACATGTTTTCCTTCATTCTAAAATAAAAACAGATCTATTTTGGCACAATATATTACAAATTCATCTAATGCATACCAAATTGTTATCTGCCGTTAATGTCGAAACAAACAGTATATTCCTTTAACTGTATTGATTCACTAAGAAGGCAAACATTGCCTCCATCATTTAGCAGCTGTTAACTGCAGGCAAGTTTTTAACCCCTGATTGTCAATCTCTTCATCTGTAAAACGTGGAAGATAAAAATTCAGTGGGTTTTTGGGAGGACTGAGTGAGATAATCTATGCATGAAGCAGCTAATAACACCCAGCACAGAAGAGCAGATCAATAAATATTAGTTATTTTTCCTTTACAGGAGATGCTTTGAGATGCATGTCAGTCCTCCAATAACTGGTTATCTATTACCACTATATTTTCACTCAAAAATAGAAATGGGGGCTATAATAATCATTTTCCTCTATAAGAAATCCAAATTCCTTAAATATAAAAGGACTTGAGTGGGGGGTTGCTACCCAAATGTGCAACAGCAACTGTAGATTTTACTTTCTTAGGTATTCTGTTAATAGTTAACAGTCTTGTCTAAACAGACATCTTCAATGTGCAGTATATGGCCTGTGATGAAGATCAATCTGTTAAACTCTGGTCATTACAAAAAACAAAACAAAACAAAGAAAGCATGAAAAGATTGGGTTGAAGAAGGCGAAGGAGGCAGCTGAGCCAGAGGAAGATAACATAGTTGCAGAGGAAGATATATAGTTGCAACTATAATCTAAAATTTATGAAATATAAAGTTAAATAAACTGTTTTTGTAATTTTTAGGTCCATCTTTTCTAGCATTCAAGATCATAGACTCAGCATTCAAGATCATAGACTCTGGGATCAGACCAATATGAGTATAAAACTCTGGTTCTGCCAGTTCAAACTGTGTGACCAAAAGTAATCCGGGCAAATTACTTTTTCTCCCTGAGCCTCAGTTAAGTGGGCGATAAAACAACATCATGTATTTGATGTTTAAAGTGCTCTGTTCATAGAAAGGCCTTAATAAATAGTAGTTAAATATATTTTTTCAATTGTACTAAATTATGAGAGGTTATAAGAGGTTGACTTCAAGAGAAAAATCTACTCTTGTGGAAAAGACTATATATACATAGTCTTTATAAATATATATATATATGTATATATGCAATATAATATTATAGCCTGCAGCCTTTCTACTCAAATTTTGGTACCAGATTTAGCAGCATTAGCAAAACGTGGACGCTTAGAACTGCTGATTCTCAGGCCTTGTTCAATTCATATCAACAGAATTTGCATTTCTAACAAGATCCTCATATCATCTGAATACACAATCAAGTTTAGAAGCACTGGTCTAGAGGTTTTTTTAATGGTAATTGTTTCATGACTATGGCTGTGACACAGTATCTTGGGAAACACATACATATATACATAATAGCACACACCAATGTGCCAATATTTGATAGTTGAATTAAAATATTTACATAACCAATAATGTGAAAATTGAAATGAAATAATTGAGGATTGCTATTCCATAGGACAAGATTAACTCACTTCTTTTTCTACTATCTGTTGTCTGAGCATATCAGCATTGTCTCAAATTGTTCTTTAAGATCACATATCACAATCATATAGGAACTATTTGTAAGTGTAGAATCTCAGGCACTAAATCCCTAAATACAGTTAATCAAAATTCTTAGGGGATAGGAATGCAGAATTGGGAAATACATACTTGTATTTTCCTTTTTGAAAGGATCCTTAAAAAAAAATACTGTTATCTGGGACCCACCTTCAGAAATTCTGACTTAATTTACCTGAGGGAAGCTTGGGCATGAGCATTTTAAAAGTTCCTGAGACAATGCGAATGTGAAGTCAATGCTTAGAACCATTATTTATTCATAGAGCTAAACCTCATGGTTAGTGTGAAGAATGTCTTTATTAGGTGTCCATTTCTGATTGTAAAATGTAAACTTTTACATGAGATTAGAAGGCAGGATTGAACATGATGACCAGTGGCCTTCTTATCTTTGTATTTATTAGCCACAATTTCAAAGTTATGATATTAGTTAGGACTCATAATACAAAATATTTGCTAATTAATGCAATTTGTCAAACCAATTTGCACTCAAACATTATCTGCTTCTTACCAGGAACATCTATCTCTTCCCATTTTGTTACTAAAAAAAAAATCAGATGTTTAAAACACAATTGCAACTGAATCAAATTATGAAACTTCACATTTCTGACATTCTGGATAGAATGTCATAAAAGTGTTGTTGAAGAACCACATACAAAGCCACTGACACAGGATTTTCTGGCAGACTTAGGAGATCAGGAAAATGATGTAGAGGTTCATAAAAGTACAGTTTAAAGGAGAATAATTTGAATTTCAAAAGATTAAGAGAGACCCTTGGGAAAACTGCTGATGTACCGAAAGATTTCTACTAGAAGGAAAGCCCTCTTCACAGATGTGACACAAAAGTCACCCAGGAAGTGAAGGGCTATGCTAACTTTGAACTCAGTGAGAAAAAATATGCTGAAAAAATAGGATTTATATTTTTAGTCAGTTTCTGATAATCATATATAGTTGCAACTATAATCTAAAATTTATAAAATATAAAGTTAAATCAACAGTTTTCATAATTTTTAGTTCCATCTTTTCTAGAAGAGATCCTGATAACCATGTTAATATAATATGTATTATGAAATTTGATGCTCAGTTTTACCGTATCAATTATTCTCTGAAGATTTCTTATATTTTTCTTTCTTCCATAATACCTATCATAATAAGAGATCTCAAAAGCACATCTAGCCCAGGATCCTTGCCAGTGCAAAGCTATTTAAAAATTTACTACCTGCTAGGATGGAAGTCTTCATTGCCATCACCCAACATGATTCACTTATTTAGGAAAATAATAAAGTTTGAAAGTGCAGTACACAGATGTATCTTGTAATATTCACTTGTTTATTTAAAAAGAGGTGCTTTTTTCTGTAATGGACTTAAAGTGTTTTTGTTTCCTTTGCCCTGAGAATTTAGTTTCTGGTAAAATAAAATCATCTAAAATATATCACTTCATTCATTGTAGTGTTGCTAATTTTGGTAAAACTAGGAATTAAGTGAAAATGCACTATATTAGAAATGGTTAAATGAAGTAAACACATTCATTTAATGGAATATTATAAGTCCATAAAAGTGATGTTATAGAGAGTTTCCAAACGTCAGAGAATACTTACAAAGATAACTGAAACAAATAGGATATATGTTATTTACCCAGTATAATTTCAATTATATTATTAAAACATGTATTTTAACCAAAAACTGGAAGAATGTATTTAAGTATTTTAACAGTGAATAAGATAGGAACACAAAAACTTTTTTTTTCCATTTAAAATTTCATTCCCAAATTTTCCAATATATCTCACAAATAATTAATTATTAGAAACATAAAAGACTTTGAAGTTTAATTTCAGATTAAAGCAAGATATTTTTTGTTTTCAGTCTCATAGGGTCTCACTAATTCATGAAGGGCCCTGGTTTTCTGAGATGTTACAGTGGAAAGTAACTGAGATTCAAGAAATTTGGGTTCAAGTATCCATAAGTTCTAGTATTACCGTGCAATAAATTCACTGATGAACTTGGTTTTAAAGAGGTTTTTAAAAATCTGATCTAAAGTTGTTATAACAAAATGTGAGTACTTCAGAGGATGGGAAAATGTTATACGTATGAAAAATAGTGTTTTCCATACAACACTAGAAAAAGAGAATCAAAATAGAAACCAAATCACCAGTTCCCAAACTTTCCCTTTTGGATGAGATCTGAGCAGCAAATGCATGGCTTCAGGATTTTTCCTAACACAATCACTTGTTGTTACTCATCAATTTGAAACAACATGTGCATTAGAAACTATTTGATCATCTTAGACACTGTGTGGAACTATGGAGGGGGCAGAGATCTAAGCCACCAGCATATTGTAGGCTTGTGCAAGTTAGTTTGGAGGTAGTGAGGATGCGTTGACAGACACAAGAACTTACAAGGTATAATATGTCAAGCAAATTAAGCAGCACACTGGGAAAGAGAATGTTTAACATCTATCTTCTTACCGTTTGTATCCACCAGATACAATACTCAAATCACAGTGCTAAGCCAGAAGCAGATGGCTAAGAATTCACTGAACAGCAGGTTAATACAACAGAAAGATGTCATTAGAGCTGAGAGAGCCGTAGAACACAGGGGAGGCCCCACACCATGTTCTTTGACATCACTGTTAGGAATATCCCAGTAACTAGAATTAAATGTGATCAAGAAAAAATCTGCATACAGCGGAAGGGTTTCAACATTCCTGTGAGAGTATGAACTGGTAGCTCTTTCACAGGGCATTAAACAATAAGCACTGATAAATTATTTGTGGATAGCTGCTGCAAATTACACAAAGTAACATATGCAGTTCCAAGAATCAGACAATCTTCCACGAATCCTCATGATAATTTCTTTGCTAGAGAATAATAAAGAACAAGAAGAAAGGTCAGCTAGGAAAGCCCTGAGTTCCCACTAGCTTACAAATTGAGTCTTCCAGAAAGCAATCATCATCACATCCTGCCCATTCCACATCTCGTATGTCATCTGTTATTTCCTGGAGCTGAGATCAAAGTTAATGATTTCAAGTTTTACAGATGGAACACAATCAGAAAGTGTTGACGCAAACATGTAATCACTGAGCATCAATGCAAACCATTCATTCATGCGGAGAACTCTCACCTAATTTGTTTGTTTGTTTATTTACATGAGGCAAGGTCTTGCTGTATTGCCCAGGCTGGTCTTGGACTCCTGGGCTCAAGCAATCTTTCCCCTTCAGTCACTTGAGCAGCTGGAAAATTGACATGCAAGCAGTGGAATGTCAGAATATGTGATTATTTTTCCTCCAACAGGTGGAAAAAAGAAAAGCATATGGAAAGTACTAACTGATGCTTAAAATTGTTTTTTTAAATAACAGAAACAGGAAACTAGAAACTAATGGATTCTGTATTAGTAAACACATACAACACAACTGATAAAACACAACACGACCTATCGACCCTTACATATTATGTTTACTGGTGAAATCCTGAAAGCCTTGACGTGGAAGTCAGGTATAAGATACAGATACAGATACAGTAGTTCCCCCTTATTCTCAGGGAATATGTTCCGAAACCCCCAATTGACTCCTGAAACTGCAATTGTCCTGAACTTTACATATTCTATACAGTCATGCATCACTTAATGACATGGATGCATTCTGGATGATTTTGTCATGGTGCAAACTTCAAAGAGTGTGTTACACAAACCTAGCTCTTATAGCCTACTACATACCTAGGCTCTATGCTACAGCCTATTATTACTCTAGGCAACACACTTGGACAGCATGTTACTGTACTGAATACTGTAGACAGTTGTAATACAATGGTATTTGTATATCTAATCATATCTAAATGGAGAAAAGGTATAGTAAAAATTAGCTGTATTATAACCAATGGGACCACGCTTGTACATGTGATATGTCATGGACCAACATGTGGCATGCCGATTGTGCTATGTTTTTTCTTACACATACATATTTTAAAGTTGTATTTATGAATATGGCTCAGTCAGTAAGAGATTACTAACAATAGCTAATAATAAAATAGAACAATTGTAATAATATACTATAATTAAAGCTATATGAATATGGTCTTTCTTTCTCTCTCTCTCTGAAAGAAAGGCAATATTTTCAGACCAGAGTTGACTAGGGATACCCGAAACTGCAGCATGTGAACCCACAAATAAGAAAGGACTCCTGTATCTGATTTTCCTGCTATAATTCTGGAATTGTTTGCCAATGTCATTACACCAGAGAGAGAGAAAAATATTTAATACATAGTAAGTGGAACACAATAGCAAAAAATGGAAAATCCAAGAGAGGCTACTACAAAAAACCATTAGAAAGATTAAAGAATTTCAAAATAGTAAAAAGTTAAAAGTAAATATACAAACATCTTACCTTTCTACTAAAACAAATAATAACAGTTTAGAAAATAAATTTAAAAAAATATCCCATTCACAATAGCAAGAGCAAAATATTTTGGAAATTACTAAAAATATGTAGGACTTAAATATGTAGGACTTAAATAAATGAAGAAAGCTACTTTGTTCTTGGATATAGAAATTCAAATTTGTATCATGTTGCTTCTCCCTAAATCAATCAATAAATTTAGTGTATGCTCAATGAAAATTACAACATGTGTGTATGTCTATGTTTTTGATTAATTTTGCAATGTATCAAAATATTTTAAGATTTTCCAGAAGAAGAAAATTTTAAGAATAGCCAGATAGATTGTGTAAAAGAAAAGTAATGACAGGGGCTTGTCCTAAATAACATTGAACATACAATAAAATCTCTAAAATTATTACAGGTCCTGTGGATGCAGGACCAGAATACGTCACTGGAAAATGGTTTTTGAAAGTCTAAATATGTGTCCATGACACATTGACAATTAAAATATGAGAAAGCAAGTATTTCAAACACATGAGAGAAAGATGGGTTAGTCAATAACTGCCAGTCACTGGACAATAAATAAGCCAGAGCTCACTCATTTCACCAAACAAATTCCAGACACATCAAAGATTTAAATACAAAAACCTATAAAATATTAGAAAAGGGAGAGGATTTATGTGTGTTAAAAAATCTTTAAAGGAAAATATTGGCAGATTTTACTACATAAAATTCTAAAGCACTGAAGTGGTAAAAAGCACTACAGAGAAAGTTTAAGGACAAATAAAATTTGTGAACAGTATTTGGATGTATTGACAGAAAAAAATACATTTTTAATAAACAATAGAATCCTCCCAACCCACAAGAAAAATAAACAAAACATATAAAGAGGAAATATAGAGATGAAATATTAAAATTAAGAAACACATGGAGATGATTTGCCTCATTAATAATCAATTAATGCAAATTAGAAAGAGATTGTTCATATATCAGACTTTTAAATATTCCAGAGATGAATTATGGAATGTTTTTTTTTTCACTTCTGGTTTTATTTTATCTTTTAAGGAAGTATTTCAGTTTAAATGTATTTTAATCATTTGCAAGTGTCTAATACTTGCAATTGCTTTTGAATTCAATAGACTGAAAAGAAAGAAATTTGGAGTTATGGATTGTGGCACCTGCCACTAGTTCTATCACCTTCATTTCTAGACATTTTATATGAGCAGCTTCACTATTTTCCTTTTCATTTTCACCGCATACATAAATGGGGCAATAGCACTTGCTTCATTTAAAGAAACAGGTAATATATTATTATTTATTGCATTAATACTTAAGAGTTGGTAGAAGATGGTAAACCCTATCAAATCATGTAACTCTGCAATGTGTTGATAAGGCAATGACCTGTATCGATGCCCCTTAGTATAGATGCCAAGACTCTCTGTGCACACTATTTATAGTCCTAGGCTCATAAACAACTTCCTTGCCATTTGTAGGTGGCCAGGACCAACATACTATTAAACTTTCAAAAGAGCTAGGCCTAATGAAAGCAGAGTATACCACCTTTACTTAGTTAGTTATCTCAACTAACATTAGACATTTAGACATAACTGACTTTTATGGAATGTTTTTGAGTATATAGATAAAATACTCTCTTATACTTTTTGGAGAAAATATAAATTATCACAACCTCTTTGAAGAAAAATCTAGTCCTATCTGTCCAAATTGTAAATGGAAAGTCTTACCTGCCTAGCATTTCCAACTCTTTAAGGCTTTATCATATAGAAATCAATGCATGTGTGTCTGTGTTTTACAATTTTCTCCCCTCCCTCTCTCATGCTATCTCTCTCTCTCTCTCTCTCTCTCTCTCTCTCTCTCTCTCTCTAAGTTCCAATATCCCCAGTGGATACCTGAAACCACAACAGTGCTAAACCCTATATAGTTTTTACAGTTAGATGTGGCTTAGAGACAAGGATGCATTTTAAATAAATAGATTTTAACGAATATTACTTAATTAAGTTGACCCCAAACATGTAGTCTAAAGGAACTACCATTTCAAAGAATTGCAATATAATAACATGTATTACACATTTAAGTTGTATTAAACATGCATTGCACAGTTCAGAAGGCATCTCTAAAGGCTTCACTGCCTTAAGTCAAATTGAGAAAACATTTTTGCTGCATAACTCACCAATTGTAGTGAGTGGTAAACCAGAAGATTGGGCAGGATGTGTATGGACATATCAAAAAGTTTTTTCATTGAATATAATTATAAGATCTTATATATTTTTTCTTTCTACTGTATTTGTCTTTCTTACTTTCTCCCTCCAAATATTTCTTACATACCTACTGCAAAGGGGGACTCATGTGACATTGCTGACCCTTGACTGCTTTTTAACTACACAGATGTCAATTTCCTACAATTTTTTCTAATATATGTAGGCAATCACTATATTTAATCTCCATTACATTCCTATATGGTGAGCATTATTACTTCCATTTTTGATACACATATGCACGCACAAATCATTGAGAAAGTTACTTCAACCTCAAATATCTTACCTGAGGATAGATAACTGGTCAGTGCTAATGCCCAGATCAGAACTGGGAGCTTGCATAATACCAGATTACAAGTGTTTCACTTTATATAATGTTGGGTGTTCATTATGTGGGTGGTTTGCATTTCTTTTTATTATTTCAGATCAGTAATGTTATTTTTACCATTTACTCATTCTTTGCCCACTCAACATTTATTGAATGTTTTCTGGTGGTATGCTAGTAAATGTTTGATAACCTGCTCTCTGGGGTTGGGGGGAACCCTTTTCATGCCAATTTCATGGTATAAATACTCCCACTGTGCCTGATTTCAAGCTAATAATGTGATGCCAACCAGTCTGCGCAATTCCTGAACATATAACAATCAACTCAAGCAAACCAGCATGAGTCTCACCCAAGACAAAAAAAAGGAGATAATGTGATTTCCCTCTTTGATCCAGGGTGTGGTAAAAGGAAATGATAATCAATGACACATTTAAGTTGTATTAAACATGCATTGCACAGTTCAGAAGGTATCTCTAAAGGCTTCACTGCCTTAAGTCAAATTGAGAAAACATTTTTGCTACATAAGTCACCAATTGTAGTGGTAAACCAGAAGATTGGGCAGGGTGTGTATGGACATATCAAAAAGTTTTTTCATTGAATATAATTATAATATCTTACATATTTTACACAAATTATGATAACTCCTGGAAAAATAGATATTTTTAAAGTCTACTGCTTTTTTTTTTACTTTCTCATGTTTTAGATGACTATTTGCAATATTGTTTCCAACTGAAAGTTAATTTTAATCATTCTTAAAACATCAATAATTCTTTTTTGCCCTATATTTAGCAGAAATAACTTGTCAATCAAAGGAGCTTCCAAGCCTTTTATTTTTCCCATTTCCAGTTAATAAAACATTCTTTTTTTAAAAAATCTTTTATTAAAATTTTTTTTAATATCTCATATTATGTGGGTACAAATATTATTAGGGTTACATATTTTGCCCCTGCCCTCCCTCCCCACCCCGCTATGCCAGAGCTTCAAGCATGCCCAGCCTCCAAGTGGTGCACACCGCACCCACCATGTAAGTACATACCCTTCCCTTCCTCCCCATTTCCACCTGTCCACTTCCCAATAACAGATTTTTGTTTTTAGACATTTTGGTTACAGTGTATATCTTTGCCTCTCCCTAAAAAGGAATAGAGAATATTCTTTAAGGGTAGTTCAATTTGTATCTTCTCCCTAATGTGACTCTTACCACTGCTACTGTAATGAATCAGGAAATAATTAAATGGTAGGAACTACCTGTGTTACATGTGATAATTATTACAATCACACACATCATCATTCTCTACATTGATATACATTGATATATTTTTCCTACAACACATCAAGAAAATTATTTACTTCTAAGATGATGAATGCCTACAACAATAATTCCAACAGGTATTATGATGACAGGTAATAGGACAAACATAAATTTCATTTGAAATATAAACACAACCTGTTCTTTATGCTTTCTGTGTTGGCATGTGTACATTTTATGCTTAGATAAAGACAATTTTAAAATTTTGTAAATATTTAATGGGGGCCCTGATCAGGAGAAGCCTAATGTTGATGGAGGGAGACAACTTAGCACGCTTTCTCCCCTGAAACATACCATGTTCTCCATAATCCAAATAAATGGCCATTTTTATGGGAGAAAGCCAGTTTCACTTATCGAAAATGTTGGTGGTTTAAGGGCAGCCTAAATGACAAATTACCGAATAATTTTAAGTATGCCATTTTAGGTACTAGAACTGATTTGTTCTCTCAAGTAGGTAGTGCGTGGAAAAGAAGAAAGTATTTTATAAAATCCTTTATGTGAAAATTGCTATTCCTTATCAGAGTGTCATCAATTCAACTCTGTCAGTCAGAGACAAACCTTCAGCAGTGCAATTTCTCCATTAACATAAAGCAGTCATCCCCACCCACGATAACAAAAGCCCCTTTAGGAGCAAGGGCTTCATTGCCAAGCTTCTAGGAACATATATGTACAGTGGTCACCACAGCCTGAACAGTTGCTCATACACACGGGTGCATTATTAGCTTTTCAAAATTACACAAATGCTGTTTGTATATGCATTTATTAGAAAGCCTTTCTATAATCAGAGTAGTTTTCAATACTATTGTTGTCTCAAGCTATAAATACTATGGACCCCAACTATCACACTAAGATCTATAGACTCTCTGATATTAAAAATTAATCAGAATTTTAAAATAGCAATCATTAAAGGCAAGTCGTAGAACAGTAAGACAATAAGAAAGTGGATGCAACCTTGATGTTTACTGAATAAACATGTCTTGAGCTAATTACTGTATTTTAAATAGCACTAAATGGATGTTCAGACACAAAGAATGCTAAGACTTGGCCCTTGTCCTGGACAGAATCTTGGAGAACCCAAGAATATAAACAAGTATTTACAAAAGAACATGAAGGCTGTTCATGATGGCATTCATTACATGTATGCACAAAGCATGATGAAAACACAGGGAAGAGATTAAATAACAAAGGGCATGACTTTTTTTGAGAGAGAGAGAGAGTCTCACTCTGTCACCCTGGGTTAGAGTGCAGTGGCATCATCATAGCTCACTGCAACCTCAAACTCCTGGACTCAAGAGCTCCTCTTGCCTTAGCCTCCCAAGTAGCTAAGACTCTAGGTGTGTGCTACCATGCCTGGCTAATTATTAGAGATGGGGTCTTGCTCTGGCTCAGGCTGATCTCCTGACCTCAAGTGATTCTCCTGTGTTGGCATCCCAGAATAAAGGAATTACAGGCGTGAGCCACCGCACCTGGCCAGGGCATGACTTTTGAAGCTTGAAATACAGTTAAGACGTCTCCTATCAGAGAAGAAAGGAGAGAGCATTCAATAAAGAAAGAAAAGGTCTGCAAAGTTTCTCCCTGCTGTCAAGGACCGTGATCCTCAGACTGTATGTCCAGACAGGTGTAGAGCCCCTTTCTGATGTGTCATTTTCTTTTGATCCTCCTTGGACATAAGTTCATGTGGTTTGGATTTTCAGCACAATCTGCTCAATAGCATTAAAACAGGAATTCCCCTTCTAGTGAACTAACAAATTATTTATTTTTTCACATATAATAAAGCTATGCTCCCTAGCAAAATATATTATTTCTGCACACACTAACAGTTGATGGTGAGAATCATGAACAAGTGTTAGGTTTTTTGTTAGCCTACTTTTCACGTTTGCTGAGTTTGTGTTTCATTTTGAGGTATTTCATTCATATTGTGTGGTGGGTAGTTTAATGCGTTGACTGGGCTAAACTGGGACTTGAGATAGCTGACAAACATAATTTCTTGGTGTGTCTGTGAGAGTGTTTCTGGAAGAGATCAACATTTGAATCAATAGACTGTGAATAAAATATCCACCCTGGCAAATGTGGGCAGGTATTGTTCAATCCTTTTTAGGGCCCAAATGGAGCTAAAACACAGAGGAAGGGTGAATTTTCCCCTCTCTCTTCTCTTCTTTTTTTTTTGAGACAGAGTCTCACTTTGTTGCCCAGGCTAGAGTGAGTGCCGTGGCGTCAGCGTAGCTCACAGCAACCTCAAACTCCTGGGCTCAAGTGATCCTGCTATCCTGCTGCCTCAGCTTCCCGAGTAGCTGGGACTATCGGCATGCACCACCATGCTCGGCTAATTTTTTCTATATATATTAGTTGGCCAATTAATTTCTTTCTATTTATAATAGAGACGGGGTCTCACTCTTGCTCGGGCTGGTTTCAAACTCCTGACCTCGAGCAATCCTCCCGCCTCGGCCTCCCAGATTGCTAGGATTACAGGTGTGAGCCACCGCGCCCGGCCCCCTCTCTCTTCTTGAGCCAACTTGAGTCAACTTCGCCTTCCCTTGGACATCAAACCTGTTGGTTCTCAGATCTTCAAATTCTAAGACTTACACGGGTGTCACTTCCTCACACCCACAATTATACCAGTTCTCAGCACTTCAGGTGCAGGCTGAGTTATGCCACCAGGTTTCCTATTTCTCCAGCTTGCAGATGGCAGACTGCAGAACTTTTTGGCCTCTATAATCATATAAACTAATTCTCATAACAAAATTCTTCATATATTGGTACTTTTTCTCTGGAGAACACATGACTAATGCTCTATAAGCCAGATTGCTAAATTCCCAATGGGATCTCTCTTAGCAAAAAGTATTTTTTCTCTCTCTTTAGCCCCAAGAGGTCGCTGACCTAAAGACACAAGCAATAAATAGTGTATGCTTATTGAATATTTTTTAAACACATAACATTATTTGATAAGAATTTTTGTCCAGCTTCCAGCACGTAGAACATCTTCTGGTACAGCCATCAGAATGTTGCAGATGGGTACGTACTCAACTTCTTCAAGGCACTCCTGATTAGAGTCAGACTGCATTCTTATTAACACTCACACAATTTAGTTCTTTGTAAAAACATACGTTTCTGTTTGCACTCTTCTTTTCTGAAGTCTTATCTCCTCTGTAGCAGCATTTACTCAATATTCCCTGAGCTCTAGTTGAGCAATAATAGTACACATTTGCCAAGCATGAATATTCCATAAAGGATCTCAAGGATTCTGTAGTTCACTGACTCCATTGCCTTTGAAGGCAAATGTCCACATAAACACTGTGTTCCATTCCTTCTTTGCAGAGCTAAGAGATAATATTAAGCCCTGCATAGTATATTATGAGGGTAAGTTATATTCATATAAACTCAAATCATACTTTATTCATCTGCATTTCCTCTTTCTCTTGGTTAGTTAAGGCAAAATGAAAAAAGGAGCCCATCCTTCAGGTCATATCAACAAGAAAGATGTCAACAAGATAAGGAGAAAAATAATTCATGCATAACTTTTAATTTAAAATAAGGTAAGACCATAGTAAGTTTTGGGCACAATATAATTGAATAAGGATAAATTTTTATTTACCTTTGTAATCTAGTGTATAACACAATGCCTGGTACATATTTTTTAATTGATAAACATTAATTAAAAGAATAAGTGTGGGTGGTCTAACTGTGGCCACTGAACTAAATCTGGACATGCTTTATTTTTGCACAGCCCAGAACATAGCCACACTCGTGCATTTGCACAGTGTCTATGGCTGCTGTCATGCTGTGGAGGCAGAGTCTGTGGCCTTTTGGCCTGCATAGCTTAAACAAATTATCTATCCCTTTATGGAAGATGTCTCCTAACTCCTGGATAGGAGAATGCTTAAAAACAGAAAAAATAATAATAAATCACTTATCATCTTTTCCATGAGCATATTATTATGTAGTTACAATTCAAACATATACAAAAGTATTTTATTTTATTTTATTCTATTTTTTTGAGACAGAGTCTCATCTGTTGCCTTGGGCTAGAGTGCTATGGCAATCAGCCTAGCTCACAGCAACCTCAAACTCCTGGGCTCAAGTGATCCTTCTGCCTCAGCCTCCCAAGTAGCTGGGACTACAGACATTTGCTACCATGCCTGGCTAATTTTTTCTATATATTTTCAGTTGGACAATTAATTTCTTTCTATTTTTAGCAGAGATGGGGGCTCGCTCTTGCTCAGGCTGGTTTCGAACTCCTGACCTTGAGCAATCCGCCTGCCTTGGCCTCCCACGGTGCTAGGATTATAGGCGTGAGCCACCAGGCCCGGCCTTTATATTTTATTTACTATAGCATGTGCCTTTTTCCATGGTGAGACTAGATCTTCTTCTTACTCTAGCAACTATACCAGTATTCTGTTGTGTAGATATGTTGTGTGACCACCCTCCCCTGGGCCTCCACTTCCACATTTGGGACATAAGAGGACTCATTCAGGTAACCTGTAAGGTGCTTCCACTTCTGGCTACCCATGCTGGCGAGGAGATGACCATTTCTTATTGAATTATACTTTTGAGTCTCTCTAAAGTGTTATGTCTCTTCTGCTAACTTTAAATTTACCCACATGCTTCTTACTAATTTTCTTTTCAGCAAGAAGAAAGGAGTTCAGAATTTAACTTCCCTTTCTGCGTTTTGTGGCATGCAATACACAGAGAGATTAAGTAAATTGTTCAAGGTCACACAGCTAGCAAGTGGAAGGTCTGGGAGTTACATCCCAGTAGGGTGGCTCTAGAGAGCTCGAGTTCTTGATGATTAAGCCCCTTTATTAACCCCTGGGCTCATTATACATCAGAAATCTTCATTCCTGTGCTATTATTTCATCAAGGAGAAGTTTTCATGGTGTTGCTGCATAAACAAAAGCTAACCCACTGTTCACATTTATGTAAAGTACCATGAAGACACTGCTGAGTGTCCAAATGCCAAGGAGTCTACAGCAAGTTATAAATGCCCTTTTCCTCTCTCATACTTTTCTTGCGTCAGTCAAAGATTGGGGCAGAATAGGACATACACATAAAGGAACAGGGAGCCCTGAATTACTTAGCTAATGAACACGGGTGCAATAAGAGATGTGAAGATGACTAAGTTGGAGAAATGCTATGTGTGAACTTGTATTGCCTGAACTCTTCCAGGGACATGGCCCCTCTTCTACCTTATCCTATAAATTATGTGATAATTATGCCCCCACAATACTATTATATTTCAAACTTCAGGTTTTCTTCTCATTGATGCTCTCATGATATTAACACATATGCTTTAATATGTGGAGTAATCGTCATGTATATTACATACATGTATGATGACATCCAAGCAAAACCAAATTTGCCAAGGGAAACACTCTGTATACCTTGATTCTTCCCTCAATATGCAGCCCAATACAACTTGTGACCTGAAGAGAGTGCAAAACCAAGCAGCCCCCAGTTTTTTTCCAGCTTCCCCAATAGTTAATCATATTCTGTTGCGAATCCACTGGAGAATTTTCAAATGCCAAGTCAAGCATGGATGGGCATCCAAGATTATAAAACTTTGGGAGGATCTGCATTAACATGGAAAAGTGGAAGCCATTAATATTATTTTAGCATTCCAGAACACTCATCTGACTGAAAGATTTTTTTGTTGTTTTTGTTCCTTGAAAGGAAAGATGAATGGGCATATATCATTTGGGGTGGAATTCTCCAGAAACCATAATCTACAACTACTGCATTTATCTGAAACTTTGTCTTTTATTTTAAAGGTCGTGGCTGTATAATTCTGATTTTAGCAAGCAGAAATATTTTTAAAAAATGTAGCCTAATTTTATTGTTCATCTTTAAATATTCATTTCACATTTGATGGGCTAGAAATTTGAAATTCAAATGACTTCCCTTTCTTTTATTCTTAGCAAAATCATCTAAAAGTAAGAGTTGCAGTTCATTTATAATAAAAGATAAATAAAACAAACTTCATAACTGAAAAAGAACTAATTAAAATTATTTGAAAGCCAATACTTACAGGCAAGTAAACTGTAAATTCCAGTTGTATAACTCAGCTTCTTTATAACCTATCTTCAGAAAATTATTCATCTAGTGACTCATTTAATCATGGAGCTGAAAGGGACATTAAGGTTCACCTCTTAAAAAACCCTCGTATTACCAGTGAGGTCTAGAGAGTTTCCTCAGCAAGTACAAAGTCACTTTCTAGTAAGTCACAAAGTTAGGAATCAAATTAAGGTCTACTGTTTCTAAGCCCTTTGGACTTTCTATGAAACATTTGACCAAGCCATACTAGATACTAAGTAAATCTTTCTGGTATTTCAGGTCCAAGGTATAGCTGGGGCACCTTGTCTCAAGCCTAAGAACTAGTGTTGTAGAGCAGCAGTCTCCAACCTTTTTGGCATCAGGGACAGGTTTCATGGAAATCAGTGGGAGCCCTGAGCTTGTTTTCCTGAAACTAGATGGTCCCATCTGGGGCTGATGGGAGACAGTGGGAGCTCAGGCAGGCAATGGGGAGCAGCTGTAAATACAGATGAAGCTTTGCTCGCTGGCCCACCACTCACCTTCTGCTGTGTGACCCGTTTCCTAACAGGCAACAGACTGGTACCCAGCCTGTGGCCTGGGGGTTGGGGACCACAGTTGTAGAGGACACTAGGTCTCCTGTGTGATCACTAATTAGCAGTAAGACACAGTTCCCATAAATTTCCCTTTCCATAAGATCAAAGTAGAGGTCAATGAGGGAGCATACTTATTTTTTTAGACAAAAGTATCATAATTTCTCCAGCTGACACACGCGACCTATCAATATTAAGTGTATTTGTTAGAAAGGCTTTTAATCTAAATGTCCATTTACTGGAGATTGTGGTCAGACAGGAAACATGGTATAGCCCACCCATTCCCTTCCTCATTTCTTGGCTCCTATACCAAATTCCTAGGGCTGCTATAACAAAGTACCTCAAACTAGGTGGCTTAAAATGACATAAATTAATTTTCTTACAGTTCTGGAGACTGGAAATCTAAAATCAAGGTGTCGACAGGGCTCTCTCTGAAGGCTCTGAGGGAGAATCTGTTCCATGCCTCTTTCCTGACTTGTGGTGGTCGCTGGCAAAACGTGGCGTTACTTGGCTTGTAGCTGCATCACTTCATTTCCTCCTCTGTCCTCACATGGCTTTCCTCCCTCTATGTGTGTTTATCTGTGTGTCTCCAAATTTCCCTCTCCTTACAAGAAAACCAGTCACTAGAGTTAGAGCCCACTCTAATCCAGTGTAACCTCACTTTTACTTAATTACATTTGCAAAATTTCTATTTCCAAAAAGATTGAATTCAGAAATGAGCAACATATATTTTGGGGGGGGGGCACAATTTATTACAGGTCCCAAATAAATTATTTTTAATGAAGTGCACGTTTCTGCAGGAAACAATGGATATACTCTTGGATGATCATTTTCTGAACGAATCATAAATATTTTGCCAACTCAGAAAAAAAATAGCTATAGAGTAGCTGGGTCCAAACCCCATTCCCCGGGTCAGTGTGGGGAAGTTTTTAAAAGTCAGATATAATACTCTGTCTCCAATGTGTCAGGGCATACCTGGCCAGTGCAAAGATCAGACAATAGTCCGCAATGAGTCAGTCCTTACACCACCCCTCATTATAACTCACTTTTGAATTTTATGTTTTGAATTTTTGTTTACTAAGGAATTTTAAATTATACACAGCCTTTCCCCATATCTATTTATCTGACAGATATCTGAGAACCTCTTGCTCCACACATTCCCTAGGCAGAGACTGTCCAATGTCTGACACCAATCAATGTACACTCACATTCTAGAAGATGCGATAATTCCATTCAGTAGCAAGTACCCACAACAGGGCACACATGGCACGAGGTTGGGATATGTTGGGAAAGTGATGGTCAGTTTGCTTCTTATACCTGTTGGGAGAGTCAGCATGTCTTTTTCACTTTTCATGAGTCTTTGCAGTCATTTATGTGGGATCCAACCGTCCAAGCACAGTAAGGAAAAATCCTAAATACCCTGAAAATGTAAACATCTATTTTAGGTCCAGCCCAATCCTAGTTGATTATGCTTTCAGCTAAAAGTGTCTGTGTAGCTTTTATGCCGTCCCTTTCTTCCTACTCAAAACCCCATTGTCTACAGACTGCAGTTCAAATTTCTAAACAAAAATTTAACATCTGGAACAAACTTATTTTCTAAACTTATTTGCCACTATTTTTCTTCATACACCCTACTTTTTTTTTCCTTAGCCCAAACAGCTCTTCATTGTCCACTCAGTGGCCCACATTTGTCAGGGCCACTGGACTGTAGGGATATATTCATATATTCTCTCCACCAGGCCAAAGTCAAATATCCTTTATCTCCTCATTTCCAAGTCCTATCTATCCTTCAAGGACAGCTCAGATGGTTAGTTCTTAAGGAAATTTATGAACCCCTGCTTACTTTCTTAATGTACACACACACACACCTATACACACATGCACACATGTACACACACTCATTTCTATCTAATCTGTCTCACACACATATATTAATGTATTTTTTAACTTAAATATGTGTGAGTGCACATATATATCACACTTTCTGTTTCTTTGCTCAAACACACATAAACATGTATTTAATTCACACAACCCTTTACAAAGGCCTCACTTAGATTATTTAGCATTTTCTGGTGGTATATTATATATACACAAGCATAGATTAGACTGTAAATTCTTTAAGGGAAGTAGATAAACTGATTCATCTTTATAAGCTTTATACCAGTCAGTATAGTGTCTTGCATGTAACAGAGGTTTAAAGAATTTTTACAGAGTAAATTCTTGAGCCCAAACTGGTTATGCGTGAATATTTGTTGTGCTTGAATTTCATAAAACACCAAAAAGCTTAAAAAATTTTTTCACATGCTAATACATCTGATCAAGGCATTGTTCAATGTGTTGATCTCACATACCATGCATAAAGAAATGCTATCAAATTTAGAAACATGTTATTTGGCAAAAACAAATATGTTAAATAATAATTATACCTTGCCTTCTCATAATGGGTTATGCACAATGTATAAAGAACAAAATTATTTTTACTTTATGACTTTAAATTATAGATAAAAAGAAAACCATTGAAAATAATTAGTATATAGATCTGACACTAAAATTATTTAAACAAGGATATAAAATTGAAATAATACCAACTAATGTCTAATATGTTAATATTTGAAATTATCAAGCTGAATTATGACTAATAGGAAAGAATGCACTGAAAAGTAATCGTGTTGAAACATAATAGGGAAAAAATGCCTATTTCTGGTTATTTGAGCTTCAGTTTATAGCTGACAAAAATCTATTTCTTTTTAAGTGTTTTTTAATGACCACAAGAAAAAAAGTAAGAACGGGGAAAGAGAAGCAGAATTGGTTCTATTACAAATGTTCTAATAAGCTTTTTATTGTAATACATCTTTTGAATCTTAAAAGGTCTAGGCCTGGGCATATCAAGAATCACAAGGAAACTGAAACTACCCATTAATCTTTCTGGTTTGGAACACGGTGGAACCACCTCCTACCAACTTTCGCGGCCTCTTCAGATCCCTGCCAGGCCCAGAGTTATGATCTCTCCTGCAAAGTCCCGTTTCCCAAGCTTTGCCAAAAAAGATTCAAGACAACAATGGTACTTACATAGTGGATCCTGTTTTTCATTTATTTATATATTTTTAGTTTTTGTTTTCTCTTAACCTGACCACATAGACTGAATGACTTTGTTCTGAAGTCATTAATTAATACCTTTTGAGAGTATTAGTCTCTACTCAAAGCAGCAATAGAATTAAGCTGCCCTGTGTGCCTTTCTTCTCTATTGCAACTGTCTACTTTCTCATCTGCTTATTCTTCTACAAACAGTATCTCCCCCACCCACCACAACTACGCATGTGCACAAACACACTCTATAGTTTCAGAGTTTTTTTCTTGTTTGCTGCACATCCTCACCACTAAACACAACACTGTACATAAAATTGCTCAATAAATATTGCACAAATAAGTAAAAATCATGACTTGAGAGACAGTGATTTACTGCTTCATCTCTTGTCTTAGTACATATGGGTGCATCTTTCCTCCTTTTTAAGGCTATGGGATTGCACATATTGCTACAAAATGATCTACTTCCATAATATCAGTGATAAGCAATGTATGTGGACTTAATTTTCCCTTTCCCTCTTCTCTTTCATTTTCTACAAATCACTCCTTTCTCTCCCCTACACATGTGCATCTTCCGTTCTTTCCATTCATTCCATTGATCTTGTTAAAAAAAAAATGTGGACAAACTCATTGACTGTCTAAATTTTAAGAAGAGACACATTCTGAAGCTTATGGGGTTAACAGGGATTCCTAAGGCCCCAGACAAAATTTTAAATTTATCAGATGATTTGGCCAAAGATTTTGCAATTAAAATTTTTTCAACTGGTTCAGTGGACTCAAACACTGAGAATTTTTGCAAAAAATGACTCATTTTCACAGGAATTTCAATGACACATATACAAATAACATTAAATCACAACATATCTAATCATTCCTTGGTTAGATGTATGCCCGCTCTACCAAGCCACCTTTGGAAAGCCCACATAAACCCGGACTTAAAGATATGTCTTTTAATAATCAGTACTGCTAAATTTGATTCGAAGTCGTATCTTTCTGACTACCAAATTTTAACAAGCTTCTTTCTTAAACAGAATTATGTCCCACTCTGCGCAGAATCAAAATTAATGGAATTACTCATTAAAAATAATGAGACGCCTTTGTAATGAGTCCTGATCTATAGCATAGGCCTGTGAAGCACCTTGTTTTCAATAAAAAAAAAATAATTAGATCCTATGGAGTTCCTCACCTTAGGATATAAAAGGTAACCACAAAACCACACTTAATCACGTAAATTGAATACATTAAGAACAATTTCACCAAAAAGCAGATTGACTAGGAAAACAAGTTACATTTGAGAATAAAATGGGCCTGGGGACAAAAGATAAGTGGAAAACAAACAAGAAGACACCACTACTGTTTACTTCCATAGCCATCGTTAACTCTTTCCTAAAGGATTTATCCTCTCAGTATAAGGAGCACTGGTCAATAAAGGGTTAATCTCATTTCTCAACCTTTCAGACATTTACACTCTTCCAACGTCTGAATGCACTTTTCTTGCCTTAACTGCCTCTTTCATGCTGTGAAAATGGAACATAATTTTTTGCTGAAGCCATACAGAAGTTTAGCAAGCAATTTCTTTAAACGCCATACACTTTTTTCAAGGGCTAGTGTAGAATCCTGGTAACTAACTTTCCTATTATTTCCAGCCATGCTGGTCGCCTAAGCCATGCAACATCTCATTTCTTGTAATCCTCCAATTTCCAAAGTCATTAATAACAAGTAACAGCACTTCTTAAAGAATATCAATCATAACAATAGGTAACACTTAAGTGCTCATTATGTCCCAGGCATTATTCTATGCAAGTTGCCATACATTGTGTTATTCAGTATTTACAAAAACCATAGGAGGTAGTTATTATAATTATTCCCATTTTGTGTATGAGGTACTAAAGGCACAGGAATATTATTAACTTATCTGAGATCTAACATCAAGTTAGTGATTAGAGTATGACAGAGAGTGGGGGAATTAGAAAAATGAAGCCAAAGTTAACATTAATTTTAGAACCCATTTCTGAGAATTTTAGCATCCATTTCTGAGAAATAGAACTCATACTTGAGGACTGAACTCTGATCTTTTTCTTTTGCTAAAAACTCTTTCCTAAGTAGGCCAGCTGGGTCAGGCTGACAAATATGGTAAATTCCTACTAAGCGACTTTTGTTAACCAAATAAAGCGGTGGTTTACTTCCCAACCTGATTCTGGTATGGCATTAACATCACCTAAAAGATAGAAAGCCCCTGTCTTAACTCAAGCATCCTAGCAGATGCCTATCATAAATTTAAAATATCTTAACTCAAGCATCCTAGCAGGCGCCTATTGTAAATTTAAAATGTCCTCCTGTCTGGACCTCCCAGAGTGCTCATACCCTTATCTTAAAGTAAGCATATCCTCTCTGGTCTTCTAGATAAAGTCTAACTCTCTCAGCCAATTGCCAGCCAAAGAATCTTTAAACCCACCTATGACCTGTAAGTCCCTGCTTTGAGATGTCCCACCTTTTTGGACCAAACCAATGTATGCCTCTCATGTATTGATTTGTGACTTTGCCTATAACCCCTGTCTCTCTGAAAATGTATAAAACTGAACTGTAACCCAGCCACAGTAAGTCCACTTGCCCAAGGCCTCTTGGCAGTGGCTCCAGGTCATGGTCCTCAAATTTGGCTCAGAATAAATCTCTTTAAAATTATTTTACAGAGTTTGGCTTTTTTCCGTCGACATACTAATATTCTCCCTGCTTCTCCCATCCCCTGCTGTTAACTTATGACATTTTAACTCATGTACTTGTTCAAGGACTTAACCAATTCCCCCCAGTCCGAATGCACCTTCCCAATTTAACTACATCTAGCTTTAGTGTGACTGTCCAGCTAGATTATGGAGTGAACTTCAGATAATACCCCCCAGTTGAAAGAGGACTCCAAACCCCAGTTCCTGGCAATACAGAAATGGACACCCAATGTTGCCAGATCTGCCAAAAATTTTCAAAAGAAAAAAAATTCATACTCTTATGTGAAAATACTGATTTTTAAATATTGATCGAATTTTTAAAAAGTACATCTGCAGGTCAGACCTGACCCCAGAGGTTTCCAATTCTCACCCTCTGCTTTAAATTCTGCTAGGAACACTTACAGAGTGCTGGATTTCTCATTTGTTCGCTCTATACTTTGGACTCCTGGCTTCAAGGGGCTAAGTTTTCCTTCAGTTTTTCCCCACCTTACAGAATTTCACTCTGTTTTTTCCTTCCTTTACCCTTTTAAGTTGTTATAAATCATTCTCAATAGCCAGTGGGTTCTTCTTGCCCACACTTAGCACTGAATACATGCCGATATTCAAGACAACAGTGGGAGTCAAACCTTATATAATTGGGTAAGCCATTTACACTGAGGTTCCTTATCTGTTATCTGGGTGGGCTGCACCTGTCTTGGGGGCTAAGTAGGAGCAGAAATAGAGAATCTCATACATACGGAGCTCTGTGAACACATATGTAGAGAAGAAGTAGGTCTTGGCCGGGCGCGGTGGCTCACGCCTGTAATCCTAGCACTCTGGGAGGCCAAGGAGGGTGGATCGCTCAAGGTTAGGAGTTCGAAACCAGCCTGAGCGAGACCCCGCCTCTACTAAAAATAGAAAGAAACTAATTGACCAACTAAAAATATATATACAAAAAATTAGCCGGGCATGGTGGCACATGCCTGTAGTCCCAGCTACTCGGGGGGCTGAAATAGCAGGATTGCTTGAGCTCAGGAGATTGAGGTTGCTGTGAGGTAGGCTGACACTACAGCACTCACTCTAACCTGAGCAACAAAGTGAGACTCTGTCTCAATAAATAAATAAATAAATAAAAAGAAGTGGTAGGTCTTTTCTTGTTTGTTTTTGGGGGTTTTTTGGTTTTTTGTTTTTTGGGTTGAGAACCTGTGGTCTGCAGAAGTCCCCTTAGGAGCATACAACGAGTGCACAAAAACAAAGTTTAAACAGAATGATCTTCAGGAGGACCTGGAAACTTGTTTTCTTTTATCCTCTCCCTCTCACCCCCATACTATTGGGTAGTGTATTTATTTTCTAGGGCTACTATAACAAATTATTGCAAACTGGCTGACTTTTAAAAACCAGAAATTTATTCTGTCGTGATTCTGGAAAGCAGAAGTCCAGAATCAAGGTTTCCATGGGACCATCTTTCTCTAGACTGCAGGGGCCCTCAAACTTTTTAAACAGGGGGCCAGTTCACTGTCCCTCAGACCATTGGAGAGTGCACACTGTGGGCCTGGGATGAATCGGCTGCTAAGCAGGACAGGCAGCGGTGGCAAATACACCTGGAGGGCCAGATAAATGTGCTAGGGGGCCCATATGTAGTTTGAGGATGCCTGCTCTAGAGGCTCCAGGGGAGATTCTGTTTCTTGCCCCTTCCAGCTTCCAGTGGCTCCAGGATTTCCTTGGCTTGTGGCTGCATCACTCTGATCTCTGCCCCCACCTTCGCAAGACTTTCCCCTCTGTGTATTTTTGCTTCCTTTGTGTCTTATAAGGACACTTAGCTTTGGGGTGAAGGTCCACCTGGATAACCCAGGGTGCTCTCCTCGAAAGATCCTTAAATTAACTAATTACATCTGCAAATACCCTTGTTCAGTAGCTAGTTAGGATCTCTGGCTGTTCTCGGGACAAGGGTTCCCTGCTTTGGGGCTGTTTCAAGCAGTTGCTCCACGTGGGAAGAAGGATAAGGGTGAGCACTCTATTTTGTTGATGTTCTACCCTTAATCCTGTCCAGAGCAATTGCTACACCTGGGGAAGAAAGGCATGTTTTATCAATCTAGGAATTCCCCAGCCCAAACATAATAAGACTTAGAAAGTGAACTAAAGTAACCCAAGGGTAATTAATATGCCATTAGCTTAAATCTGCATTGTGGGTCACTGCCCCCCCCCATCCCATACACAGGTGGACTTTCTTAGAGGGAGCTTCTAATTTTGAGGATACCTGTTGGTTATTTGATAACATTCTACATCTCCCAAGAGCCCTCCTCCTGACTGGGTTAATAAAAGGAAACAATCCAAGAAGTGAGAAAGTGAGTGGGTCCATCAGTCAGTCAGTGAGGTGGTCTGTCTCCACTTACAGAGACAGACCTGTTTCATCCTACAATCAAGAGCTGCTCTTGTGAAACTTCTCCTTGCCCGAGGTTACTCTGTCTGTCGTATTGCCCTGCTGGAGATTTTCCCAAGAAAGGAGTCAGAGGATTGGACTTGACACTTTAGTGTGTCTGGTCATTCTTTGGCCAAGAGCACACCAAGAACTGAGGGCAGACTCCCACCCTGACATCTTTGTGTGCCGAAACCAGTAATTCAGACACCTTTTTTCCAAATAAGGTCATATTCGCAGGTTCCAAGAAATGTACATATCTTTTTGAGGGTCACCATTCAAACCACTACTGGTAGTGAGTGCACACGCACACACACACACTCTTCCTAGATGAGAGAATAAGGGGAGACACCCATGGGTGACAGCCTGGGCTCTCTAACTCTACTCTCCCATTCCTTCTAGGTGAGTTGTCTGGGCACAAGGGCTTACGTTGCCTCTGAGGATGGTAACGCTTCTTTCCGCCATGACCATGAGCTTTAACATTAGTGAGAAAGTGGGTCCTGCCTAGACTCCCTAAGGAGTTAAATATCTTCTTTCAAATGCTTGCTTTGGAGAAATGGATCGGGGAAGCGCATACTTGGGGAAAATGTACCTGGCATTTATAGAACATAAAATCCGACAGGCACCATCAATTAGACATCCACTACAACACACTTTCAGATAGGTGTTTTGCAAATAAAAGTCAGCCTGACTAAGAAAGCTGAAATATGTGCGAGGTGTGTGGTTAAATGATTAAATTAATCTGGAGCACCTGCTGCGTAGACAATCTCTGCTCATCAACATGGTCTCCAAACACATTCCGGAGGACTAGTTTAATGCCAACTAGTAGGAATAAAGCAAAATCCTATTTTTTCCAATGGAAATTAACTTCTCAACTAAAGCAGCTAAGAAGATGGAGAAAGCCCTCTGGCTTTAATAAAACCTCTCTGGGATTCTGTTAGGGTACACCTTCAGAAGCTCCATTTGCCTTTGTGCTCACAAGCCTGCCTTCTCAACCAGGGTGAAACTGTAGCCTTAGTTTGGTCCAGTCTAGTCCAGACTGGACACTTTCTCTAAAAATTCACTTCAAGTCTAAACCTATGGCTTTTCAAGTCACTTCCTCCACAGGGGACCCTCCTAGCACTTCCCCTTCCTCCTTATTTTTGAATTTTTAAAGGATTGCTGGATGTAGGCTCTCCAGCCTTATTTTGCTCTCTGCCTTTCTCATCCCTTGCTTGTCCTCATCCTATTTCTTCATGGATGCCCAGACTCTTTGTGAATCAGAGCGGGGTTCATGGCTAGGAATCACCTGGGAGCTTGTTAGGCCAGCAGTATCTCAGACACCATCCCAGACTGACTATCTGCGTCCCACGTGTAAGCACATTAAAATGTGAGACGCGTCCCCTCACTCACACCGCCTCGCTGGGTTATGACATTTGCTGTGTCCCAGCCTCCCAGAAAGCTACTCTCTTGCTCAGGACTCTGCTGCTATTTGTATAGAACAGTGGTTTCCAACCCTCGCTGCCCATCAAAATCTCCCGAAGAGTTGTGAGTGTTGATTTTTTTTTTTCCTTTTTATCAGAAAAGTGCCACCCTCCAAGATCTTAATTTAACTTTTTAAGAGTGGAGCCCTGACAGTCTTTTTTTTTTTTTAAACCATTTTCAAGAGATTCTAATGTGCAACCAGGTTTGAAAACACGGCTACGGAATAATGCTTCTCAGAGTGTGATTCCTGAGCCAGCAGCAGCATCTGAACTGATTAGAAATGCAAATTTGGGGGCTTCATCTGAGATCTTCTAAACCAGAAATTTGGCGGGGAGGACCAATCTTTGTGTTAAGAAGCTCTCCAGGTCATTTCTACAAGGGTAAAGTTTAAGGAACACTGCCATTGAGTATTTCTAGCCACTTGTACAAAGTTCTATGGAGGATACAAAAATGAGTGAAGCCTGTCCCTTACCCTGAAGTAACAAAAATTTACTTGGAAGAAATAGCTTGGACGTAAGGACAGAACAGAACACAGCATACATTTAGATCCCTGTAATTCTAGTCAGAATGTGACAAAGTACAAGCAAAGTGCAAGTGAGTGCATAGGAAAAAAATATATATTACTCCTGAGTGGAAACTTTTTGTATAAATAGGAAATGTATGCAGGTGACAGAACCATAAATAATAGGAGGGAGGAGGGCATTTAGGTGATTAGCCTGGCTTATTAGGAGATAGATCAACACAATAAACAGATAGCAATCAAACTATGAAGGATTTTGAATATCATGTTAAGCCATCTAGGTATTTCTAAGAAAATACTACCAGGAAATTAGTATTTAGTGTATGAGTTATAGTTACTACAACTTTTTGGCTAAAGGCAAAAAAGAAGGCGAAGAAATTTTTAGGCAATGAAGAGAACATGTGCGAAGGCCCTATGATAGGAAAAATCGTAGTTATCTTCAATATAATCCCCAATCAGGGTTTCATGAAGCAGTCATGTAGGATGCGGGCTTTGAAGACTCATCTGTAAGGATGATGAAAAGGTGATTTTACACCGGACAGATTGATAGGACTTATGACCTTGAAATTCCAATTCAATTCTGAGAGACTCCCTGCCTGATTATACTTACTTAATAGAATTCTCCTGTTTATTAAGGCCTCCTAGATTTCTTATCTTCCTAATGCCTTTCTTCCCATATAAACTAATGGGATGCTCTGAGAAACTAAAAACTTGAAGTAAGTAAATTTTATCATACAGCATGAACTTGAAGGCAGCCACAGTAATGCAGTGTTGAAAAACAAACTTAATGATGGGTGTGTGGAGTTCATTTGTAACTACAGCTTCTTGGAAGGCTACCATTTAGAATTACCTGCTGGACTGATTCCTAGTGCCATAAAAAGAAAATAAAATGTATTGGGCATTTGCTGGGTTTTGATGCTTCACAGCCATTCCTGCCCTGTGAGGTAACAGGACTCTAATTTCCTAATTTTTCTCTGCCCTACAGTCCTGACAACACATCCTATCTCCCAAAACCTCCTTAGGATCTCAGATTATGTGCTCTCAGATGGTGCTCTAAAGTGAAAATGCGAGACTCAAGCCTGACCAATCAGAACACCATATTTCCTTAACCACAGGGATTGACTAGTTGCACACAGCCCAAAACACCAGATGATGGAAATTGATGAGCATATTCTAAAATTTTTTGAGAACAATTTGAAAGAGCAGTTCAGTGAGGCAGAACTTGTTCTCCTAGCAATTAATACCCTATAAATCTATAGTGATTTGAATAGTGTGATATTGGTTAAGGCAGCAGTCCCTAACATTTTTGGCACCAGGGACCAGTTTCATGGAAGACAATTTTTCCATGGACAGGGTGAGTGGGGTGTAGGTGCAGCTCTGGTGGTGATGTGAGCCATGAGGAGCAGCTGTAAGGCTGTAAATACAGATGAAGCTTCCCTTGCTCCACCCACTGCTCGCTCCCTGCTGTGTGGTCCCTCCTCTGACAAGTTTCATGGAAGGGGTAAAGGCAGAACTCTGTGGCCTAGTCCCTAACAAGCCATGGACCAGTACCAAGGTTAGGACCACAGAGTTAAGGAATAATCAGATTGACCAATGGAACAACATAGAGAGTCCATAAACAGACACAAACATATGCAATTTATATTTGGGTTTTGTTTTTAGGCATTTTATGGGGGTACAAATATTTAGGTTACATATATTGCCTTTGCCCCACCCAAGTCAAACCTTCAAGCATGTATATTTGTAATGATATCATTTAAAAATTAGTGATGAAAACAAAACTAATAAAACAAAAAATAGAAGATTTCATAAGTAATATTGGAAAAATTATCTATCTATTTGGGAAAATAAAAGTTAGATCCCTACTATATACTAGTCCAAAACTGAATTCTAGACAGTTTAAAATACTAAGTGTAAAATCCTATAAAATAGTGATATTCAAATTATTGCTTCCTATTTTATGTGGTGTGCTTTTAAAAATCCCTGGATCAATTACCTATTAATTAAGTGAGAATCTGTGGAAGTGGAACTTAAGTGTCAGTAGTTTTGAAGCTTCTCTGGTGTTTCTGATGCTATCAGAGTTTGAGAACTATTTCTGGTTAATAGAAAAACTTGCACCTGATCAATCTAGAAGTCAAAACAAAGAAACGGTTAACAATAGTTGACAAAGTTTTCGTTCAAAAATAAAAGTTAAATGTTCAGAAGATAGGCCAGTCTTCCTGGCATTGAAAATAAAGAACAATGTCCCCATTTAAAAACGTCATAATTTAACGGCACATTCTAAAACCTTGTTAATTAAGAGTGGCGTTGTAATACTAATGCCTATGCTAGTTGTGCTTTTCCACCCTTAGACCTCATCAGAAGGTTCATAATTGCCTGGACACAGAGGAATCAGAGAAATGACTGGAAATAATTCACATTTTTCCTATAAATAACCAGAATAGCTACCTATTTGAATGGATAGTGGCTTCACCAACAACAAAAATAGCTCACTTCATGTTATGTCTAGGTACCACTGTATTCACCAGTTCTCCATGTTAATTAGCATTGGATGCACCTGACCCTGGAGCCCTAAGGCTGATGTTTTGGACTTTAAGTATCCAGACAATTTCTTATAGCTAACTAAAGATCATGCAATCCGTTTATCCTGAGCTTAAACATAATTTCCCAGTCTTTCCATAATAAGCTCTGGACTGTCACTATTAAATGATTATAATAGAATTGACATAAAAACTGAAATGTGTCTGCCCTGCCTGTTCTAGACACCTATAGGAATTCTCTATTTCATTGTGACCACAGGGAGGGAGCCACACTTAGTGGGTAATCTAGTGGGAAAGGGGTACCAGAAATATGGGCTGACCCTCTGAAACAGGAGGGATGCTGGGATGAAGATGATGTAGCAGGAATTAATATCTACATCTCAGGCTGAGGCCACAGAAAGAAGAAACCAGATGTCAAGAACTGCAAAGGGTCTGAGATTTAACCCCACTCGCTAGCCGACAAGTCACCCTGCTACTTTTCAGAGATGATCTCAGAAGACATGAGACTCCTGGATCAGAGACAATGGACTTTATTATTAGAACACAGGAGGCAGCATGAGCTTCATGTTCTCATCAGTTGTTCTTGTCACTCTGGTCCCACAGGGAGGGGTAGGGTTAGTGGTGTGTGGAGGGAGATGCCACACACACAGTATGTTTTGTGCCAAAGCTGAGGAACCCCAGTTATAAAACACCCAATCTATGCAGAGGGCTGCAAGTAAACTTATCCAAACTTTGCCCTGGAGGGAGACTTTATCATTATTATACTGCCCTCTGTCATGGAGGGGGAGACTGCCTGTATATTCCAAGGATGTTTTCTATAAAACTTTCTTAGAAAGATAGCTCAAGGACACGCAGAAGTGCTGTGGAATAATATTTTTCAATATGAGGAACTGGAGATAGCAGATAGGACTCCAGAGTACAACATGAAAAAAACCAGAAGACAAAAGATTAAATAAAATCAGCAGCCAGTATTAGAATACCAGTTTTCCACTTTAGATGACTAGTGAAGAGGGTTTCCAGTTAGAGAAATAATGTATGAACCTCGGATGCAATGGGAATTTCCTCTGTCCATGTTAATTTAATGTCCACGCCCAAGAACTAGACTCATCATAGGTCTCTAAAGGTAAAATCAAAGTGTTACTCAGGATGCTACATTTTTACCTGCTGCAAAGAAATTAAATGGTTTTGCTTCCCAAAAGCACTTCTATTTTCCTTCTCATTATGGATTTCATTATAGGTGTACAACCCACTAAGAAATAGCCAAAGGATATAATTATTATCTGATGCCTTGCAACTCCAATTAAATTAGTCACTTTAAGAATGTTGAAGCACTTGGGGAAATTCCCTGACACTAAATGGCTCTGACATTTTCAGCAGTCTTGGTTAGTTCAGATTTGCACAGAGAACGGCTAGAGAGGTGAGGGTATAAAGATGTGCTGACTGTAAGTCACAGAACCTGAGGAAAATTAAACACATTTAATTTCTGCTCACCTTGAGAGACAGCCAATGAGAAGTCCTCTCCCTCCCCCAGCAGGAAAAGCTATAGGAAGGGAAAGTGGAAGGATGGACACTTGGAGCCCTCCCATATGCTTGCATGAACTTTCTTCTTTTCCAGAGCTGCCCTTGATGATTTGGAGATATATTCGGCTAACTGTGTGTGAAATCTTGGTCAAAGCCCTCCCTTGCTTTGAATCTCAGTTTCCTCCTTGATAAAATGATTGGATATTCACTAGTTCTATGGTGTTTAAAATATATTTTTGGGAAGTGTGCACTTCCAAGAGAATCTTTATGGACAACTTGGTGGGAGATAGAGGAATGGGTTAAAGAGAAAGGCCAAGAAGCCAGACTTCAGCTCTTCCTTCAAGCATAAAGGAAAACTCCCTTGGGGAACTAACTGGACTCATTCAGAGATTCAGACAGAAAACTGAAAGGTGTCCAGCTAATTCCCACACTGGGAAATGGCTTATATGTGCTTTAATAGGAAATGAATTGGATTTAGTGCTGTCTCCTTCTTGTTCATTTGTCCCTGTTGAGAGGGAACTTGGGGACAGGTAATAGGGAAATAGAGCCATCTCTGGGGATGAGTCCCTCAGATTAATTAACTTAGGGAGCTCTTCTGAGCTAGGAGATGGCTGACAGGGATAGAGGAAAGAAAGCAGGAACACAAATGCCCCAAGACTCATCCATGGGCAGTCTGCCTTGGGCACCTCACCACTAAAGCAAAGCAGGTGACATGTTCCCTAGTCATTTGTACATGCCATCTGACCTTCTCTTCTGTTCTAGATCCTCATTTTAGTTAATGCTTTCTCCCTTCAGTTCACCTCGGGGCAGGAAGGAAAGCCTGGAATTGCACCTGGTACAACCTGTGAGTCCTGGCCACCAGCGGCCGGCTCAACTTCCAGCTGCCATGCTGACTCTGAATGGATGCAAGCTTGTGTTTCTCATTCTCCTGTAATTCCTTTCTGGGGTTTTCTGAGGAGGTCTGGATTTTATTTGGGAAGTTAAGAAGATATTTTGGTTTGTCCACAGGTGCCATATAAATAGCATATTTAGGGCCGTGGAAAGGAAGGGTGTCCACACTCAGAGCTCCGCCCTATGAGCTGCAGTCTATGGGAAGGTCAGCGCATGGGCAGCCAGGGCCAGCCGGGCCCCGCCGGGCCAGCAGACAGAGCGGAGCCTTCAATTCCTCAGACTGCGTGAGGATAGAGAACTCGGAAATAAAGGTAATAACAGTGTGTCCAAAGTGTCAAAAACAACTTCAAAATTAATCTGGAAACATTCTAATTGGCTTTTAGACAGAGAAAAATTTCACCCAGAACATGCTATTTATCCTGAAAGAGAAATTATGATATGCTGTCAATTGTCATGCTATAAATAGTACAGCAACTGCTAATGAAGAAAAACCCCAAGAAGTAGGTTTCTGTGAAAATTTCTCAAAAATCCACATCCTGCCAGTTTAAATCTTCAGATGCCTTGGCTTGTGGGTTATGCCAGTGTATTTTTGTTAGGGCCTGACTTAGGAATCTTAATTTTGGTGTGGAAATAATGGACAGGTGGCAAAAGTATATCATCTAGGGAACAATACATAGACTTGGGGTTTTTGAGAGGGCTTTTTAACTTTGGAATAATTCACCTGGAGGGAAAGAAGGATTCAAAATCAAGTTAGATACACCTGTTAGATACAGTGAGTGCCCTGTACTTCTTCCCATCACTCATGACACATGTAACACTTGCTAAATGTCTTAATTTGGCAAAATGGGGCCTGTATCCTATTTTTACTACTTTACCACAAGAGTTTGCTAAGTATGTATTATACAAAGATCTTAATTTGCATTTGCCGTGACAGAATTTCACGGAGAGAAATAGAAGGTAGAAGAGAAGCCTTGTGTATTTGAATGCCTATTCTCAGAGAATCAGTGAAATAGAGACTAAAATGGTTGCATGCTTTTCCATCCACTCAGCCAGGAAGATCTAAAATGATAAAAATTTAGTAGCATGTCCTCTACCTTCAGAGTTGCCATTGCAGTCCCACATTAGGCAAGATATTTAATTTGAGTTCTTTATTGAATGATTGTTGCCAATAAATATTGACTAAATAAATGAAGCAGACAGGTGATTTTAGAAACAGGTCCAGCATTTCCTGAGTCAAATCAATAGTCCTTTCCCAAAGGCTGAAAATGTGAGCCTGACTTCACATGAGAATCTTTTCTTAATGTGATATCTTTTAGGACAGCAGTCCCCAACATTTTTGGCACCAGGGACTGGTTTCAAGGAAGGCAATTTTTCCATGGATGAGGAGCCAGGGTAGAGGGTGAGCCATGGGGTGCGGCTGTAAACACAGATGAAGCTTTGCTTGCTCCCACACTGCTGACCCCCTGCTGTGCCACCCAGCTACTAACAGGCCACAGACCAGACTGGTACTGGTCCATGGCCTGGGAGTTGGAAATACAGTTTTAGGGAATATTCATCCCATGGCACTGTACCCAAAGACTCTGATATAGCCAAGGCAACAATCTCTTTCTCCCTTATACCTGTTAGCAATGAGAGGCCCACTTCAGGGAACTTGGAGTTTAAAATTATAAAGTGTAGTAGTCAGGAGAACAGGTGTTCTTTTATAGGGAGATAATATATTTAGAAAGACATATACAATTGGTGGGAAATACCACCCATATTTGTGATTTAAAACTATGTACAGGTATGATTACATGATTACGTATATTGGAAAAAAATCTGTGTCTAATGTTAGTAGGAATAGAATATATAGAATAAGTGGCTTTAGAAGAACTGGATTTCATTAGTAATATATGTAACCAAGATAAGGAACAGAAAGACAAAAGTATGGATCTTTCAAAAAAGAGAAATAAACCAGAACCTAGAAGGAATTTAACCAAGAAGAATAGAAATTCTTTCTAGAATCCAGCAGTACAGAAATCACTACTGCTTGTTCTGACTGCAGCAACACCTTCCAAACTAATATTATCTGAAGAAAATCACAGGAAAATGAAGGAAATAATATTCAGAGAAGGAATGATGTGTGGACCAGTGGAACCTCACCCTGGCGAAGGTCTTGAGATGAAACTTCAGAAGGCTTAGTAAAGACAAAGAATTGATCTCACATGGGATAATCCTTGGGTCATAAATGAAAAGTTCGTCAGTATCCTGCAAGCTCCAGAGAGTCTTAGAAATAATAGTAGCCCTGTCCTTTATACTTAGACAGAGTATCAAGGTGAATAAATTCAGTGTGCAACTACATTGTACTATTTGTTCTACCAGGTGGCATTGCTTTCTGGGAGAGAGGATAACGGCTTTTGTAAATTGGGAACTGTGTCAGCTTGCTGTCGAAGTGACTTCCTTGCCCCTGGCTGCTGTCAAGGACTTTGGAGGACCCTCCCTGAGAGTGACTAGGGAGTGAGGACTGAAGATCTTAGAATGTCAGTATGACTGCTACACTATGATAGTGCAGTGAAGAATGAGTAGGTCTCTCCTTTCAAGTTTCATCTTTCCTAGCTGCAGATCTGAAATGATCTGATGTTTTGAAAGATGAGTGAGGTTAGGCTGAAAGAATTTGTTTTAGTTCATACTGGAGCAAAATCTGGGCCTCATGCTCCCGTCTTCACAGACTCATTGGTTGCGCATGAATGATGTATTATCCCCATGTAAGTCAATGGTCTACCAGTGGCCAATGGACCTACTAACAGCTGTGGAAGTAAGACAGGAATAATGGGAAAATTTGAAAACATCATTAGCTAATTGTGATTATTCCTATGGGTAATATGAGCAGGTACTCTCTGTGAAGTCAGGAGATCTGGCTTCTGTTTCCAGCTTCACACACACAAACACCAGTATCTACAACAAAGCACTGATGGCTTCTATCTGTGTTAAGCAGATGTTAAGAAACATTCTGGAAGGGAGGGAGAATTTTTTCCTAGGCTATGTAGAATCTCTGAAAGGTGGAGCTTTATCACTGTGCTCCCCTGGTGTGCTGTGCCTGCTGCTCTCATGACAGCCATTTATTTTGCTGTGGCATCCGTAGCTGCAGACAGGCCTGTGGCCCGGGGCAGCAGCTTATTCACTCATCTGCACTGCACCTGCTGGCAGCAATGCTAAGACCTAGTAGGTGCTTAATGATGACTTGCATCCATTTTTGTTGGTCCCCAAAAGTTGAATATTGGCAATTTTATTTTCATCCAATCCAACGTAAATGCCATGTTTACCTGCTAACAAAAAAAGAAAAAGAAAAAAAAAAGAAAGGAAAATCCAATTCTATTAGTTTTTACTTAATTTTGTTGAGACATAGGAGGCTTTGTAGTCTAGAGAAAAGAACCTGGCCTTGGAAGTCAACCCACCATCTGGATTTGAATCTTTGTCCCTCAAAATCTTGAGCTGAGGAACTTGAGAAAGTCACTAAACCTCTGTGATTTTCAATTCCTACGTTGTAAAATGGGGATGATAACACCTAGTATTAGCTTCCTTTCATGATTGTACAGTGATAAAAATGAAGTCATGTATATTAAGAAGCTTAGTAAGCTGGAGAGAACTATGAGAAACTGTGGTGTTTCTAATGCCAATTTATAAATATGATTATTTCTTATATACTCAAATATTGCCTTCATTGGAGAAAAGAGCAGAATTCTCAACTACAAAAGTGGTTCAGTTCTGGCTGCCAATCTGTGTCTGAGGTTATCTGCAAGGCAAAGGCTTAAAATTATCCCAAAATCAAAAGAGTGGCTATATTCAGTGATCATTAAGAAAGCAAATATTAAAGAAGGATGCATTAAGTGATTTTTTTAAACTGAAAAAATAATATCTGCTTTATCACTCTCAAACTAAGAAAACACATCAACATTATTTTTCACACCTGGTGAGTGATGGGGTTCGTTTTGTTATTTTGAGCCACCACAATTATAAACTATAGGCAGTACCGAAAAAGACAAAATACAATTCTATCCATTTTAATCTTTATTTTTATTCATTCCTTCTTTAATCATTTGCTTCATTGAGCATTTGCATGGTTAATTTCACTGAATTATTTTAACTACTGAATAGTGGGCTTTTATCTGGACTTTTAAAAGTTCCTCATTAGAAAACACTTATGTGTTTAAAATAGACTTCAGTTGTGGCCAGAAACCCTTATAAAACAGTTAAACAGCATGGACTTCAAGTTGGAAAGCAAGACTTTGAGATCATTTTAAAATTTAGAGTACTCTTTTCTAAAATGCATACAGGCAGTGCCCACTTTGGCAGCCTCCACCGGGTCATTTTATCTGCTATTCACATACGTGTGCATCCTTTGGAGGTGGCCTCGGTGTGCAGTGCCGTTCATGACTTCTCTACTGAGAAATCACATAAGAAAAAGCACTCATCATTGTCTCACATGCCGGGAAGGACACTGCTGGTCATGAATATGGAAAGGAACACCAAGAACAAGGTGACCTATCAGGGAGAAAGAGAAAGGTCTGAGTTGAACAGTGATTGCAAAATGGGGAGAATATAGTAACCGGATAGCAGCATGATATGGAAAGAAAAATGAGGAAAAGAAAACAACTTTGGATGTAGACTTACTAGGAATGAGATCTTAGGAAAATTATTTACCTTCTCTGAGCCACCATTTTATTATTATTAAATGGGAATAATAGCAACTATCTCCTGGGATTGTGATGAGAGTTAAATGAATTGACACATGTCAGATTAAATGGGTTCTTACCATAGGGCTCATCTCTTTTATTTTTCTCCTCTTCAAGGCAGGTGAGAAATTAAAATTAGAGAATGAAATAAACCCTGATGGAGATGTTCACAGTGCCAAAAAGATTTCGCAGGTCGGACTGCAGACTCCTAAAATGCTTGGCCTTTCTGGACCATTATTAGGATTGAGGGACACCTCCTGCCCCTCATTCTAAGACCCAGTTGATTTGATATCTTTCCTGCTGCATCCTCCTTCCCTGTGGCACATCAAGAAGGAAATTTAGCTGAGGAAAAGGGATATCTGATCCATTGAGCCAGGCATTTCTCAAAATAGCTCTCTCCATCAATCTCTATAAGGTCGACTGGTGTAAAGACATTCAAAGCTGGAGCTACCTGTAGGTGTCTATGATGCAGAGGAGCAAAAGGGTGCCCAGATGAAAGAGAAGAGGGACAGGGGCGGTCAGGCAATGGCCACCACAATCTGATGGCCATCAGGACTTTAGGGGAGACTGGGTTGCTAAACGGAGGTGTGGCTGGGTGGGTCCTCTTTAGTTCTCTTTATCTACAATCTGGAAGAACCAGAGATACTGCTTCATACCTAGGCCTGATGAAAGTTATTTCTAAGTCACAGGAAGTAGATTTTTTTATGGATCAAAAATATCATATCAAGGCCAGGAGCAATGGTTTACACCTGTAATCCCAGCATTATGGGAGGCAGAGGCAGGAGGATTGTTTCAGGCTAGGAGTCCAAGGGCAGTCTAGGCAACATAGCAAGACCCCATCTCTACAAAAATAAAAAATTAGCCAGGTATAGTGGCACGCACCGATAGTCCTACTACTCCAGAGGCTGAGGCCGGAGGATCACTTGAGCCTAAGAGTTCGAGGTTATAATGAGCTATGATGAGCTATGATTGCACTCTAGCCTGGATGACAGAGTGAGACTCTTTCTCTAAAAAATAAATAAATAAATAAATAAATAAATAAATAAATAAATAAAATAAATCACATCTGCTTGGAATCTAATAAAATAAGATAAGCTGTTAGAATGAGGGAATGAGTAATTCTGAGGTTACACACCAGAGAGTGTCAAAGTATGACCTCTAACCAGCTTCAGACTCTACTCAGCTTTTCGGGGCCCACCCAAGCATGCTTCAGTAAGTGAACCCACCATTGACCTACACCACTCTCAGCCATTGTTTCCAGGCCTCTACCTGTCCTCAGTGAATCTTGAATTAGGTAATTATTTGCCTATTACTTTTCTAAAGTCTTCATAACATCACAATGTTCCAGTGATAGAAATTACAACAGAATTCAAGTCCCACTCCATACAATCTGCTGTTCTGATACCTATATCATATTTGTTGCATTTGTCTTCTATCATTTAGTCTTGTTCCTTCAATAATTGCTTTAGAAAGAGGGAAGAACAAAATTATATAAAAAAATCTGGAATCTTAGAAAGATTGAATCACAAAAGCTTCAGCAAAACTTTTATTCCAGATGTCAATCAATTCCAATAGAATTCCATTTGAAATCTCATTTTTCCCCCCAAGGAAAAATATTTGACATTTATGATTATTTTGCAAGTATGAAAACAATCTATGATAGGGTCATAACTTGTAAGAAAAAAAGTTTTCCAGTATCTTTAGATGAGCCCAGACACAGAGTAAAGGCCTTAAACTTGAAATTTTCTTTAAATTAACAAATAACTGACTTGTTTAATAAAATACAATCTTGAATGAGGTTTGTATGAGCTGCCACGCCCTGATCATTTTCTCAACAGGCTGGTCTGTGTTATACTCAACCAGTTCCTGTACAGATTGGAGGCGATTAGTGATGCTAACATATCAGGTGACCTTCCCAAAGCCATCAATCTTATAAGAAGCTTGCCCTGAATGAAAACCCCCTTTGTTCCAGCAATTGTCACCTATGTGGCAAAAAGCCCTAAGGAAACATAATTATTGACATTACACATTTTAAGACTTTTATTCCAAGGTTAAATATTTTAAAATCTTCTTGCTTGTTTAGACGTCTTAAACTACAAGATACTAGAATTTCACCCCATTCTTAGCAAACATTCTGTTCAAACTAGCCAAAGAAAAACATTCTTTAAATAATGAGTAATAAAATGCAAGGACTTAAGCAAGGTATGATATGTACTATATAAATTTGCTAATGATTCTTCCCACATTTCTATCTCCAGTCATCTTTGCAAGTATGTGGCGATAGCAAAAAGTTCCACTGCTACATGATTTGAACGCCTCAAAGTGTTCTACTCACATTCACTTGCCTCAATCTCCAAATATTTGAAGTGAAAGCCTCCTTTTGAACTGTTTGTGACACAGAAATCTTATATCAAAAACCAACAAGGGAGGTACACTGTGTAGGTTTAGGGCCAGGAAAGTTTTTGGTCTTTCTGCTGAAGCTCATGGTAGCCCCAAATTCTCAGGGAACATGGATAGTAATCTGAATTCCTAATAGGAATAGGCTCACCTTTCCTTGTAAATGTTATCTCTACTGTGATTTAAGGACATGTTGGCCAAATACAGAATTTACTAGAGTGTTCTCAAGGTATGGTCCACAGAGCCCTAAGTATCCTCAAGATACTTTCCAGTGGTCTTCAAGGTCAAAACAGTTTTTATAATAATTCCAAGACATTATGTGACCTTTTTACTGTGTTGACATTTGTACTAATGATGCAAAAGGAATCATGGGGAGAACTGATGGTGCCTTACATGATTCAAAACTTTGGCACCAAACTGTTAAAGCAGTCGATGTATTCCTCAAGGCCACTTACCTACAGGCAGGAGAAAATGCCAATTAAAAAAATATATATATTCTTGTTGAAGTTATAAAAATTGTTAATTTTATTTACATTTCTAGACTCTGTTATACAACTTTTAATATTCTTTGTGGCAAAATGGGCAATTTATATAAAACAATTCTGCTGCACACTGAAGTATAGTGGTTATTTCAAGGAAAAGTACTTGTATAATTGTTTGGTGAGATGAACTATCTGCTTTTTTTTATTAATGTGACTTTTATTGAAAGAATGACTAATAAACTATGATTATTCAGACTTGAGTACTCAGCAGGCACTTTCTCAAAAATGAATTAGTGAATCTGTCACTTTGAAAAAAACAACTGGCACCTATTAAGCAAAAATTCAAATTCTGGAAAATGTGTGTCTTTCACCAAGACATTGAAAGCTTCCCATTACAGACTTTTCAGTAGTGTGATTTTAACAAATGTAATTTTCTTGCAATATATAATGAAATCTGTCAACATTTGGAATATCTACAAGTTTTATTAAAAAAACATTCTATTCATGCTCATATATAAAGGTTTTAGCACCATTTTAAATGAATGAATACATTTTTTAAATTTCTCAGTTTTAATTTCTCATATAATAAGCATCAACACAAGCTCTTTGAAGTCCTGAATAATTTTAATAGTATAAAGATTTTGAGATCAAAAAGTTTGAGATCTGCTGCTTTACATAAGTTGATATGCTCACTCTACCATTATAAATTTCAGCAATATAACAAACTCTCTAAGGCAGGGGCTGAGGCATTTACTAATGTTAGGGAAAAAAACTATTGAATGATGTTTGTCTTCAGAAAAAGAGTCACTAACAGTCTTGCTTATACAGCTTCATATAAATTATGCTAGTAAATCTAGTACGCTCAGTATGTCTCATTCTGGAAAGCAATTATTTCAATCAAGATAGAAGTATATGATTTTCATTCATATAATATTTCTGATAACAACATCCAATTAGCACATCCATTTTATGTCCACTGTGTTAATTTTATGTTAAAAGAAATCCAATAGTGCTCAATTACATTTGCCTCCAAATTAAATTAGCATTACATGAATTTAATGGGTATCTTAATTAGACCATGCCATTAAGAGGATTTTATACAAATTAAATTCCACCTCTGCATGGTTCAACCTTCTTTGTGTTAAGCACAAGATGAAAATTCTTTAAAACATAGGGAGTATAAAAATATCTTATATTGCAAATAGAAAAGGAAAACAATGAGGAAATTAAACTAACACTAGTTTAAGCAAGACTCACTTAAGCTAGAAATTACCTTGTTTTTTCTACATGCCTTCTCGTAATAGTAGAACATTCTAGTCCACTAAAATAGTAAAACTTCCATTTTAAAAATGAAGCAATGTCAGCATAGTCCCCTGAGATTCTTTTAACCTTTTTGAGACCATGAATTACCAAACACAAGCTTGTTTTCTTTTTGGCCCTATGATTTAAGTTCATCAATTCTTAAAAAAAATTATAATTTTATTAAATAGAATTGACATAGAATCAGATCACAACATACTTCAAAAACAAGTCAATAATAAAAGTTACTTGTAATCTTCTCTATCATTGATATTATTATAGTTTTACTAGTTATAATAATGACAACAATCACTAAGTAATTGGTGTGTGTCCAGCAATCTGGTACTTACTTTGCATAAACTATTTTTATTCCTTTTTACATTTCTGCAAAGTAGACATTATTAATTCATAACCAGGGAAAATAAAGCTCAGAAAAGTGAAGAAATTTGCTCAAAGTCACACAGATACTAAGTGATAGAACCTGCTTATTTCAAAACCTGTTTTTTTTCACAATGGTACTTCAACAAGGCCTTTGAGAAGTAACTGAGTATTTTTTACCTCTGCAGCCAGACTGCTGTGGGTTGAAGCACAGCTCCTCCATGCTGTAGTCATGTGTGTTTAGGTGAATAATTCCTCTACCTCACTGATCAATTCTGATAGGCATTTAATAGGGATGGACAAATAAAAATACTAAAGGAAATGGCTCCATGTGGGGATAGGCAGTCCTGTGGAAAAGACAGGAATAGGAGTGTGGCTTCTCTGAATATATTTTTTTAATTTTTTTAATTTTAGTGTATTATGGGGATACAAGTGTTAAGGTTACATATATTGCCCATGCCCCACTCCCCTCTCGAGTAAGAGCATACTTTTTATATTGGTTTAACTTTTAAACTACATAAAAATTTTGCACATTTGAAAACCAAAATCTTGCCTAAAAGAAAAAGATAGCAGATGCTAAAATTTAGTGCTAGCAGAACCAAATGATTGATATTGGTAACAAAATCATGCAGATTAAAAACTTGTTTCACATATCTGTTGAACACAATATTACTTCTACATTTTAGTGGGGTATCTTTTTAAGTATATCTGCAAAACATATCTGCCAGGAAGAAGTTGTATCTAAATTTCACTCAGTAGATTTAATAGTAATATACATGTATACACAATTAAAATAAAGCAAATTATATCCCATTGATACAGGTTAAATCGACAAAAATAGTTAAAAGCCAAGATTTTCAGGGTAATAAAAGGAATAAAAACTAATATGAAATAAAATAAGTAAAAAAAATCTGAAATGTTATATTTGTAATGGAAATATCAATGCAAAATTATTGATTTCTACTTAAATATATATTTTGACTTTGTCTACTAAAAAGGCCCAGGAGCCTTTTATTGGTAGCAATAAGCATACCTAGCACTCAAATGTTTGCTTTCTAAATACAATTTCCCATGAAAAGAACCATAGATATATGGAGAAAAGGCTAATTCTAGGTCTGAGGTTTGGAAAATACTAGGGCTTCCTGGCATAAGCGAGTGAGCAAGTATTTATTGGGTCTTATCAAAAAAGGATAAAGAAGTCAACTTGAAGGAAGATTTATTGTCAACTTTGGGGCAAATTGAACAGCAAAAATAATCAGAATGGTAATTAATTGAAGCCCAATAATATAATTTAATTATAATTTATAATTTAATATAAATTAAGATCCTCAAGTTCATAGTTATACTCAAAGAAAAGGAGAACAAAAGGGAAATGTTTTTACAGAAAAAATTTAGTTAATAAATGTAGAAGGAAAAATATATTTATAAAATTACCATTTTGCAAATCCAAGATATTGTAATTTATTAAGAAATGGATAAGGAATGAATGTTAAAGTTGAGAAGTGGTTGGAGAACATAGTTTTCACAGAAGTCTTACTAATTACAAAGGGAAAAGGACAAAGTAACAATATTAGCCAAGTGAATGCATTTAGATCTCTAATATTAAATTAACCTATTATAATATAATAAGAAAGCAAAAACTATGAAATATTTTTGCAAGAGAGAGAAAAACTGTTTATCCTGAAGCTAACTTATGTAAGCCTATAGGAAATAGAGAAGGTAGAGGAAAAGTTTGAAATATGTGCACCATCTGGGGGATAGTCATGATGGACACTCAGACTTTTGGGGGGAGGGGGGGGAATGGGCATTTATTGAAACCTTAAAATCTGTACCCCCATAATATGCCGAAATTTAAAAAAAAATCAACAACAACAACAAAAAAGAAATATAATAGGATGAAACAATCAGTCAAATACAGATTATGGGATATTCTATCCAAAGAATATCCTGAGTTTTTCAAAAATTCATTGTCATAAAAAGAAATGGAGGGAATAGACTTAAAGAGACTAAAAAGACATAACCACAAATGGGTAAAGCCAGATTGGATACTGATTTAATAAAATACAACAGCTACAAAGACATAAGTGCAACATTTGGGAAAATTTTCACATGAACTAGATACTAGATGATTTGGAATAATTGATAATTCTTTCTATTCCTAATAATGATAGTGTGGTCCTAGAAGCAACCATTCTTATTCTTAGGAAGTGCATGCTAAGTTTTATAGGTGAAGTGTCTTGATATGTATGATTTATTTTAAATGAGAAAGAGAAATGGAAGAGAGACACAGAGAAAAAAATATACATGGTCAAATGCCACTAATGTTTTTCCTGACACTGTATGGACATGTAAGCAGGCCCTGTGCATTTTCTGATCATTCTCAGATCATCCTCTGGGCATCCTCCAGCCCTGAGCACTCTCCAGTTAGTGAGAGTTGGAGTAATTCAAATATCCAACTTATTTTAAAGTGACAATGTCCCCTGTCTTCCAGCTCAGGTCTGTCCTAATCAGGAAAAGAAGAGTTTGCTTGAGGACTGTATTTTTGAGTTCTCAGTGAACTCCTCCCTCATTCACAGGCTTATTCAGTTGGGGGTGGCGCAGGGGAGCACAGCAGGATAACACAGCACATGCCCCTGAGCATGGCAAGCTTTTAAAGTGAACTCTCAGTGGGGCACAGGTGTGAGTTTGTCAGAAGCCCCACGATCCTATTTGCAAGCTGGGAAGTGATCTCTCCCAGCTCCTTACTTTACCCTCTGCAGCCCTGGGCATTAGCATACATCTCTTTCTGTAGAGGTTTTATCACCCTCTCTAAGGTGACTCCAGAAACTCCCTTTCCTTTCTAGTTCCATCTTAGCCACATTGGGTCCCTGGAAAACATGAACTGTATTCTGATAAACTCTGGACATTGAAGCAGTATTCATTACAGTGAATCTTTGCTCTGCATGATAACTGGCCAGCCATAATATGTCTCAGGCATCAAATAGATACCAGTGTACCAGCACCCAGCTCTAGAGAGACAAGAATCAAATTGAAGCCCCTTTCCTTAGACTTGAAATTGGGGAAAAACATCGCCCCTCCTCCATGGTGGGGAGGGAGGGACATGGGCTGTGGACGAATCTTTCCCAAAACTCTCGTCTAATCTACAACAAATTCTTTCAACCTCTCAAATCTCTCTTATAGACCAGAAGTGGCTAGTCAGCTTCTACTGGGTTGGAAAACTGGCTCTTGGCTACCTCATTGGTAAGCCCTGTTTTGGTAATCTGGCACCACAGGCCCGTCCTTAGAACCTAGTCATGGTTGGCAGCCATCCTCTTGGGGTTTAAAACAAGCTTGAGATAGGAAGAATTCTAATAATATCTTTTCCTATAGTAACATATTTGCCCTCTCATTTACTTTTAAATGATCCAATAAAAATGGAATGGAATGGAATGAGGGAGAACAGAATTGATAATAACTAGGCTCCTTGTTATAATGACAATTTTGCATTAGAGGGCCTTAGAGATCAACAAATGCTAGAAGAGACTTTTCCCCTACCTACATAAAATCCAACAGACCTACTAAGGAGAACAATTGTTTTTGTTCTGTCTCCTGTCTCTCAATCCTCTGTCTCTCCCAAAGCACAGGACGAGGTTGTTCTCTGAAGTTCCCTTATCTGCCCCAAAACTGGGTCTATCAAAGAAGAAAATAATTACCTCTTGTCCCTGCCATAATTTTCCTTAACTGAACTCATATCACATGAAGAAAAACTAAAGTCTGTCAACAAACCTGGACAGACTTTCATCACAAATGATTGTTTGCTTTTTGTCCCAGATCATTGTATGTTCTTCAAACCCATTTAATTGCCATAAAAATAATTTACTATTCTCCTAAAATCGATGCTTTCTCATCTCCTTTTCACCTAAGAAGTAGGGTATCTGAGCATCTGTACCCCATTGAGATATTTGGCTGTCACTCTTTGCTTTCCTTGTCATGCATGGTAGTAACAAATTTGTGTGCCTTTTCTTATTACTCTGAATTTTTTTTTTTTTTTTTTTTTTGAGACAGAGTCTCGCTTTGTTGCCCGGGCTAGAGTGAGTGCCATGGCGTCAGCCTAGCTCACAGCAACCTCAAACTCCTGGGCTCGAGTGATCCTTCTGCCTCAGCCTCCCGGGTAGCTGGGACTACAGGCATGTGCCACCATGCCCGGCTAATTTTTTATATATATATCAGTTGGCCAATTAATTTCTTTCTATTTATAGTAGAGACGGGGTCTCGCTCAGGCTGGTTTTGAACTCCTGACCTTGAGCAATCCGCCCGCCTCGGCCTCCCAAGAGCTAGGATTACAGGCGTGAGCCACAGCGCCCGGCCTTGAATTTTTTTGAGTTGATTTTTCAGTGAAACATTTGAGAGCAAAGGGGAAGCTTTCCCTTTTCCCCTATAATTTCATAAACTGACTTTCCAAGTCAGACTTTACTTGCCCTATAGCTTGGGAATTATTTTACATTTATTAATATTGCCCAGAACTGGACAGAAAAAAAAAAAAAAACTATACCTAAATCAGTAGTTCCAATTGTCTTTCTGAGTCTTTTAAAGAGTCATGAAATCCAAGAGCAGATGGAAACCAACTCAAAGAAACTGGAAAAACAATTCATAAAATGAATGAAAAAAATTTACTAAAGAGATAAACTTATTTTAAAAAATTGAACTTCTGGAAATGAAAAATACATTTCAATAAATATAAAATGCAGTGGAAAGCTTTTAAAAATATACTAGACCAGGCAAAAGAAACAGTTTCAGAGCTTGAAGACAATTCTTTCTAATTAACCCAGCAAAAAATAAAGAAAAAAGAATCAATAGAAATGAATGAAGCCTATGAGAAATATAGGATTATGTTAAATGGTCAAATATAAGAATCATAAGTATTCTTGAGTATAAAAAACTAAAAGCAAAAGGTCTAGAAAATGTATCTTAGGGAATAATTGAGGAAAACTTCCCTGGTCTTGCTAGAGATTTAGACATCTAGGTACAAGAAGTTCAACAAACACCTGGAAGATTCATTGCAAAGAAGGAATCACCAACACATATAGTCATCAGACTGGCCAAAATCAATATAAAGGAGGAACTCCTGCTAGCTGTGAGGTGGAAATATCAAGTAATTTCCAAAGGAAAACCCATTAGGTTAACTGGAGACTTCTCAAAAGAGACCTTGCAAGCTAGAAGAAATTGGGGCCCCATCTTCAGTCTTCTTAAACAGAATTGCCAGCCTAGAATTTGGTATCCTGCAAAACTAAGTTTCATAGATAAACAAGAAATAAAGACTTTTCCAGACAAACAAACGTTGAGGGAATTTGTCATGACCAAATTTGCCCTTCAGGAAATACCTGGAGCTGCATTATACATGCATCAGCACAATAGACACACACCAGTGTAAAACCACCTGAAGCTAAAGCCCACAGCTTGTGTAAAACAATAATAGCACAAGATGGAAAACAAAACAATAAGGTACTACCCAACATGATGAACAGAGAAGCATCCCAGGTATCAATTCTATCACTCAACGTTAACAGTCTGAATTCCCCACTCAAGAGACATAGCCTAGTCGAATGGATGAAAAAATACAACCCAAGTATCTGCTGTCTCCAGGGAACACATCTAACCCACAAGAACTCACATGCACTTAAGGTGAAGAAAAGGAAAATAAAAAACAACAACATGCAAATCGAAAACAAAAGAGAACAGATGTAGCCATTTTCATATCAGATAAAATTGACTTTAAATTAACAATAGAAAATAAAGACAAAGATGTTTCTTATATAATGATAAAAAGAACAATTTAGCAAGAAGACATAACAATGCTAAATATACGTATACACACCTAACACAGGAGCTCCCAGATTCATAAAGCAAATTCTACTAGACCTAAGCAAAGAGATAAATAGCAGCATTTTAATTTTCAGGGACTTCAACACCCATTTGACAGAGCTGGACAGATCACCGAAGCAGAAAATAAATAAAGAAACACTGAGCTTAAATGGTTTTCTAGAACAAATGGGCCTAACAGACATTTACAGAATATTCTACCCCAAAACTACTGAATATACATTCTTCCCATGAGCCTGAAATAAACTTTTAAGAGGTCATCAGTATGATTTGAAATAGTATACTTTTTTATTATACTTGTCTAAATTATAGCAATTTTTATATTTTAGAAATTTAATTAATAATGTATTCTCTTTTTAAATTTTAGAGCCAAATTATAAACTATCGAGATCAAAGACATATAGAAGCATAATCTCAGGGAGAACTATTGTTAAAATGTTCCAAATCTTCTAAATTGTATCAAGTTATGCAGACATTTATTTATATTTATATGTAGCTATCAATATGAAAATATATATGGTTTTATATCATGGTGTTTTCACTAATTATATATTAAATATTTCACTTAATACTATATACTATATAAACATCAACTTATATAAATAAGCATATATCCATATCATTGTTTTTCATGGCTATGTAATAATCTTTTGAAAGGATATCTAAAATTAATTAATTGGTGGTGATTGAGATTGTCTTCATATTTTGAATATTATAAAAAAAGTTACTATGAACATCAGTGTATAAATACTTTTGAATACTTGACTATTTTCTTACATTAATTCATAGAAATACTACTTCATGAGTATGCACACTTTTAAGAATTTAGGTCCTTATTGTTTAATATTCCTTCAGAATGGCTGTGCCTATTGATATAACCCCTGTAATGTAAAAACCTCACCACCTCATTACCACCAGGCATCATTTTTGCCAATTTAATGAGAACTAATACATGGTGCTATGCTGTTATTGTTTCAAATTATAGTAATTTTATTATTGATAGAATTAAACTTCTTTTAAAATGTTATTTTTATTTCCTTATAAGTTGCTCATTAAGGACTCAACTCCACTTTCTTATTGGTTTATAAGAGTACTTGATATCTTAAGAACCTTAATGAACCTTTTATTACAGCCATTTTTAAAAGCATATATAAACTATAATATCTTTTCAAATATAATATTACTCTGATTTTGAATAATATAAAACTTTTTCTGTAATCAATAAGTCCCAGTTAGCCATAAGCAGTGTTTTAGCAATGGTTAATTCAGCAAAGACAGAGTGGCAGGCTGATAATAATTAGATCTGCCTTTCAGAAAAGAAAGGAATAGAGAATTAAAAAAAAATTATTAAAGTAATGATAGCAATTTTATACTTTAAGGCTTTTATCTTATCCATGAGAATATTGTGCCATCTTCTTTCCACCAGCCAGTTGTTCTCAAATTTGGTTGCAAATCCAAAACACCTGAGGAGTATTTAAAATAACCCATGGCAGGAGGTAGCATATCATCTACCATTTGTTGTGTATCATGATAAAAAAAATTCTAAACCATTATCCCAAATAAACACTCACTCATGTTTCCTCCTAGCTGTGCATCTTAGGGATCTTAGAAAAAGTGAGATTTGATATTTACCACAAAGACAAGGAAATAAGAAGACCCCCACCTCTTCACTGTTTGTCTTGTCAAGTTTCCCATCATATTTCCAAATATGATGTTAAGATAAGAGATGGTTCCATGAAAGAATAAAATAGCTCACTGAGCATCCAGAGAGTCAGTCAATTGAAACCCTTTACCCACCACTCAATATAGCTCACCATTGCTACTATTCTATTTGTCTAAGCTTTCTTCTGCCACTCAGATGGTTGAAGAGGCAGTGTACAGTTTATAGCAAGGAAGGAGAATTTCAGCTGGATTGGAGAGTGCAAGATGAGAGTCAGGCTGTCAGTAAGGATGCACAAGTTGTTAAAGGCCAGGTTAATAATTAAAGTTGGCAAAAGACTTCACAAATGAAAATTTCTACCTAATTATTTTAGCTGAATTACTCTTTCTCACTTGGTCTTTATGTCTTAATGAAGTTGGCAAAATTTTAAATAAAACAATATTCCAATGAAATGATGGGACAATTAGACATGTTTTATGCACCAAGGTGACCAGCATTCTATCCATTTAAATCTCAGCGGGAATTATCTTTGGTGAAAAATCGCCTTCTATAAAACGTGAATGTCTGATTCAAAATATAGTTACCTTTTGGCATTTACAAAGAAATTTAATTTGGCAGGCGTTAAATCTCTGAAGCATAAAACATCAAAAACCATAATTTCAGTATTTAGAAAATATCTTCCTTTTCAAATCTCAAATTATAGTTAATTATTCAATCTGGATCAAGGCCCAATATAAGAGAATTAATGTCACCTGTCACAAACTTGTGCTATAATTCCCCATGCCCCCAGTGATGCTTCTCTGAATTTAACTGATAGCATGACTAACAAATTTATGTTTTAATATTTTGCCTCCACTTGCTTATAGCTCCAAAAGGCATCCTCACCAGTGATATGCAAAACCCAAGATCCATCCAACCATGGCAACACCTCTAGGGATGCTGAAAGTCTCCTGTTACATACAACCCAGATTATCCAGAAATTAACCTCTGAAACCATCATGCTCCATCTTCTGGCAGACATTCTCCATTCTATCCCTGCAAATGGTTCACCAACACCATTTCCAAGTTATTCTTAGTTTTGTACTCTAACAGTGCCAGGTTTTGCAAATGCTAGATTCTGACTTAAACCCTCCTAGGGAGTTTCTAAAGCCTCATCATTCAAGCATATTGCAACTCTCCAACCCTTGAACCCAGTGTCCTTTGGGATCTCCTAGCTTCCATGCAATTAGCCCTATATCTCCACATTTTCTTCTATGTTCTTTCTTCCATCCCCTCCCCAAAACCTTTTGCTCATCCCCTCTGTTAGCCTTTTGATTCTTGTGCAATTATTATGTAAGACCACAGAGCTCCCTTGGGGTTCAGTGTTGTGGCTGATCATTTTAGCAGTGTGTTTGTCAGATTTAATTTATCCTAAAGAAAACCTAGATCTGCAGGAAAATTTATTCAGTCATACTTCTCTGGCACGGAGTGCTTCAACAAAGTACCATACAGTATGATCTTCGAGAGGGGAGAGAGATAAAATCAGTGTTTTCTATTGAGCAGGGAACTACTACTTGAAAAATATATCTTGAGAAGAGACTGACCTGGTCACAGAGGAACAACTTCAGGTCAAATGTTTCAGATACTATTGGATTCCATCTGTTCTCTTGGCAGCTGTTTCAAAATAATTTTTAATGTTTTTGCTCTTCCTTGCATCCTAATTGGCAAACATTTTATCTAATTGGTGAGCAAGACCTGGTAAAATATTATGTACCCAGATGATCAAAAATACTACTTGATGCTGCTGCCACAGCTAAAGAAAATGGTTAGATTATTTTTAAGAAGCGTGTGTTCATTGCAAGATTATTATAACAGCAAAACAATCGGGAACTGCCTAAATATTCTACAATAGTGCAACAGCTAATAAAATTAAGGCATATTCACTAGATGTAATAGTGTAAGCCATTAAAATGATAATAGGAAGAATATGCTATGACATGGAAAATATGATAGAATGTCAAATAAAAGTGCAAAATAGCAAGTATTAAGTGATTTCTTAATGTCAACCCTGTAAACCAGATACATAAAATATCACCAAAGTAGAAGGAAATTGTGGCTGATATTTTCTTTAATTTTCAAATAAATTAATACCTTTCATAATATTACTTGATAATTAATGTACTTTTTCTTTAAGCAAAAGAGATCTAAGCAGTTTCTGAAGTGTTTTTACATTGCTACTCCCTCTTCTTACTTTGTACAGAACAACTCTCTTTACTTTCAGACTAGATATGTTTCTAGATGGGAAGCCCCTAAGTCTTTTTCTGAAACTAGAAATTTTAAAAATGTATGAATTCAGCAGTTGCTCTCAAAATTCCGCTGGTGAAAGAAGGTAGCTCAAACATCATTTCTCATGTCTCAATAGCATGTGTTTTGAATAGACTTTGTACATTTGCCTTTGAATTCATGTATATACTTTACTGAATTAATAAATATATTTAAAACTTTTTTAAAAATCTCTAAATTTCAAAACTAAAGGAAAGAAACTTAACTAAAAGTCTAATTGGTGACATTCCTATGGAGAAAAGAACTAATCCAAGTGATCATAAAACACGTTATTTTCACTTTGTATCAGTATTGAGATATACCCTAAGGGCAAAATGAACTTCAAAAACAGAAAATCATAAACTATTTTTGGAAAATATTATTGTTGGTGGTAATTTTATAGTGTTTATTGTATATGTAGTATGGGTTAAAGCAAATGAGTAATCACATTTATGTTGTTGACAAACAGGATTTTTGACATGAGGGTAAGAAAATAAAGGATTGATGAGGGTAAATTAAAATTCAGTAGTCTTAAATTTGAATTGAAGTCATCAATATAAACTCATAATATATTTCATTTTCTGGAAAAAAAATCTTCTTTGCTTTTTCAATGAAAAACCCTAGAAATAATAACCAACCCAATAGCAATAAGTATTCTTAATTCCTACATCTTGGTCTCTAGATAAATTCTATTCTTCACTATGAAAAACAAAACAAACAAATAAAAAAAAACAGGATTTCTTGAAGAAATTGTGAATTCCAAGTCTGCAGCAGGAATGTATGAGATGAGCCAGGAGTATCTAGTATATTGAAAAGGAAGCTCCCAAAAGTATTCAAGAACTTACTTGAATTAGCTCCCACTGCCCAAAGTTGGGAAAATCTGAGGTTCAGTAACATTGGCAATATAAAATGTTTCTCAATCCATTAGTTTATAGTGATATTTTTAAAGTCTCATTGATTACCTTTGGAGTCTATTAAGGTATCAACTCATAATTCATAAGCTGGCAAATAAAGGGAAATTATAAAGTATTTTCTTGTTGTATCTCAGGATAACCAAGTTGCTGATAAGGGGGGATTTCTCTTTATAGAAGTATTTCAGTTTATGAAAAAGACACCTGCACTCGAATGTTTATAGCAGCACAATTCACAACTGCAAAGCTATGGAAACAACCCAAGTGCCCATCAATCCATGTGTGGATTAATAAAATGTGGTATATGTATACCATGGAATAATACTCAGCTTTAAGAAACAATGGGGATATAGCACCTCTTTTATATTCCTGGATACAGCTGGAACCCATTCTACTAAGTGAAGTATCTCAAGAATGGAAAAACCAGCACCACATGTACTCACCAGTAAATTGATATTAACGGATCAACGCCTAAGTGGATATATAGGAGTAACATTTATCGGGTGTCGGGAGGGTGGAAGGGGGGAGGAGGGGATGGGTATATACAACCACAACGAGTAAAATGTGCAATGTTTGGGGGATGGACATGCTTGAAGCTCTTACTCAAGGGGGGAGGAGGGCATGGGCAATATAAGTAACCTTAACACTTGTACCCCCATAATACGCTAAAATAAAATAAAAAGAATGATAGCATTAAAATATTGCTATCGTTCCTGTGTATGGGTTGTGGGTCAAAAAAATTGTCATTTTGTAAGTCCTAAATAATTGTTGCCAATTATCACAAAATAAAAGATCAAACAACATAATATACCTCCTGATAAACATGGACAACACAGCTCATGAAGTAATCTTGCTAAATCTGATCCATGTCTAAATCTGCTCCAACCTCTAGATCTAATGAGCAATTGACAGAAAACACTGGAGCCAGAAGGTCCTGTTAAAGACACTTCAGAGACAAAGTAAGCAGAATCCACACTTGATGCAACTACAGGACAGACACACACCTGGTGTCTTCAACAATGCAACAGCAAAATAAAAATTACAAAGAAACCAAAAAAGACGAATAGATCAAGAAAGACTTTAGTGATAAGTCAACCAGCTATAATATGAATCTTGCTTTGATCCTGATTCAAACAAATTGAACATACTTGTGAGCAAAAGTTGGATACTTGAAAATATCACATAATTATTGTTCTCATTTTAGGTATGATAATGACTTGGGGATATGTTTTATTTAAAAAAAAAAAAAACATGAGACAATAGGTCTTGGAGATGCATGTTTAATTATTTACAGTGAAATTATATTCCTTTGCAGCTCGCTTTAAAATAACTCAGAGAGCAGAGGACATAAGCAGGACTATGGATGAAAAAAATTGGCATGAGTCAATGGCTGTTGAAGATGGATTTGGGAGTGTCATTATTCTATTGTCATACTCTTCCAATTATTATGTTATGCTTGATATTTTCTTTCCTTAATGAGTTCAACCAAGCCTAATATTCATTAATTAAACCAAAAACATTTAAAATGAACATCAATATATTAGTAATCATATTGTCTAATACTTTCATAATATGTGAATTTTATTTACTCAGCACCATATGTATAGAAAAGCACCACATAGTGCCTGACATATAACAGTAGTCTATAAATGTCTCTTTTAAATGAAAACCCTCTGAGATAAGTATTATTATTCATATTTTCAAGAGAAAGAAATCACAGAATGACAGATGGGGTCTAAAGCTGGGTGATTCTAACTCCATACCATGCTACTCCTGTGTATTAATATTCACATGATAATTTGGGGGCAATTGTAAAACTAATCTTTATTATACCATGAGTCTGCAACAAAAGAAAAATTCAATTATCCCTTTTGCCCAGAGAATGAAATTCAAGCACCACTTTGTATCTAATGTGGTCTGCTCATCATTTCCTGAGCATACCAAGTTCTACAGCTCTGGCATTCTGGCCCATCAGTCTCTCCCTAGAGAGACTACCCACATTTTTTCATTTAGTGAACCTGTATTAATCCTTAAGGATCTAGTCAAAATTATCACTTCTTGGCAAAGACTTCTCTAGTACCAAAACAGAACTAGCTATTAACTCTTCAATGCTTCCTGTGAATATATCTATTCACAGAGTAATAATAACAACCATTCGTAGAGTATTTATCAAGCATCATTCACTGTCTTCAGTGTTTTCTTAAACTAATTTACTTACTCCAACAGGCCTGAGTTAACTCCTACCACCATCCCTGGTGACAGATATGGAAACTGAGGCCTTTCCTTGATGGGTTGGATCAATTTTATTTGTCTTTGTATTTTATCAATAAATACCAAATAGTGCAAGGCACATAATAATTGCTCAGTAACTATTTGTTGAATTGGGCTGTTTTGAAAATTTTAATTACTAATTTGCATTGTTTAGATTTTAAACAAAGCTATTTCTCAACAGTAATTTTTAGATAATGCAACAAAATAAAAGTTTGGGCTAAATTACCATTTGTGATTTAGATCTGTTTGAATAGATTTAAACTTTGCTTGACTTTTCTCAGAAAAATAAAAAAGTAATTTTGCCATGAAGCTCTTATTTGAGCTATTTGCTAGGTCTAGAGGAATGGGAGACTGCTGTAATGCTTAGGAGATGAACTATTCTAAATCAAACCTAGTTCATTTTTGCTGTTTTAAGAGATTTTATACAAGATAAAAAAAATTGCTGCCACTTTTTGGTTGAATAAAGTCATGAAAGATTTTTAACTTGCCTTGGTATTTCTCAAAATCTCAATTGAAAGTCAGTTTTATAAAAATCCCTCAAATTGCAAGGAACTAGGAGTGCGTCTTTGTTGACCTCAAAATAGAATTCTAACAAATACTGTGGTTCCTAGTTCACACATTTTATTTTTAGAATGTATTTGTATTTTAAGATGAACTATGGTACCTCTGACAATTGTCTCATTTTAGAGACTGTTTAAATATGCATAAAACATTGAGTGTTTCTGTAAGTATATTTCACAGGAGATTTTCTATTTGTGATAGGGTGTCTACAATTATATTTATCTTTCTTTTTATCACAAATATATGATGCACATTATTTCCACAGTGCATTTTAATACTCTGCATTTTTGCTGTGTTGCTTTAAATGTCAGTGTGCCATCCGCCTGGGTGAACCAAATTCTCTTTTATTGCAAGAAATGGAAGATGATGCAAGGGATTTTGACTCTATTGTCTCCTATATATAACATCCTCACTTAATTTTAGCCTTACATTCTCAATGCTTTTATTTAAACATGCCATTTTTTCTCATTCTAACCATGGTTCATTTTGCTACCTCCAAATTGTCAACCATTCTTGGAATACCTTCTATGCAAGCCTGGGATCATTTGATTTTATGTGGCAGAACATCAAGTCCAACTGGCTGAGACAAAAATAAAAAGTTAATTTATGCTTGCCAGGCAAGCAAATGCTGATGCCCAAATCTTTCTGTCCCTGTCACTCGACCTTTGCTTTCTTCTTTAATGGTATCTTTAAATATACTTATCTTAAATATATCTTAAAAATATCTTAAATATAGTTTCACTTTTTGGTGGCAAGATGGCAACTAAAAACCAAGGACTCCTATCTTCAGAGCTTAGTTCTCTAGAGGGAGAGAAAGCCTTTCTATCTCAATACACATACTTGGCCAATTACACTTCTGAAACAACTGCTGTGTTCAGGGAGGGTGACTTTGCTGATTGTCACATGTCCGACCCTAAAGTTGAGGGAAATAAGACAGCCTTACCTAAAGGTCACATAGAGAGAACCAGAGTGGGGTAGTCTCCCAAAGAAAAGCAGAAGAGCTATTACCAAAAAGGCAATGGATTCTGGGCAAGAAACAGTTACTATTACCTATACATGATACAATCATCTAAGGTAGTTAAAAAGCAACAAATATAGATCCCTTGGGGACAACATCCCATTCAAAAACTTACTGTGTGGATTCAGCCAGTCAATTAATTACTTTTGAGCTGCAATTTTCTTCTCTATAGAATGTGAAAAGACAATAAAGTCTACTCTGTAAAGATCAAATGAACATCGGTTCCAGCTCTAACCAGGAAAATAAAGGATGTGCTATATCACCATTGTTTCTTAGAGCTGAATAGTACTCCATGGTATACATATACCACATTTTATTAATCCATTCTTGGATTGATGGGCACTTGGGCTGTTTCCACAGCCTTGCAATTATGAATTGTGCTGCTATAAACATTCAAGTGCAGGTGTCTTTTTTGTAGAGTGTCATTGGATCATTTGGGTAGATGCCCAGCAATGGGATTGCTGGATCAAATGGTAGATTCACTTGTATCGCTTTAAGGTATCTCCATATTGCTTTCCACAGAGGTTGAAGTAGCTTGCAGTCCCACCAGCAGTGTAGGAGTGTTCCTCTCTCTCCACATCCACGCCAGCATTTGTTATTTGGAGACTTTTTGATAAAGGCCATTCTCACTGGAGTTAAGTGAGATCTCATTGTAGTTTTGATTTGTATTTCCCTGATGATTAGGGATGGTGAGCATTTTTTCATATGTTTGTTGGCCATTCTTCTGTCTTCTTTAGAAAAGTTTCTGTTCAAGTCCTTTGCCCACTTTTTAATAGGGTTATTTGAGGGGGGCGGGTGTATACATACATAACGAGTGATGTGCGCACCATCTGAGGGATGGTCATGCTGGAGACTCACACTTGTGGGGGGAGGGGGGGAAGGGCATTTATTGAAACCTTAAAATCTGTACCCCCATAATATGCCGAAAAAAAAAAAAAGATCAAATGAACAAGCATCTACCATATGCCACATTCCTTGCCAAATAGCAGGCACTTAATAAAAGCTGGTTTTCTTCAAGACCAAAGACAGGGTCATCTCGTATAAGAAGCCATCCTCAGCTACTCCTGTCTCTTCATCTGGACCTCCTGAAATCCTGTTGGTATTAGAGGCTGTAACACAATTTATAACTGAACTGCACACACAGGCGGCATAGCCTCTGTAAACTGGACGTGTAAATGCCTGGTCTTATTTATCTTTAAGGTAATTTCTTTGTGCCTTGACACAGCATCCAGCACCCAGCAAGTCAGTCACTCAGTACAGAGTAAGAGAGGCACTTTGTGTCCCTAGACCCATCAGATTGCATTTTGAGAGAATTGAATTATCACAGATGTAGGCATGCACAAGCAGGAGAGGTAAATATTAGAATGGTTAGCTGGGAAAAGTTGAGCCGTAAGATGAAAAAGCCTCTGTGCATTTGTTTATTTATTTAGGGAAGAGGACAGTTTGAGAGGCACAGGGAAGGTTTAGCGTCACCCTGCTGAACACTCTGTAGGGATGCCGTGAATGACTTTTGAAGATTCCTCCTAGGTCCAATGGTTTGATCATATACAAAAGAGCCACTTGTGTCCAGAAAATCTTTAGAGTTTAATGTGAGTACATAAATTAATGATTCATTAGTAGGTAAAGTGGTCATTAAGATGTTAGACGTTGGAGACAGACCTGGATTTGAGCCCAGTATCCACCATTTGGACTCTGTGTGAACTGAGTCAAATTACAGAACCTTTTAAAACTTTATAGCATTTGTACTGAGGAATTTAGAGTTAAATAGCACAGTGCAGGTAAAACACTTCTTAGCACAATGCCAGGCACACAATTGGGAAAGCAATAAACATTAGTAAAGGTAAGTTCTATTATTATGTTATTTTGGGACTGTAGAAGGCATAAATGGAACTAGATTTTATTTAGAATAGTTCATCTCCTAAGCATTACAGCAGTCTCCCACTCCTCTAAAAAATAAACACTATATATAATAAGCATTTGTCTCCTATCCAGCTGCACTAGTCCAATGCTGATTCTTATTTGATTTTCAATCCCATTTGCATTTGTTTCATTCCCAGTGGGTAGCAAAAAAATCAGACAATAGTTGGGACCAGACTCATTTCTTTTCTTAGAACCCCACAGGGCTTCTTATCTGTCTCCACATTTTGAGTTGGCTTTGCTTGGGACCTTAATAATGACTTAAAATTGAACAATAAGATTCTGTCACTGATACTCTTTTTAGAGATACTAGATTCTTATTTTACCAATGCTACCAGATTCGGGGAATGTCATGTGGTTACTGCCAAAGCCAAAGCTTTTAACTTATACACTGATAAATCGAGAGCGAGGAAGAAGAAAATCATGCATAAGATGAATATTTGTTCAGCTGCAATGAGGAGGCCATCGCAGAAATATACAAAGGTTTTTGCAGTGGGGCTGAGAGAGGGGACACAACTCTGAGGTTTTGAATTTGCCAACTAAGTGGCCTAGTACGTTCCTCTCAAATTCTCTGAATATACTCTTTAAAACAAAGACATTAAATGAAATAAATATTATAGAGCAAATGGTTCTTGGTCTGTCAATGGAAAAGGGAGTTTTCAGGTAATTCTTGGGGTAAAAGACAGCAGACACATAAAGGGTTTTTAAAATATTCTATAATATAATAAGTTTTTTTCACCTTTAATTAAATACTACAGACTTCACTGCTTAACCTCAATTAAACCATCATAATGCCAGTCCATTATGATTAGTTAAGTTAATGTTCCGAATAGGAAAACAATCATTTCAAATAACGTAATAATTAACAACCTATAAGCATCATCCTAAGGGCCGCCTTAACTCTTTCCAGCTACATGCCAACTCAGAGGGTTTCATTTTAGACAAACTGGTCCAGTCATTCTTGTTCCCAGAAAATGACATACCCAAGCCTGCTTGTGTTCCTTTATTTTAACTTGCTTTAAATGTTTGGTTTATTTCTTGTATGTGATTATTCTCAAGTCTTCCTGCAAGGTGGGTCCCTTACCTCCCCTGAGATCCTATAAATCTAGGAGATAAGTCCTGCTCATTGGTGCTCTGCCACTTCATCTGCTTTCTGTCTATAAATATTGCTTTCCCTCAATTACACTGAAAACCCTTTGTGTGCAGAGGGTTTATGTTCTACCTCTTTGTGTTTTTAAGGTTTTACATATAAATGGCTGTTGATGACCATCCATTTATATAACATGCTCCCCGAAGTATGGGATGGGCATCGAGAAAGAAAAATTAACAATACATAATTTCTTCCATTGAAATGTCATAGTCTGATAAGAAAAGATGAGCATATCAACAACTAAATTGAATATAACGTGATATTGTAGAAGGAATTTCAGTTTAAGCATAAACTGAGATTTTTAGAACCTTTTAAAATAATTAATGAACAGAACTTATAGGGGTCAATTTGTGTGTGGGTTTTGTTTTGGTCTAAAGTGGAAAAGGACAGGGGAAGGCTAGTTGGCTAGTTCAAATTTAAAAAGTATAGCGTGTGCCATTGGATTAGTAGCAAGAAGAGTGATGATGGTGCTGGTAGAGATGGGGGCCTGGCGTTGATGGCGTGATAAAAATGATAGGTATAGAAATTTCCCCCTAAATACTTTAATCTCAGCCCTATGTAGAGGGACTGCAAGTAGAAACCAAAGAATATGTATTCATATGGGGTTTAAGAGAATCATATGTTGACAAACATGTTGGAATAGATCCCCACAGCAGTCATGGAGCTGATGTGGTAGAGAGATGTTGCTCTCATTGTTTTTTAAGCTCAGGAATAAAATGATGAAAGCAAAATCATTTTGAAGATTAATCAATTCAAGGCAGGGAGTTAGAATGGGAGGACATAAGATAGAATTCTTATTTTTGATGGATGAAGCAAAATTGTTCAAGTATATTGATGTCTGAAAAATGTTAATGTTGTTCTGATGTTTGCATTTTCATCTGGTTATATGGAATTTATATATATATATATATATATATATATATATATACTTACTGTTAACTATATTGTTATAGTTAACTATAGTTAACTATAACAATATAACATGTATATATATGTATATATATATAGTTAACTATAGTTATATAGTATATATGCTTACTGTTAACTATATTGACATGTTTTCAACTGTTTGTAAACTGCAGCAAAAGAAGTACTTCCTTATTTTTTCCTTAAAATTTGCTCTTATAATATATGTGGATAAACATATATTCTGCAGTCTTTCTTCTGTTGCTTCATCATAATCCATACAGTTGCCAACTGTCATAAGGTTCTCTCCTCATTCCTAACTACAGCATCTAAATCCTTTGACCAGTTGCACTGACAAGGGATCCATCCCTGCCGACATCCACACCAGTGTCTCTCCCTTCCAACCTGTGGCCCATTGCTTTCTTGTTAGCTCTTCTTTCTAATCAGTACCAATGATTCCTGATAATGTCCAAACGTGAGCTCTCAAGCTTAATTCTGTATGTTAAGAGTGATGTAGAAGTTGTGGCTTTTACCCAGACAGTTAAAGAGAAGCCTTTGTCTCAAATATGCAGAGTGCTATTTTGCCTTGAATTCTCAGAGCATTTGGTTCAATACTGAATTTTACTTTATACTTATTATATTTACCTGGTGCTAAATTTACCTAATGTCCCACTCATCCACCAAAATAGACAGTCTCTCATGTAAAGCTTCAGTTCACATGATACCAATTTATTGATTTTTTAAAAACTTTCTTTTGTTTTGTTTCATTATATTTTAATCCCCAAGAGGACCATTGCTAATTAAAATAATGAATGCTGTGAGCATGCAAGACTTTTAGTTAAACTACCCCCCCACCTCTGCCACTACCCTTTAAGAAAAAATATGCCTAGAGCATTGAGTCTGTTTCCTGGGAGACGGTGGGTACAAAGTGAATTATTGCATCATCATTTTCATTATTAATGTTTTGAAGGAGATTATATCTGTGTGATATTATACAGATATAACCTCTTTTCATCTCTTTCAAGAAAGTCTTGGCCAGGCACAGTGGCCCCCACCTGTAATCCTAGCACTCTGGGAGGCTGAGGTGGGAGGATCACTTGAGGTCAGCAGTTCAAGACCAGCCTGAGAAAGAACAAGATCCCATCTCTACTAAAAATAGAAAAATTAGCTGGGCATGGTGGCATGCCTGTAGTCCCAGTTACTTGGGAGGCTGAGGCAGGAGGATTGCTGGAGCCCAGTAGGTTGAGGTTGCTGTGAGCTAGGTGGATGCCACAGCACTCTAGCCCAGGTGACAGAGTGAGACTCTGTCTCAAAGAAAAGAAAAAAAAAAGAAAGTCTCACTTTTATGCTGCTACAAGAACTGAGAAAGAGACTTGTGTGCTTGACATTATGAATGTTTTTAATTAATTGCTGTATTAAAATTACTATGCATTTCCTTTTTTTAAAAGTTACCCTTGAGGAATTTGCTATACCTGTCAATCAATTCCAGTATCTTGACAATTACATGACAAGCATGGGACACTTGATTCGAGGATTAAAAAATGTGGCTCAACTAATCAGCTGGTATTACTAATATGATAGACACTTTTTTATTACTAAAATCAACATTTTAAGAGTCCTGACATCTGTTTATGTTACTCACTCTCCTTAATGTATTTGGCCCATCATAGAGACCTTTCTAGACCCCTCTAGAAATTGTGTAGACCCATTTGGTGAGCAAGCACAGAGGCTGTTTCCTCACATTCTGTATTATCTGATGTGTAGAGCAAATCTAGAACGGTGGCAGTGGCTAGTATATGGTTATAGGCTATGCTCCCACTGATAAGTACAAAGGAAGGCAATATATAGTCACATAACAAATAATGAAAAGAGAGTTCATTCTATCATCTTTAATGGAATGGCTAATATGTATTTATTCAAATACCCACTGAGTGTTTGGGCTAAGTGAAAACAAGTAGGAAACTGCTACTTATCTTTATGTAGCTTACTGACCTCTTCTGGATCCAGTCTTTAAACAGGTAAAATAATTGGAGGATACTTAAAACAACACTAAACTTAGAGCCAGATTGCATGAACAGTGACATCCTAAGTGATTTTACCCTGAGTGCCAAGTGCACTGTCACTGGTGTTTTTTCTTTTATTTTACAGTTTTTCAAACACATAAAAATTTAAAAAGAATAGAATCATTTAGTTCGCAAGTAGGGTAAACAAAAAAGAGGAAAGAAAGAATAGAATCATAAATATCTTATATCTTTTCTCCAAATTTAATTGGCATTAATATCTTGCCATAAATTGTAGCATCTACTTTTGAAGTAATTTCAAGTCAATTATTCATATATAAGCTACAAACTCTAAATAATTAAGTATACATCTCTAAAAGTTGGGACATTTTTCTACCTAACTACAATACTCTAGTAAACCAAACAAAATTGATAATAATTTCTGAATAAAATTTGATAGCCAATCTATATTTAAATTTCCTGAGTTATCTTCAAATGCCTTTTACAAAAGCTGTTTTGTTTTTGTTTTTGTTTTTGTTTTTTAAACTGGGAACTGATTTAGAACCACACATTGCATTTGGTTGTTATATTTTGTTCTGCCTCTTTGTCACTTTTTCTTTTTGCAACATTGGCTTGTTAAAGTAACCAGTTTCCTATAGAATGTGTCCTTGCTAAATTTTTTTGTTGTTAACTTGTGGTATTGTTTAACTTCTACCTCTATTCATCATATTTCCTGTAAAGGGGAAGTTGAATCTAGGATTTTACTATATTCAGGTTGATCACTTTTGGCAAAAACACTTCATAGGTCATGCTGCAGAGTTTACATGTCACCTGATGTGATGCATTGTGGTGTCTGGTTGTTGCATTACTAGTGACACACTGGGTTAAGGTAGTGAAAGCTTGATCTTGCCATTTTTTTTGCAGAGTCATAGTCTGGCAACATGTAAATACTCAGTTTTCCATCAACCTTTCATCTAATAGTTTTATCATTGGTTGATGACCACTCCCTCCTTCAACAATTTCATCTGGGTTTACAAAAAGTCATTTCATTAACCAGTTCTTGTCTTTAACCATGATAATGTTGTGAAGCAAACAGTCCCCAGATCTCCAAGACTTACAGCAACAACATTTATTTTATGCTCCTATGTGTTTCAGAGGCCCTGCTGATATTAGCTGGGTTGAACTGGAATCCAGGCTTTAAGTGGAGTTTGTCTGCTCTGTGTTTCTTTGTTCTTGGCACAGGCTGAGGAGCAACTACTACTTGAAGCATGGTTTTCTCCTGGCAAAGGATAGGAAATCCAAACAGGCTTGCAGAAACTTCCCATGATTCTTCAAGGCTCAGCTCAGAACTGGGACACTGTCTGTTCATTGACACAATGTATTCTATTGGATAAGGCAAGTCCTCTCACTAAAACCACAGTGGATGGAAGAGGGTCTACCCTTTGCCAGTTTTAATGGGAGGCACTACAAAGTCACATAGCAAAATCATTAATATGTAATTCTTCCACAACAGGGAAAAATGAGTTGCGAGTAATAATCCAATCTACTGTGGTGAATTTCTAATGATTTATTCCCTATCTTTCTTCATATTATTCATAGACAAGCTATCCTTATAAATATAATTCACTTTGACGTATGATGAGGCAATAGTTCCAGAAGATGTTCAAGACAAATTCGAGTTCAATTCTCCCTTCTAGGTGGATTCATCAATATTAACTTATCACATTATATAATGATTACCATTATGTGGCTACCCTTTGTCAGATAATGAGCAACAATGTAGTGTCAAACTCTGTATCCTTGGTGTCCAGCACAATTCTTAGAACATAGAAGGTGCTCAATAAATGTGGGATTGATTATATTTCAAAATAATCATTGAATCTTGCAAATAATTTTTACCCAAAGTAATTTATAGCATGTCCTCCATCTTTCCTCCCTCCAAGTACAATTATCTTTGCTTTCCAGATGGAAAGAATAAGACATTGAGAGGGTAAGAACCATGATATGCCCAAGGCTAAACAGTAAATCAAAGATAGAGCAGGGAATAGAACCCATTACTCTTGGTCCCTGTGCTATGCATGAGACAGCATGCCCTGGTGCTTTTATTCTGTATGATACCACTGTTTCCATACATAAGGCAATTGCCACCGAGCATTTTGATTATTACTGATAAATTGGAGACTGTGTTAAGCACTAGATCTTTTTATATCTCTCGAGTACAGAGAGAGAGACAGAAATCTAGAAATAATTCAAACTGCTTAACTCTATTTTAAAGCCAAGGGAATAAAGACAAAGAAAATAAAGGAAAAGGTCAGAAATGTTAATGGAAATTATAATCATGGCCAATATTAGAGACAACCATACCGCTCTGTATGGACAGAATTAGTTAAATTGTGTTCATGTTAATTTTTAGTTATTTAGAAAGTTCGTGTACGGAACAAGAAAAGAAAACTGACATATGAAAATGCAAATCATATGAGTGAAGGCAAGTTTATGCTTCATTTGGAAAAGAAATCTGCAAGCAAAAATAAGAAAGAGATCAGTGAAAGGGAATAGTATTTTACATCTAATTGATTATTTTAAAATCTTAACCGTCGCATTATAGATGGACACTTAATTAGCTACCATCCAAAGACTTTCTAAAAAAATTATATTTACATGGCTATAGAACCTTATTTACAAATGTGTGCATTTGATAGTTTGCCCTACCTTGCAGTATTTGAGTGATTTCCTTCACTTCTCCCCTCCTCTTGTTTCAGAATTCTTCGTCTGTCAAACTCATTATTGGGTAAAAAAATGATTAATTAGGATTGACTGGCCATGTTGATAATTTATGCATAATTAATGAAAAGGCTTTTGCTGTCATTAAGGAATTTCATAGACTACTTATACACTCTAGTGGGAGAAATTGGTCAAAGCACTTCTTTTCTGAAAAGAAAAATCAAACAAACAAACAAAAAAATATATATGGCACTTAAGCCTTGCTATCATACTGAAACTCTCCAGAGTATCCTAAAATTGTGTAAGCCAACTGATATAATAAAATCTGACATAAAAAGCCACTTAAACCCACTCATTAGGCACATAATAAAAATCAAGCAACTATTGAACTGCAAGGCAGTGACAATAGATAATTAAAGGTTAATTAGATGTGTGAATACAAGTTCCTCTTGTCCTGGGATTTATTCCTCAGATGTTTTAGACAGATTCATAACAGAGCTTGACATGTAACATAACAATCCAAAAGGGATTCATTTCTATGAGAAAGAATTATTTCTGGGGGAGAGGAAAACATGACCAAACTTTAGGAATTGGGACAGGAAGTGGGGAGAGGGGAATAGTGACAACGACGTCAACAAAACACTTAGAGGTACTTTGCAAATCTGATCAATACTTAATATGAAACTAAATGTAAAATTATTTTCACCCTAGATACATACATAGGATTTTGAAAGGCACAGGAGGATCCAGTGATTTGAGCAGGTGAGGTGTTCTGGTGAGGAACGAAGGGAAGCTGGGTGGCTGGGGGAGGCAAAGGCTGGGGACTGAACTCTAATCCCAACTCTGCCCCTCAAGCTCTGTGTCCTGGCAGTTCATGGAATCTGTTTGGACCTCAGTTTCTCCTTCTAAAAGATGCAATCCAGCCCAGGCTATGTGATCTTTTATGTCTTCTACGTTAATTTAATGCCCATAACCTAATAATCTTCTCTTCTTTTAATGGGTTCATTGTCACATAAATATGCTAATATGTGTGTGTGTAGAACAGATTGGTTGCTTAAAAAATGGAATATCAAAGCCTCTAAAAATGTATTTCATCATAAATTCAATTTGATATTATTTTTTCTTGGAACCAAACATGTATTAGAAATTGTGCCAAGCACTAGAGTTTTGGGGATAAATGCCATGATCCATAGACCCTGTTTCATTTTTAATAATAATTTTAATGATTGGTGATTTTGGTGTAAAAATCAAATATCAATAACCACATGCATCCTGTTTATTCTCGTAGAATTTCAATAGAATCCTTTTATGTGATTCTTCTGTGAAAATACAGATGAATGAGAATGTATCTAATATTTTCTAATAACAGCTAGCTGAGGTTAATTTCTAATAAAGTTATCATCTATGAAGCAGTTATATTATTTAGACATAACTCTACATATATAAGTCGAAGAATCAGCAAATATTATTTTCAAGTGAACATAGCTCAGAAGCTTACTCAATGCCACGTAGCTGGAGAACTGAGCCAGGAATCTAACTCAGGATTTCTCTCTGGACTGCCAACTACTTTTCTCATGTAGGCATGTACTCTGAGGTTTTTTTGTTTGTTTGTTTTGGTGTTTTATTTTTCTTCTAATGTGAGGGAATAAGTCTCACAGGCTCATTCATATTCAATAGGTATTATAGACTAATCAGGTTTAAGGTAGGCTCACATCTAAGCAAACTGCAGTCACCTGAACATGTAGAGCTGAAGAACTATCTAGAGAGCTACTGAGGAGAAGGGAAAAAAGAAAAAATGGCTGATGTGTGACTAGGATTTTTGCCAGAAATGATGCATATATATAAAGAAAAAACACCAAATATTCAAATTCAGAAAGTTTAAAACAGAACATCTCTCTCACTCAGAGTAACATAGTTTTAGGCTACAGAATCATCAAAAAGGGTTGTTCAGTCTCATCTATGGTTTGAGGGTGGGAAACCCTCCCAGAGGAGCTGAGGTTGGAGATGATTTTTCAGGCATGAGGAGGATCTGGATAAAAAGCTAATGTGGGAGTGGGAAGAAAGGATTCCAGGAAAAAGGAATACCAGACCCAAAGGCAGGGGCGAGAGAGGTCATGGTTGAGGAGCCAGGATCAATCCGTGAGTGTCCCCTAATGCAGGAACCGTGTGGGGCCAGGCAAAGGAGGGGCCAGAGAAGGAGCAACACATGTGGAGGGAGAAAAGTCAGTACAGGACTTGGATTTGACCTTGGAAATTGAGGTAGTGTTAAAAAAAGGCAATGCATGAGTGTACGTGTAGTTGCAAAGTTACAAACTCACAAGGAGCAAGAGTGCCAGCACCCCAGGCTGCACGTGGGCTTTGCCTCACTCCGAGAGCATCTGACATGATTAGCTCTGTACTAGTGGAGGGAGAAAATTTGGAGAAATAAGCGAGGCTGTTAACGTGAGCTCCATTTTCCAGATGAGAACATTTTTACTGACTTGCTTAGACGCTCAGAGCTAGTGTGAGAACCAGGACTCAGCCACTCACACTTCACCACCCCATGCTGTCACGGATAGTGTCAACACACAGCATGAGCTTGACCAACACCTTGGGTAGTTTATTGATTTATTATGAATTGTCAGCAAAGGATTGTGAATAACTTAAATACCCAATGATAAGAAAATTAAGTAAAATAAATTAGGATGTGATCACAGATGAAATATTATAGAATTATTAGAAAAGTTGGCTTTAAAATGTACTTAGTGGCATAAATAAATGTTTTCCCATAGCCTAATATAAAAACAAAAAATCGGAATAGAAAACCACTTTAATACAATCTGAATTATTTTGTCTGTGTGTGTATGCACGCAAAAGAGACGGGGTGGAAATATATAAAAATGTTAATAGAAGTTTTGTCTGACCTACGAGGTCATAGGCCATTTATTTTTATACATTTTTGCATTTCCATGTTTTCTGTACTTATTATTCATAGAATGGGAAAAATAAACATTTCAAAGGGAAAAATATGGGAGACGTGACAGTGAACAATATTCTCAACCAATTTAATTCCCAATGTGCACATGAAATCAGGTTGTCATCATTCTCTGCGTTTTATAGCAAAATGAAAAATTTTAAATCTTGGGATGAGTAGATAATTAAAATTTGTGCATCCCTTTCAAAGAACAAGCACTCTGATTCCCATTTTCAGTTGGTGTCTGAACTTTGTCATGCATACAGGTTTTCTTTCAAAATATTTAGTAGCGAACCAGAGACCATTCCTCCCATTAGGTACAGTGTAGGCAGCAAGTGCTGGGACAGCCTTCATAATCATACCTGAGGCCACACGAGTGGCACAATCTTGTGGTCGGGAAATTGTACCTGATTACAGTCACTCAGTGTCGAATGTCAGAAAATAGCTGTGCTGCTGAAAACTGGCCTGGGTGTGTGGGAGCAGGGTGGGGACGGGTGTGGAGAGAGCCCCCACCCCCCCGCACCCCCCACTGGCTGTGGGTCAGGAACTGGAGGGCAAGGCAAAGCCCAGGTGCAGACCGAGTGGCTGGCAAGACTGTGCAGGAATAAGGCCGGGCACGTTCTAAAACCTGTGCCCACTCCCTGCCACCAAAAGCACAGACTGAGCCAGGAGAAACTAATGTTTGCTTGTTAAATGTGGGTGAAAGAGTTGCTCTCACCACCCTTCCCCAAATTGCCAGCCTCTTGGGCTGTGTCTGGCTTTGTCTTGAGTCCCCTGCACACAGTCCTAATCCCCAGCACAGCCACTCTTGTTCTCTCCTATTCTGGCACTTAAAGTCAGCTACGCCAAAGGTAAAGCACCAGGACTCTCTGTTCTCCCAGCCCCTGTTCTGAATATTGCGTATTTATTCCATGCAGCTCAGGAGCATGCTCACTGTTTCCTGCCTGCTCCTTTGAGTGTCAACCCTGGCGTCCCACCAGGCCCCCTGTGAGATACGGTCACATTACAGACATCTGTTCCCTCAGCTATAGAAGGTCCAATGTAGCAGGTTTGAGGTGGGGCTTGGGGTTCTATAATTTTAATAAGATTTCTAAATTATTCTAGTATCCAATCAGGATTTATAACTCCTCCTCTAGAATATTACTCTAGAAGGCAAATAAAAACCAAAGTCAAAATGTGCAGCTGCTGCATATATCAGAGAGACCAAATGGGAAAGCAAAGGACACTCTTTCACCTGTCTGAGCCTCAGTTTCATCATCTGTAAAATGGAGATGATCTTACCTGCCTTGAAGAGCTGTTCATGTGAATTGATTAACACAGTCCCTGGCATAAGGCAGTTGTGAAACAGATAGGAGCAGTGCCATCTCCTTGTTCTGGAACACGGTCAAGTACATTTAAGAGTGCGGATGCGCAGCTCTGATCTGTGTCGTGTTGAGAGCTGACAGCATCACAGGAATGTGCTATTGAAGGGTGCGGCCGGCCGCGCTGAGTGTTTTCCAGGGTAAAGACATCCTCTTATTTCTATCGTCCCATTGTAACTTAGTAAGGGTTTCTCATTCACGGGTTCCTCACAGTTCTTTCTGATGTTCTTTGAATTTCCAGTCTATATCACCCAGGGGGGCGATTTCTGAAAGTTCTCATGAGAAGCCTTTCTATCAGTAATTACTGACTGGGAGTTTGGATAGAGTAGTTGGGAATCTCTGTTTTTAAATTTTTTCTTCCCTAGTACATACTGGATTTTAACTTTAGGCAATTTAGTTAGCTTGCTGAGCCTTAACTTTCTTCACTTGTAAAATAAAATAAAAGTAAAAAAAAAAAAAAAACACAGTAGACTAGACATCACATTTGCATTGTTTCAAATCCTCTTGGCTTCATCTGTCTTTTGTCCCATTCCGTGTGAGGTCAGTCCCGTAGGCCGTGGGCACAGGCTGATAGCACCAGCGCCCAACTCCTGCCCACACAGTGGGCTTCTCACCACCTTCCCTACTGGCTGCCATGGTTCCCAGGCATGTACGACCAAAATGATTGCGGGAGAAGAAACTTAAGGCCCGCAGGAATAAGCTTTTGACAAGGGAGACACAAGTCACGGATAAATGCATGTCCCTTTTCAGCTCCTGGGGAAAATTCCGAGACACGGGTTGTACATCTCAGAGGAATGGTTCTCATGATGAAGCAATCAGTCATGTTTGGTCTCGGCCACCTTGAAACACACACTCATCTTGGCTCTTACTCCTCCTCTACTTCATTTCCTTGCACCCTCACTCTAGATGCTTGGAGTTGTATTCTCAAGAAATGTGATGGTCCCTAAAACCTCCCAAACTCCAATTCTGAGGAGCCGATGTTAAGACAAGTCATTATTTATATCTTAAGTTGATTATGCAGAACAAATGAAATAATCCATAATCAGTGTGATATAAATAGAATTCAATAAATGTTAAATCACCAGCATGTTTCTCAAGTTGCAAGTTACTTGCCCTTATCACTGTCTCCTTGAAACCCTCTCTTTGTACACCTACCTTCTCTGGCTTCACCCTACCATCATTGATAACTGTTTGTTTATTTGCTTCTTCATTTGGAGAACAAATCTGTGCTTGGTGGCTTAGTGGTAAGTATGACTGCTTTGGGGCAAGGATTTCAACTGTACTAATTATCCAAACCACCTATTTATCCCCAGTTGGTCTCTTGTCATTTGTTATGTGTTTGTCTGCTCAGAAGATTGTCACTCACAAAAGACAAGGACCATCCTCTCACCCAGATCCCCACAAGCCAGTTCCTTTTAGTTAGGGCCAGTAACTGCTTGTGTTTGGAGAGTTTCAGAGTAATGGTCAAAGTTTTGGGGGAAATGGTGCTATTTGTATAGATGGCTGAAAGCCTCATGATATAGGCAAGGGGTGAAAACATTTGGGCTCACACACCATCATGGAGTAGGGCCCTTCCTTAATCCTCCAACCACTACACCGGCTGGACAAGATTCTTCCTTGAGGGAAAAGACTGCACCAGGCCCAGGAACAATAGTTTGGGGTTGGTATGGTGGTACTCAGACCAACTTCGTGTTCAAACCACATAGGAGGAATCTGGTAGTTTCTAGGAAGAGGAAAAATTAAACAAAAGCATAAAATTACAGCATCTTCTCAGTAAGAATCAGAGAACACAAGGCAAAGAAGGTATTTCATACTCAAGTTTGAGGACTATAGGAGTGGATTGAAAGAAAGCCTGCCTCGCTTCACACAGTGCCTTGTTCCCTGCTTATTCCTAGTGCTGAGCAGAGAGCTGGGCTCATGAAATGCTCGTTAGGAATTTGTTGACTGCTAGCTTGAGATGATAAAGTCAGAGGCTCAGATATCTGGTAAAGTCAGCAAGAAAATGGATAATGAGAGCAACATGAAGAAATGCATACAAGGGACATTTGCATGAATATGTTAGAGTTTGTTGTCCTCAGTATGTGCAAGATTTAAGTCTCATGCATGACCAGCTTCATGGAGGCAGTCACACTTCACACCTAAGTCTAGCCCATTACAACCCAAGGTCCCTCTTGTCACACAGGCACCCAGACATACACATAAATCTGCCTTCTCCTTCCAGGTACAATTTGTTTCTCCTAGCTGTATCCACCCACAAGAACAGGAGCAGTGAGTCTTTCTTTAGACCACACTTTGCCTTTCTCTCTTGCTATCTTGTGCTTTCAGCATGGGTAACTGTGTTTCCCCTGGACTTATCTCGAGGGATATTTTATCTCTTTTATAAGAGCCTGGGAAAACGTCGTTATTTGTTTGACGCATATTAGGGGCCCTGTATTTTAGAGAAAGACAATATTTGTAAGAATTAACCTTCTGAAAACAAGGCATCAAATTGAAAGTATCTCATGACAAAGAATGCCACGCAGGACAACCTTTACCATTGGGAAGTCTCCAACATCCTGACAGTGCTACTCCAGAGCTTTCATGGTGCTTTGCATTTTAAGACCACTTCCTTGGATGTCCCAGGCTGGGTAAATACAGAAATCATGACCATCTAGGGATTTATATGGTCTCATCTTTACAACACTACACTTAACCAGACTAAGTCTCAACACCCAATAACACCTTGTGCCCTTCCTAGCTACAGCACTTAGATAAAAGAGTCCAGGTTTAAATAAACATTAACAATTTCTCCTGAAATTCCACAGAATTTATAAGGTACAATACGTCTTCTGAAAATTATGTGAAGGTGAAATGTCAGGTTTCCCACAGTGCTGGCGCTATAAGGCTTTAGGGTCTGATTATGTGTATAGAAGTTGTTATGGGCACCAGCTGATATTGCATTTGTCTTCTTCCCTTTCAGACTCCCACTCCCACTTATTATACCCTAGATTGGTTCAAAATGCATGAGATTATGGATGGAATCCTTCTCTGTAAGAAACGAAAAATTGAAAACAAAGTACTCCCAAAATACTGATGAACCCTGGGTTGGTATATAGGATAACTCTAGGGCAGAAAAATCCTTTAGGAATGAGGCAGACACTAAAATATGAGCAGCATGAAAGCATCAGGCACCCTGAAGAAAGAATTTCCATGTAGCAAAGAGAAGTCAAGAAAGGGCTGGAAAGAACTCTGCTAACTCAGCAATGTTGCCAAGGACCAGTTTGAGTCCTAATCATCAAGCCCATAAAAGTGCAGGCATAAAATAGAAACAAAGACAATTGGCCCTTCAAGTATATCCTGCTTTGTTATTTAAAGGTTTATTAAGTGTATAGATCATGGAACCTGTGTTTCAGATTTCCAATGAGACTTGAGTCAATATATTAAGACATAACATTAAGGTAAAAGACTGCAAGCTTTATTGAATACTAAATATCTTTTATGGTGGGATGTCACTATAAAACTAACTCTCCTGCCCAAATGGTTATTTCAACATTTGTGAAATAGTGAATAAAACCTGAATAAGTTAAGCCTCGATCATGACAAATAGTGGTTTCCAAACAGACGAGCTACCCACTCACTAGACAACTTATATCCAAACAAGAAGGAGAAAATATGGGCTTTAATAGGGTAGACTTAGAGATAAAAAGTGAACATCCAAGCCCAGTTCCTGGCAAAATATTTGGATTTCTGTCCTTGTCTTGAACTCTCTCCCTCACTTGCTACTTCATTACTGGCTATATCCATCCCATCTTACTTTGAGTTCTTTTCGTACATCTCCGCTCACTTGTGAGCTTTTCATTTGATGACTAGATAGGCTTTCCAGGTCTTGATTACAGTAGACTCTTGAACAACACAGGGGTTTGGGGTGCTGACCCCCAAGCAGACAAATCCATGTGCAACTTTTGACTCCCCCAAAATTTAATTACTAGTAGCTTGCTGTTGACCAGAAGCCTTCCTGACAATATAAACAGTCGATGAACACATATTTTGTATGTTATAAGTATCACATATTCTTATGATAAAGTAAGCTAGAGAAAAGAAGATGTTGTTAGAAAATGATAAGAAAGAAAACTATATTTATTATTCATTTAGTGGAAGTGGGTCATCATAAAAGCCTTTGTCCTCTCCATCTTTGTGTTGAGTAGGCTGAGGAGGAGGAGGAAGGGGGGGGGATTGGTCTTGCTGTCTCAGGGCTGGCAGAGGTAGAAGAAATTCTATATATAAGTGGAACTATGCAGTTCAAACTTGTGTTGTTCAAGGGTCAACTGTATTTGTACTCGTGTGCCCTTATTCTTAGCTGCTGTTAGTTTCCAGTCACTTTAGAATAATTGATCAGTCTATCTGGCTCTGGTCTCTGAAATCACTCCATGGCAGCGACCCCTTGGTCAGAACTCCACTGGGTTTGCTGCTGCTCAGGAGGTCAGAAAAGCAAGGCCTGTCTGTATTTGGACTGAGATTACCTACCCATGGTAGTTCTTTCCATGAAATTATTTTTATAGCGTTGATATGATTCAACAGGAAAGATACTCATTAACAGCAGATCTCTATTCTCGTCCAAGTCTTCCCAACAAATTCTCCTGATATAATTACTTAACCACACTAATCCTCAACTGCCCAATTACAGTCCTAACTACTCCACAGAGTTGCTTACTGAATAAAAACAAAACAAAGATTTAAAAAAGAGAAGACATAGAGACATAAATAATGGTGCTTATGGATTTCCAAGTATAAGATAAATTCAGCATCTTAAGTTTTCCAATCAGCATCAAATAGGCAGAAACCAGTGCAGAAGTCATCCAAACTTCTTGTAAAACATTCATCAAACCTGCTGTATTTGCAAAAAGCTGCTCCAGAGAAGGCAATTTGGGTCAGTGAGAAAAGCTCATCAGTCAACATTTAAAAGACCGGAGAGTAAAGGCAGAATGAGGTCACGCAGTGTGCTCTTCCATGTGAGGGGTTTCTAGAAGGCAGGGAAGCCATGCAAGGCTGGGCAGGTTGTTCATTGCCTACAGGTATCAAGCCAACCAGACAGACAGGAGCAAAAATCCATCTATATCTTGCTCTGGAATTCCTGTGTCCTGGCACACAATTGTGTCTTTCTATGCAGATGAGAGTTAACATACCCTGAGACGGTGCTAACATGAGTTAATGTAAACTGAGCAGGTCTAGACTGCTATCCACATAAGGGTCTGCTTGCAAGGTTGGCCCGTGACTACTGTCTAGAAAGTAGGATTTGGGAGAATTCTCACCCTTCCGTGATAAGAATGGCTCATTGTGCCTAGCCTGTTCGTGCAAACAAACAACACGGCATATGCTGAAAACCTGCTTTCCTTTGGGATGTCTTGAAGTTTGGTGCATGCTAGGCAGAGGGTGCCTAAGTGACCAGTGCCTGATAAAAAGCCTAGGTACTGAGACATTTCTCACATGTTGTCATAACTCCTTGCTGAGAGAATTAAGCACATCCTGAGTGACTTCACTGGAGGATGATTCCAGAAAGCCTGTGGCCAGTTTTCTCTAGACATTGACCCATGCTCTTTTCCCTTTGTTAATTCTGCTTTATATTGTTTTGTTGTAATAAATCACAGCCATAAATATGACTACATGCTGGGTCATGTGAATCTTTCTAAGAAATTATCAAACCTGGTGGGAGGTCTTGGGACTTCCAACACACTTTTTATTTCACACTAAGAGAGTATTTTCCCACTAGCCTTCTTCCATGGGGCCATGTCTGCCTGGAGGTGCTGCTTTTCACACAAAACCTTCATAAGGACTTACTGAGGCTCTACTAGGAGGACAAGAGGGTGAAGAAAAATGCATGAGCTTACTGCCCCACCCACATTCTTTACCTGATATACATACTCTTTAGTCACTTTCCTCTTTCCCTCACTGGAGCCAGAGTGAACACTTCCTTGGTCCATATTACTCTGTGGTTTTGAAGGTAGATCCCAGGAAGGGAGGTAGGAGGGGGCCAACATTTGCAAACGCCCTCCTATGTCTGGATACTGTGTTTGGGGTTTTAGAATGCATCATCTTAACAGGGAGAAATACCAATCCTATGTTATGGTTTAAGAACCTGGGACACAGAGAGTTCAAGTAACTTTCCCAAGATCACACAGTAAGTGGTAAATCTTGAGTTGAAAAGGAGTCTATTTGATTCCAAATCTTGTCTTTTTTCTTGTATCATCATGTCACCCTCATTTCCAAGTCTTCAACCTCAATTTTTTTCATCTGAAAATTACAGATGGGCAGGGGGAGGGGGGAAGAGGGGATGGGTATATTCATACCTAATGGGTGTGGTGCACACTGTCTGGGGGATGGACATGCTTGTAACTTTGACTCAGGCAGTGCAAAGGCAATATATGTAACCAAAACCCTTGGACTTCCATAATATTCTGAAATTTGAAAAATTAAAATAAAATAAAATGAGATATGCATGTTAAGTATATAATATAAAGGCTGGGATGTAGTGAAGCTGAAAAAGAATAAAAATCATCTTTATTGTTGCACTGGCTCTGATGATACTCAGAACAGGGATTTGTCTGGCCCAGGGCTCCTTTCCAGGGGCCCAGGAACAAGTGATGGCAAGACTTTCAATGAGGACTATCTAGAGCTACTATTCTGACACTTGTTTTCATGTTTACAATACAACGCACTAATGATTATATATCCCAGTAAATATGCATCAGATTAGTGTTGAAAGTTTTATTTGAATCAACTGCAGACTCAAATTTATGCACCGCTCCATGTCTCATATTGCTTCTGAAGAACCACACGGATCTGCGTCAGACATAAAAACAAAGGACAACAATAAAAGCCACACGTGTTGTTGTGGAGTGGCCATGTTTGTGTTCCTCAGGCAGATATGAGCTTATGACATAATTTGATGAATTATTCTCATATCCACCACTCTGTTCATGAAATTGAACATTAAACCTCTTCTTATGTGTATGAAAGTAGAAGTCCCATTTCCCTCTGGTGTGAACAGTTCAAAGCATACACAAATACTGATTTTGTTCAGATGAGCCTTCTGGACATTGTGAAATGATACAAAGTTTAGCTCACAGACATACATTGAAAGCCCACATCACCGTTAAATAGGTCTTATCAAATAATCTCTCTGCCCCATACTTAGACTCAATAAATGTGAACTGAGATGACGATGGTGGTAGTGGTGGTGGTGGCAGTAATGGTGTTCACAGATGAAGTAATTTGTATACCAACATTGTATAGAGCTTAAGTAGTTTCTAAGGTCAATCTGTTATAATTTATAATTTAATAAACCTTACACACAGATACACACACACAGAAACATACACAAAAACAAGTGTTACATAAAGAAATAGAATTGAGAACTCTGTACCTCTAACTTTCCTGGAAATAGCTTTATATCCTTTGATTTCATGAATTTACATTAAGTGCATTGAATGTGTATCATAATTTTTTTTTTAGAAAACAGCTTTTTGTTGCTCTACTTATTTTAACTGTCACCAAAATATACCATGCATATTCTCCTATTAAAATAGGCTCAATATTTTTTATTATGACTTTTAAGCCCCTTATTAATATATTCTACTCAAACAACAAAAGAAAATATCCTTAAAAATAAATATAGCTCATTCTGTTTCCATGGGTATGTATCATTGCTATTGATTTTCTAGTCATCTACTTTTCAAGCCAGTTTGAAAATGATTTTTAAGTGCTCAGTCTCATTTATTAAAGCCTTGAAAGTTGATTGCCTTAATTTTCCCCCAATCAACAAGATAACCCTTAATTTTAAGGCCTGGATTAGAGGCACTCCCAACTATGAAGTAATGACACCATTTATTTACATTAGAATCAACACGAGTTCAGAACTTAATGCTCTCATCAATTTTCCAAATAAAACTGCAGCTGTAGTGTGGAACAGGTGAAATGAGGTCTGTATTTCTCAGATGTAACATAGCCAAGAGCTTAACCCAAGCTTCATGAAGTTTAAAAGCAATAAAGCCAAAGTTATTTCAGCCCTGCAGCATACTTATTTAAAGAGATGGATGTTATTGGCTGTCTTTCAATGCACTGCTTATATTATCATTAAAACTTGAAATGGAATCCCACCATGTTATATGTGTGAAATACCACATACTTATAAAACCCAGCCTCCTCTCCAATCCCTTTAAAACAGAAGGATAAAAACAACTGTAAAGCTACATGCAAAATATTATGATATCTGCATAATACTATCCTCATTCTAATTCCTTACAGAAGAAACTGGAGTTTAAGAGATTATGGAATATCAAGGGTAAGAAATAAGTGTATCTGCCAAGATCTTTGGTCTAGGCATCAGAGAGCAAAAGCTTTTCATTAGAGGACATGCAGATGCAGAACCTACACAATTGTCAAATTAGCAGCATGAAAGAATATACTAACTAGTCTCTAAACTCCATGAAGGTAGGAACCATGTCTGTATCCACTTATCACAATGTCTATTAGAGTGCCAAGTACGTATCAGGTATCTAGCCAATACTAAATAAATTAAGAAAGAGATGTTATATTAAAACAACTAGCTCCCTCCATGTTGATTAATTCCTCTGAAAAGATTTCTAACAGGCTTTATACAGGAAATGTGAGTTCTTTGCTACAGCACAGTATTCTAATCTAGAAAGGTAAGTTCAAAGATGAGTAGAAACAGGAAGAGCATCTCATCTGCTTGGTCTAGGTGTCTCTCTCTGGCATCAACTCTTTTAAAGTATTTTTGCTTCTTCCTCTCTTGTTTTACTTCTAAACTTACAGGTTCAACAAATTCTTTCAAAGTGTCATTTATTCAATGGAGTACTATTCTTTTAATCTCAGGACTCTTAGTTTAATAAAATAAAACAGAGTCCAAATCCAAATATTCAGGCACCATTGCTTTTCATGACCATGTTCAATCATATTTTTCTATTCCCATGCATGGTAGCTGAAGTTTCTATCCTACACCAATTTAGGTTAGAAGGATTATTACTGGGACATTAAACACTAAATTGGAATAAATTAATGATTCCAAGGCAGATCAAAATTGCTTGTAGCTGTGTCAAGTCAAATCAAGGCAATATTTATGTCGTGATTCCTATGACAGTAAAATCCCTTGGTTTCTTTCATAACCAAGAGAAAAAATAGCCAGTGGCAACAAGCCTAGAGAAATCATATATATATGAATTAATAGGGAAGGACTTTATAGTAGCTTTTCAATGACTTTAAAAAGATAGTATATGGAGTGAACAAATAGGAAGTCTCATCAAATGAATGGAATCCATAAAAATGAACCAAATAGATATTCTAGAATTGAAAACTATAACATCTGAAATGCAAAATTATCTTATGGGCTTAACAGAAGACTAGATACTATAGAAGAAATAATCAGTAATCTTAAAGATATGGAAGTAAAATTATAAAGCTGTTATACAAAGAAAGAAGAAAAGGTTTAAAAAGTTAACAGAACCTAAGTGACCTATGGGTCATGCATATTCTAGGATATATATAATTGGAGTCTCAGAAGGAAGAGGAAGAGATTGGCAGAGAAACAAATATTTGAAGACATAATGACTTAAAATTATCCAAATTTTGTCTAAAAATAATTAACCTCTAGAAGACACTTAATGAACCCCAATCAGAAATATACATTTTAAAGAAACCTATGGATTATAGTAATATTCCTGAAAACCAAGATAAATTTAAAAATCTTTAAAATAATTCATTGAAGAAAGAAGGTATTTCAAATATTGCACTTAAACATGTGATATCAATATAGGAAAAAATGAATATTTATACCTAACTATACATAATAATTAAATCTCTATGAATAACAAGTCTAAACTTAAAACTAGGAAAACCAAAACAAGACATGAGGAACTACCTTGAGTTCCTCATTATACACTACTTGAGTGTATAATGATTTCTTATATAGTAAAATGTATACAAGAATTTTCATAGAAACTTTGCTCATAATATTAATAGCTTAAAACTAGAAACAACAAAAATGTCCATAAATAGGCAGATAGACTCAAGAACAAGCAAACAAAAAACCTGTGATATAGTCAATATATTTAAACCCAGCAATTAAAAAGGACAAATTACCAGCACATAAAAAAACCACATCGATGAATCTCAATATTATGCTGAAAGAATCCAGAGATGAACAAGTATCTACTGTATGACTTCAGAAATTCTATAATCGGAAAAACTAATCTATGATCATGGAAATAAACAGTAGGTTCTTCTGGAGGTTGTAGTAGAATGATTGACTGCAAAGGAAGATGAGGGAACTTTCTAAAGTAGTAGAAGTGGCCTATATCCTTAAAGGGTTTTGAATTACATGGGTGTATGCTTTTGTCAAAACTCATGGAACTGTAGAATATCTGTGCATTTCATTGTCTGCATATTTTATCTTAATTAGTAAAAACAGAAAAACTGTACCTCTAACTATGCCTTTCTTTAAGCTAGATTATCTTTTTGACTTCCCCGTTTCTCTTGATAATAGTTTCCTTCTCAGTCAAAACAAAACTATAAAGTTATTTTTCATGCCTGTTACCCCCTTCTCAAATATATGACCATTTTGCTGATTCAAATAATATTGTAATTGCCACCATTATTGAGTACTTAATTCAAGCACAGGCAAAGCTCTTTTCATTCATTAATTCACTTATGATCTAATTTATTCTACGCAATGACTCATTGATTTCCATTCTCTTATCCATTGTGAAAAACATAAGAGAAATCAAGTCACACATAAAGTCATTTTGGAACCAGGATTTGAATATATGCCTTCCTCCTAATTATTAACAACAGTAATTATTACAAAATCTCCCTCAGTAATTATTACAAAACCTCCTACTTTGCAGTGCTACCTTCAACCACATTCTACTGGATTCTGTGTGCAATCAAGCTAACAAACAAATAAACAAATAACCAGCTAAGACCATCAGTGATCTCCAGTCTGTTACTACAGCTAATAGTTATGTTCAACCCAAATCTTATTTGAACTCTCGTTTCCATTTTGCACTATTGACGCCTTTTGAACTAAAGCATACTCTCTTTGCTCGCCATTGCAGTGTATGCTCCTGGCTTCTTTCCCTCCTGTCCAGCCACTCCTATCAAGTTCACTGGAATACTCATCCAAGCCTGTTCGGGCATTAAGTGCTAGCATTCCTTGAAATGCTCTTACAGATTCTGCAAGCACTCTCCCTCTCTGTGGATCATCTTATTCATATTTTGCACTAGAAACAATAGGATTAGCAGCAGTTTGCATCTATCTTCTCCCTCTCTCCATCCTCTTTCTTGTCCTAAAGAAAGATGATTTATTTGCCTTCTTAAAGCATAGTTTGATCATTATACTTGTCTTCTCAAAAAACTCCACCGCCCCCTACTTCCAGCTAAATGAAACTCAGACTCTTCTTCTTATACCAAAACAAAGTCCTCCAGAACAAGGGAACTACCTTAGCCCTATATTGATTGCACTGCCCCTTTTCTATCATCTATGGCCTGTCTCACACAACACAGGGGCTGTGCCCTTCTGCCACCATTTATACATTATGCCATTGCTTATGCTGTTTCTTCCTAGCTAGGAAATCTTGCTTCTGTTCTCAATTTTTGGCAATTCCAGTCATACTTAACTTTGGCAGAGCAGAGTGACATGACATGACTTCCTGGAAACTTTTCCTAATTTCCAAAGTCTGTAGGATCCTTTTCCTTTTACAAACTCCCAGATTATTGTAATGTATACAAAGATATTTAAGTGACCAAAAACCATGGTGAGAGTCAAAGTAGAAAGGAGGGTCAAAACTCAAGTTTCAAAGTCTTCTGTGACTATTGGTAGCAACTAGAATATAGGTAAATGACAAAGACATTGAGGGGAAAAGTAGATTAATTTGAGCTTCAAAAGGAGGAAGATAAAGGGTTTTTTTGAGAATACAATACTTTCCTGTAGCTTGAAAATAACAGTAGGTCAAAAGAATTTAAACTGTAGTCATCAGGGCCTCAAACAAATTGGTATTTTGGGGGGAATCCAGCCAAATCACTTAAGCAATTGAAATACTGATCAAAAGTTTATCTAGACAGACAGAAGATCTTCGCCATTTTTAAATACAGCCATAACTTTTCACTTCTAATGTCTGAAGAAATATCAACCGAGATAAAAGAGAGCTCTACTGAATATGTTCTTGCTAGTAAAACACAAAGTAAAGCAAAAGCCACTAAAATCTTTTCTTGGTAAACGATTTGCTGCTCTATACTTACTCTGGGCGTGACTTGTTCTGATCATTTCTTCTGCTTAAAATTCCTTGAATGGGTCTTTGTGACTTAGTTTATTGTCTGCTCCCCAGTCACTTTCTAACCTTACTCTTGCCACTCCTTACAAATCCTGTATAGTCCTACAGCACTAAATTACTCTTCTTGGTTTTGGTTCTACACTATTCTACCACCAGGTGTCACTGCACATACCTCTCCGTTTTTCTGTAAGGTCATTGTCCTCACTCTTTTCTGGCCAACAAGGAACATCCTGAGACACCACAATGTTGTTAATCGTTCCTAGATGTGAGTCACCTTAGTTAACTGGTAGGCACTTATTACAGTATTGCCCTGTATTACATTCATCTGTTTGCTTTCCTGACTTGCCTACTAGAATATGAGCTCCTTGTACTTAGGCTCCACTTTTTTATCCTGTGACCTTAGTGACAAGGACAATGGCTACTGATAACAAGTGCTCAGTATGTGTACTTTTAGAATTGTATTGAAATAATATGATTTACAGGTGCAAGAGACAGATAACGTGACAATAGCAGAGCAAAGTGGTTAAAAGGTCCAAACCAGTAGTTTGGTGTATTTGTGTTAAATCATGACTCACTGACTTAATTTTGGGAAATTTACTTTACTTCTCTCAGCCTCAGTTTTATTATGAGGAATAAATGAATAAATAAATGGAGATAATAATACTAGGTAGAATAATTATAAAGAAATGAGATGACTTAGGTAAATGCATGGCACAGTTTCTGTCATACACTGAGCATTCAGTGAGCTATAGCTGTTATTATTTGTGTTACTACAAAATGAGCACATGAAAATAGAAAAGAAATACGAAAAGGATGTATGATACACCCACAGGCAAAGAAATCCATGTGTTTTTATTATCACTGAACTTTCAATGCATTTATGTTTACTTCTGGTTGTTACAGATTTAGTGGCTATTCAATCCTCTAGAAACCCAGACTAAAGGAGATCTATATTTTTACTTTTCAAAGACCCTGGAAATTTCCATTTCCTTTAAACAACTCAAGAGTGAAGACTGTTGTAGTGTCATCATAAATAGACAGAGGGATGAGAGGTCTGGCTATGGAACAGCTTGGAGGGAGGACCAACAAATATGAAGAACATATAAAAAATACATAATTCATGTAAATGGACCCAATAAATGGCAGCAACTACTCCCCCCCCACCCAATTTTCAAGAAATAGTTTAGGGAGAAAGCAAGCACTAAAAAAAAAAAAAGTTTCATATTTTCAAATTGAATTTAATTCACAAGTAATTTTTGGATGTGTGCTCCAAAAATTTAGGTAAAATTAAGCAACTCAGGAACTATTTCTGAAGGGCTGGTAGTGGAGTGTCTCTTAGCCTTGTGAATAGGTATCAGACTACCAAGGAGCTTTATTCTCAAATGGCATTTCCGAATTGATTTCCTACTAATAGCAACCCTTGGCAAACTGCTCTGGGCCTACAAATCACTGACTAAATCTCTTCCTCTTATCAAAATCTACTTGAAAGTAAAGATAATGATCCAGGATTGTGTTGAGGACATTCAGGTCATCCATTTCTCTAGGTGTTTGAGGTAGTACACTTAGCTCTTCCTGGGTCATTGAAAAGCTATTTATTTCGGCCACAATGGTGTTTGCTCTACACAGAATTGCTTTCACTGAGATTCATTTGGGATGCATGCCCCACTGTCTAGGAACCGTGCCGTCTGTGACAATTTGAAAGGTCACTGTATGAATGGCTTACTCTTTCCCATCCTCCACCTCAGACCTTATGGTTTGGCTTTTTACATTTGTGAAGATAAATATATTACAAAAAATCACAACCGTATATCATTAAAATAAGGAAGATTGATCAGAGCAGAATACAACTACAGCAAGACTACATTTCTTGCAGCACAAAACGTCTTGGTGGCCTTGTCACAGGCACAGCCCTTCTTATCTACAATTTCTGGGCCATTCTGCATATTCCAGACACATCTGTCTTCTCAAAGTACAATTGATGATGTGTCTTTGGTCAGTTCTCTGCTGACTGGAAACACTGCTGATTTCCAATTGGAGTGGAGGTGGTGGGTGGGAGGTGCATTCCATAGGACTCTTTTTATGAGTCCTTTTTGTTTGTTTTAATTCCTGTTTGAATTCCGATAGCCTCCTTTTTCTTCTTTAATATTTTGTCTGCACATATGCTGGTTATTTATGCAACCACCAGCTACGGTAGAGGGAATGTGAATTCACATGGAAATCTGACTTTGGATAGAGTGAAAACAGAAATTTGATGTGTGACAGGAAAAAAACAAACAACAACAACATTTAGAATCATTCATTTCCTCCCTGAGCAGATGTATTAATCACAAAATCCCAGAGAGGTCAAATTTTTCATAAGAAAGCATGGAGCAAACAAAGAGGGCACCATCTGGAAGCAGATAGGAGGCAGGAAGAAAATCAAGTGAGGAGTGGGGGAAAGACAGACAGACACACAGACTATGGGAGAGAAAATGGGAATGAGACCAAGAAGTACCCCAGGGCCAGGAATATTAAACCAGAGACAGGGAGGACAGATAGAGAACAACCCCAAGGGCCAGTGAGAGATCCCCAGGTGACAACAGCAGATAGTGGGGAAAGGGGGAGATAGCTACAATGAAATGTAGGGAATTCAGCTGAGAGACAAGCAATATAATTTCCTTCTCTGTATCCCTCCAAGACTTTCAATAAAGATTGTGCCTCAGTCCTTTTGCAGGCAGCTTTGTATCCCCTACTTCTGTCAACCTGTCTCCAATTGTCTGTGTGAGCCTTTGGGTAGCTCAGCTGTTCCCGATCCATTCAGGATTCACTTTCTGCATCGTTCACAGCTGCAGTGAGAAAGATGAGAACGACGCCAAAAAGAAGTGAGGCAGAGGCATTTTGGGTGTCTCAGGCTGAATCATGTTGCAACTGGGCGTGCAACAAGGTAAGAGAGGGAGAGAGCTGAGAGAGGAGACAAGATATGTATCCCATTGTTTTTTCTGCCTCTCCCCCTCCCCCTCGCTGCTGCCCCCCCCCCCACACACACACACACAAACACACAGAGGATGCAAGCCTTCCTCCCATTTCCAGTGCTGGAAACTACTAATAGCAACCCTTGGCAAACTGCTCTGGGCCTACAAATCACTGACTAAATCTCTTCCTCTTATCAAAATCTACTTGAAAGTAAAGATAATGATCCAGGATTGTGTTGAGGACATTCAGGTCATCCATTTCCCTTTGTTTCCTAGCCTACAGCAAAAGACAATGGGTGTGAACACCACCTGCATGGAAACATCACATTGTACCCCATAAATATGTATAATTATTATTTGGTAATAAAAAAACTAATTAAATTTTAAAATATTAAATTTTAAAAAGACAATGAGCAGATGAACAATGGAAAAAAGAGACAGAATAGGGAAACGGGGGGGGGGCGGGGGGGGGGAGGCCTGAGGGGGTTAGAAGGGCTGAAGCAATTTCTGCTGACCCACAAGGGAAGCAGCCTCTGGACACTTCTCGATGCATTTACCTTGAGGGACTCTTTGGTGGTCCCTGTATCTACATCTCACTTCATAGCCCGGCACCAAGCAGCTGTTAGCACTAAGTCAATAAAACCCATGGAGCTGATCAAGGATCCTTCCGTTTGACTTCCAAGCCCGGTATATTAATCCTGTAACTCTACAGTTCTTACAGTTCCTTTACGGTTTCCATATTTGTATTCTAATTTTCTTCTCGTGCTACTGACTTCCACTTACAATTAATGTTTTTTCCTATTCCTGACTTTTTATCTTTTTAATGTCCTTTTAAATTTACTTGATTTTATGGTAAACCTCCTCAAATTGTTTGGAGAATGAAGTGGATGAATAAATGTTTAACTGCTGATAAAATTTTCATTACTAAAAGCAAGATGAGAGAAAAAGCATCTTGTTTTCTTGGGTTTGTATTATCTGGAAGAGGCTACTGTCTAATATACGATACAGAGCACAGTTGAAATTCTAAATAAACCAATCATAAAAAGAAGACCAATAACATGTAGTACTGTGCAGAAGGAGGTGATATTATTAATATATAGCAGTTATGAACGCAGGTCCTAAAGAATGATGCACCTTTAAGATACATAAACATTTCAGGCCATTAAGGTATCATAAAAGTGCTCACCACAAAAAGGTAGAGGAGAGTTTATATTTTAGTAAACCAACAACTTTATATATTCATTTAAATATATATATTTTTCTCATTACTGTTTTAATTTCAATTTATTTGATTATTTTTCAGCATGAACATGTGTTCAAATGTTTTGTGGGAGTTGGTTTGTTTGTTTGCCATTGGGGGGATTGTTTCATTATTTTTCTACTTTCCTTCCTTTTGGTAACAGCTTTTTGATAAAGTTTATTTGTTTCAACTCTGAGCATGATCCCCGCAGCATCCCTCAGCTCTATAACCAGGTTATTCATAAAATTTTGCAACTGGGAAGCATAGCATTATTAAGACTAGATTCAGTCATTTTCATATTAAAATCTTAGTCCTGATTTTCTTCCTTTTATTTCATCATCTAAGTACCAAAGTCGTCTAGGAATGCTGACCTCCTCTAGATAAATTCAGATAACTGAGCATTTCCCCAACTGCCAATGATGCATATCTCTTTATAAAATGAAAGGGAGAGTTTGCAGGCAAGCCAGAAGCAGCAGGTGTCTGGGTACAGGGAAACAATAGCTTTGAGTCATCATCTGGAAATTTCCCAGAAACTTTCTGCTACTTACATTTTACAAGTCTTCCATCTCTAACTTCAACTTTGTAGAAAATTAGCAAAGGGCTGGACTCTTTGGAAAGAAAACCTATTGAATTATAAAGGATCCTCATTTATTTGGGAGTGGACCTGGGCTTTGCTGAGGAGAGAATAAAATTTGCAAAAGACAGTAAAGGGAAAGGAGGAGGGTGCTGACCCAACACAAGGAAGCTATATATTTAAATCAATATATTAAGTTGTAGGTTCACTAAAATTGTCCCCCCTCCTACTGCTGGAACTGTTGCTCCAGGATGCAAATATGAAATACCATCCTGTTTTAGAAGCTCTTTAAAGGCTATTAATCTCAAACAAAGTGAAAGTCTGACTCCTTCATTTGACCAAAAGATCGGTTGCCAATCTGGCTCTGCAGGGCTCACCCCATTCTCAGGACAAGGACAGGCTTTGAGAGGGCCATGGTGCCTCCTGCCACCGGCCCTTCTCCTTCTTCTGTGAGGGTCATCTCCTCACCACACCTCCCAGTATTGCCTGGGGGCTCTCTGACTCCCAATCAGGACTTATTTCCTGGCTTCTCCCAAATAGAGATGACTATTTCTTTTTGTGTCTTATTCTGTCTTTATCACCTTTCCCATGTCCAGTGTTGTGACAGAGCTAGCCTACATAGGCTCACAAGTGCTAATCCTCACATTTCTATGGATTTTGAGAGCTAATTAATTGTTAAATACAACCATTATTAAAAAAAGTAATTTCTATAAAATTATAATTAAATTATATTAAAAATTAAGTTAATAAATGCTCAAAGTCTTCACTTCCTAGTTATTTTATTACATTTCACTGTTTTACATGCTTTTGAAGGTACGTATTTTTATTTTATCTATATGGTAGAAATACTAAAATGAGGTGCTACTATGTTCCTCTTACCAACTCCATGTTTAGGAACATCCCACTGGTAGCTTGAAATCAATTATGGTGGGGGTATTTATACCACGAAAATTGGCAAGGATTACAAAGCAGAATTTGACTGATGTTATATTGATAGTCTAGACTTAAGAAGGTGATTTAGAAAATGTTAACAATTCAGATTAAACTTAAAATATATTGTGCCTGTGGCTGTTACAGGATGAGTAACACAAAAAATTGAGAAAATACTCTTCTAGTATTTGGAAATTATTATTTAATCAAGAAAAGAAATTGCTCATGTCATTGATGAATGAGTAAAGATCTGATACATCATAGTTGTTTCTCTTTCATCTTGTTAGGATAGTATTAACATAAACAAAAACATCAATCATCATTCATGTTGTGACTGCCCTCATTCCTCAATTGCAACCCTCAATTTGCTCTAGATACACGAGTTCAGCAAAACAGCTGAAGGCATATTTTGAGGAGCAATTTACTATATGAAATTTACATTAAGAATGATTACATATTTTGTTATTAGTATTTGTAAACTGTGTTCTGTAATTCTTTATATCCATATCAATAATACTTATAATAATCATATGCACATATATACACACATACATTTTCCCCAGAAAACTGGTTGTTAGACATTTGCCAGTACACCACTGAATGTCCCTGTCATTCCGAAGAAACTGAAAGGTTCTTTTTTTTCTTTTAAGAATTATAATCATATCTGGATCATCATTAGATCTCTAGCACCTATTTGATACCCAGTAGGTACTTGATAAATGCTTGCTGACTTAAGTGGAGGATTGTGTTCCCAATTATTTAGACATTCACGGTCTTTCCAAGCTCAGAAAGGTTGGAATGTGTTTCTCTTCTTGGGACATAGAGGGAGCATTCTATAGATTGAGCCTCCAGGAATGATTCCCAGAACTTCATAAAACTGACCTACTTGAGGGGCTCTTTCCTTTGCTCTAAGCCGCCACTAGGGTTTTAGACTTAAGTCTAAGGTGGGTGGGTTTTAGACTTAGATCCAGGTGGGTGCCTGGATCAGGAAATTGCCCCTGCCCTCAACACCCACAAAATTTAGAGGATGATCATTAGTAAGTTGCTACTATCAAATCTTTTATCTCCAGTTTCTGTAAATATCCCACCACCCCCAAAAAGCAAGAAAATGACCTCTGCCTTACTTCCAAATAGCATAAATATATATTTAACTGGCAAAATCTAATTCACATCCAGAATCGTAGCTTGGAGAGAGAATGGAAAGTGTGGGTTTAGCTTTCCCACTTCTATGGAGCACAGTAGAAAAAGATGGGATTAGATGCTAAGTGCCAGTCAACAATATACAACAAAAATCCCTAACTGTAACATTTCTGATCTCAGCTGCCTGGTTATGGAGACCTTGATTACATCCTTCAGGCTGTACCACAGCACAACCAACCACTGTGCCAACTGTTTTTCTAAAGTGATGTTTGGCTGAAAAGGAATAACCAATAGCCCCTTTGCATAGAAAAAATATATAAATATGACTATGATCATTGAAATATTGTGTGTATTTTGAACTCTGCTGTTTAAAATTTATTTATTTATTTTCATTTTATATTTTTTAGGTTGACACATACAAATCATAAATATTTGTGGGGTTATATGGTACAGTGTATGGTGATCATATCAAGGTAATTAGCATCATCTCAAACATTTATAATTTCTTTGTGTTGGGAACACTCAATATTCTCCTTCTAGCTATTTGAAACTATATTATATATTATTGCTAACTATAGTCATCCTACAGTGCTGGAGAACTGAACTCTGTTTTTATTTTCATTTAATATTATATCATAAGTCTCTCCCTATGCCAATACAAACTCTTTATGAACATTTGTAAACACTACATAATATGCCATTTTATGACTGTTCTATAATTTACTTAACCACTTCTTTTTAGCTGATGATAGAGGTAAGTTATATTTTTCCACAGATGCTACGGACATTGTGAGGTACACTTCGGTATATAAATCCCTGTCATCCTCTCCAATTATTTTGTTAGAATAGATTCTCGGCTTTCTCTTAAAAATGGGTATTTACTAGCTTACTGAATCTAGGACTTTTTTTTATTTGTTCTATAAATGAAACAAAAGTAGATTCACATTTCTTTAGAAGCAGTGAGGAAAAGTCAGCAGTATATTATTTTCTGCTAAAATAGCACAGCATCTAAAACACCTGGGACCTTGTCGAGAGGCATTACAGAAAAGCATAGATTTCAGTAAATGTTACTGCATTCTGACTCGTGTGTTAGGCCTGTAATCTTGATGTAATAAATCAATATGTTTCTTGTTTAATATAACACCTAATTATTAGACACTGATACTGGCGAATACTGTCACTTATTTTCCTAAAGACAATATCTGCTTCTAGTATTTTTAGTTTAAATCAATGCACTAAGTATGTGTTTTCCACCACACTAATTTGGGATGGAATCAAAAATTTTGTTAAATAATATATGTAAACTCTAAGAGCTTATAGTGTTTGGGGGAATGTGAGAAAATTGCTTTATTGCTCTTTCTTAAAACTGCATTATGTTCGTTTCAGTTTTTCTTTAAATCTGAGTGGGAGTGAAGTGGGGTGACAGTGCAAATGATTCCCTTTAGTGTCTCTGGACTGCAAGCTCCTCAACCTCCAGAGATTTGTTTCTCATTTAAATTGGCATCTCTACTGCTTAATTTGCAGTTTGATAAATATGGGTTTGTTAAATTAAGTTTAGCCTAAACCTGCCTCCTTACATATTTTAAGTTCAGCCTAAAGGCTTCTTTGTACATACTAAACCGTAACCTAACTGGATGTGTACACAAACTGCAACCTGTTCTTGTAGCAATTCCCAAGTTCCAACCAATCACAGGCAGCCAACTGTTCAAATAATATGAACGTCAAGCTATAGCCAACCCAGCGGTTCCTATACCTCCCTTGTGTTTTCCATACTTCACTTTACTTTTTCTGTCCTCTCTGACCATGTGCCAGTGCAGTCTCTCTGAACCTCTTCTGATTCTGGGAGCTGCCTGATTCTCGAATCATTCTTTGCTCGATTAAATCCTGTTAAATATAATATGTCTAAAGATTTTTTTTTAACAGGGTGGATAACTGAATGAACAAATGGACAGTAAATGAATGACTCAACTAAGATTCTATTCTCTACCATAGAAAATCAGCTCTAAAAATGCCCAGAGGCCTATAGGGCTGTCTTCATCCATTTGTGCTACCATAAAGGAACATCTGAGGTGGCGTAATTTATAAACAAAAGAGGTTGGTTTGGCTTCCAGTTCTGTAGGCTATAAAAGAAACATGGCACCAACATCTGCTTCTGGTGAAGGCCTCAGGGCTGCTTCCACTCATAGCAAAAGGTGAAGAGGAGCCATTGTGTGCAGGGATCACAGGGCCAGAGAGGAAGGAGCCAGGCTCCTTTTGACAACTAGCTCTCTTAGGAACTAACAGAGTGAGAACTAACTCGCTCATTACCACAAGGACAGGGACAGCACCAAGCTATTCATGGGGAATCTTCCCCTCAACTCAAACACTTCTCATTAGGCCCCACTCACCTCCAACACTGAGGAGCAAATTTCAACATGAAACTTAGTATTTTTATTTACTATTCATAACTATTTTGTGTGCTAGGCACTACTATGTTTCTCTATTTATAGAAAAGAAAACTAAGGTTTCAGATTAATTTGCCCAAATTATGCAGTGAGTTTGAAGGGAAGTGGGGATTTTGAACTCTGCTATCCTCTTAATCATTGTAGGAGTTGTCTCCATATGTCATATGGAGTATCAGGAGTTGATATGGAGCAAGAACTTATAGCAAGTTATTAATAATAAAACAATGTTTAAATGTTATGACTTTATGTGTTTGCAATACAATAAAGTTATGTCATTTTCAAATTTCTATGTATTCTTTTGGCAGGAAGCCCACCATCTCTTCTTGAGGCTTTACCAATCTGGAATTGCCCCCAAATGCTGAAGTTATACTGTGTCCAAAAATGATCAGAACACCAGACTTACAGAAAACACAATTCTGGTGGTAATCGCTGCCTTTGTTTCTAACAGTAGACTGTGTTGCTGTTGAAATGTCTCAAGTTTCAGTCTATCTATAAGAGGTGCACTTTGCAGTGATGCTTCAGTGACCTGGGTGCCTGCCAGCTTGACAGGGTTGCTACCTGGTTGAGTTTGAGCTTGTAGCTCAGTGGTAGACAGAGTTCTAAAATGGTTCTCCGAATTCTTGGCCCCTGGTATACCCATGCTTACTCTCAGTAGTTCAGTTAACACTGATCTAGGTGCTTCTAGGAAAGGGTCTGTAGACGTTATTAAATGTACCAGTGGATTGACTTTAAAATTAAGAGACTGTCTGGATGGAGCTGGTCTAATCACATGAGCCCTTGATGTCTGAGTCTAGTGGGGAGACATAAGAGATACGTGAATCAAAAAGATTAGAACAATGAGAGACTCAATGTGTGGGAGATGTGAGAGCTGGGTTGCATGGCATAGAATGAAGGCAGCCACTAGAAGCTGAAAGCAGCCCTCCCCTGACAGTCAGCAATGACCTGGCAACCTCAGTCCTGCAACCACAAGGAACTAGACTCTCCCAACAGCCTGAATGACCTTGGCAGTGGACTCTTCCCCAGACCCTCCAGAAAAGAATGGGAAGCCAGCTGACACCTTGATTCCAGCTTTATGATGCACTGAAGGAAGAACCCAGCCAAGCAGTGCCAGAATTCTTACCTATAGACTGGAAGCTAATAAACGTCCATTGTTTTAAAGCTGAATGTATGGTAACTTGCTGAGCAGGAATAGAGAATGAATACAAGATCTCATTCACACTCTAAGTCTGAGAACTTTTCTCCACAGCCCAAATGCTGAACCTGGGCCTGGACATGCTTCTGGCTCAATCCACATCGAGATCCAAAGCTTCCCCTTCCCACAGACCTTCACATCTTCATGGTGGCACTAGGGCTCTAGCTTCGACTATTTCTGCTTTCCTCATAAGTGCCCATTTTCACTCATAAAAATGAACCATTCTTCATGTCTAGGGATAAAGCCTATGACCTGAGTTGTCAGGCCGCAACAAGTTCAAATGCAGCCTACCTCACTCTTCAGTTACCTATTGTTGTAAATATTCATACGTGATTCTTCAATTAAAAAATATGTAACAAGTGACTTGAGGTTGTCACCTCTTCTTCAAAGAAGAAGTTTGGCCCTCTGCAATCACCACATTTAGCTTGGTTTTAACAGGTATATCATTATTTGTGAATTCTTTTCACTAAGCAGAAAAAAAATGCACACATATACACATATCCTGTGCTTCTTTTTCAGCCTTTGTCTTATAGCAAAATCAAACTAAAATGCAAGAGAATAAAATGCACACTCTGAATCTTATCTAGGAATGCTAAGATAGCAACCTACAAAATAAATAAATAAGAAATACTCATTTGAATCCTTCATGATCCTCATCTTTCTTTTTGTTCTTTCTTCATTCTCTCTATCGAATACCTTAAAGTCTTAACATATCAGGGTATATATGATTGTGTAAGTGTGTGTGTGCATGTGTGCACTCCAGGATGACTTTTTCTTTTGAAAATATTTTATAGTGCGATAAAAGAAAAGCCTAGAAGGGGATTGAGAATTATATTAAACAATGATTCATAACAGTTGAACGTCAATGAGAAGGGAACCAAATGCTATCTAGAGGTTATTCCATATCTCATCATCTTTTGAAATGTTATCTTATACAAGAGAAAATAGACTTTATTCAGCTTTGCAGATATGTTGTTTTGGATTTATTTAAAATAGCAGGTAATTCTCTCTTTTAGTGAAAGGATTCATAGTTATGGCATAATAAATCCATCTTAAATATTGTCAACTGCAACCTCAGAGAATTCTAATTCAAGAAGTCAAAAGTTCATTTAAACATCCCCAGATTTCTCTACAAGAAGTTATGATTTTAAATTGTAGAAAGTGGAAGACTCATCTACATCTTTGGTTAGAGAGACCCAAACTCATTTTAAATTTTGATTATAAATACTTTCTACTTTTTGCTTAATAAATAGACTATAATCCTGTGGAAAAATCTATTATTCTTTGTTTAATCTTATTCCTTATATTGGAATGCTTTTACAAAAAGTTCCACTTAAAAGGATAATAGCTAAATTGAGTAGAAATGGTTGATTTTTCCCTTCTTAGTTAAGAAGCTTTTGGAAGAATAGTTCTAAAGACCACTACGGGCCACTGTCTATCTGGTAGTTGTCTACTCACAAAAATACAAAGCAGGGAATTTAGCAGGAAATAAGCATCTTTTTGAAAACTAACCCAAAAATCACAAATCCAAATTATGATTACAAATATGTGCACTTAAATAATATGTAAATAATGCATAAGGCATAATATTAGATCTTGAAACAGGCTAATATAGAGAAAGAAGAGAGGCTGAAGAAATTTAGTACTAAGGAATACTAAACAGAGAAGACACTATGAGGTTGGTCTTCTAATTGTTTGCAACACTGTCTACACAGTAGAACTACCTTCAGAGAGTTTCAAAAATGCCTCTATTAAGCTGACACCCTCAGAGAGAAACTGATTTACTCGGTTTAGAGCAATTGTTCTTGACATGTTTTCCTATCATCTGGGAACTTATTAGAAATGCAGATTTTCAGGCCCCAGCCCAATCAGCTCAATCAGAAGTTCTGGGAATGGGATCCATCCAGCAATAAGCCCTCCAGAGCCTGGAGATTTGCTAGTATAGTAAGGAGGGAGGTAAGCCAGACCTGTAGTGTTTGCAAGTTCTACAGGTGATTCTAATATATAGGCAAGATGAAAAACCACTGAGTTAAAAATTAAAAATTGAGTAATATTAAAAGTCAACAATAAGAAAATGAGCAACCTGATTCAAAAATGGGCACAAGATCTCAACAGGCAACTTGCCAAAGAAGATATCCAGATGGCAAATAAGCATATGAAAAGATGCTCCACATCATATGTTATCAGGAAAATGCAAACTAAAGCAACAATAAGAATCCACTGCACATCTATTAGAAGGGCCAAAATCCAGATCACTGACAATACCAAATGCTGGCAAGGATGTGGAGCAACAGGAACTCTTATTCATCGGTGATGGGAATACAAAATGGTGGAGTCGCTTTGGAAGATAGTTTGACAGTTTTTTACAAAAATAAACATACTCACACCATATGATCCAGCCACCCTGCTCCTTGATATTCACCAAATAAGTTAAAAAATCACACCACACAAAAACCAGCATACAGATGTTTATAGCAGCTTTATTCATAATTGCCAAAACTCTGAAGCAACCAGATGTCCTTCAATAGGTGAATGAATAAACTGTGGTACATCTAGACAATGGAATATTATTCAGTACCATGAAGAAATGAGTTATCAAGCCATGAAAATACATGAAGAAAACTTAAATGCATGTTATTAAGTGAAAGAAACCAATCTGAAAAGGCTACATACTGTATCTGTATAATTTCAAATATGTCACATTCTGGAAAAGACAAAACTATGAAAACAGTAAAAACATCAATTGTTGTCATGGTTTAGGGGAGGGAAAGAAGAATGAACAGGCAGAGTATAGAGGATTTTAATGTAGTAAATTCTTCTGTATGATACTATAATGGTGAATTCATGTCACTATACATTTGTCCAAAGCCATAGAATGTACACCAATAGTGAAACCTAATGATGTGTCAGTATAGATTCATGTGATAATGATGTGTCAGTATAGGGTTGTCAACTGTAACAAACGTACCAACTCTGGTGTGCTGTGCTATGTTGATAATGGGGGAAGCTGGAGAAGGAGGTGGCAGATATATAGGAACTCTCTGTACTTCCCACTCATTTTTTTCTGTGAATCTAACACTGTTTAAAAAAAAAATCTATTTTTAAAAATTGGGTAGATGACATTAAACAATAACTTTCAAAAAAGGTAAATCATGGATTTATGAGTTTATGCAGATATAAAATGAACATGTGTCAAAGATTCTATTTAGCTCATTAGTTGGTAAAGGAACTGGAAAAAAATGTCATAACAAATTCAAAGGAGACTCCAAAGACCAAATATTAGTATATAAGACGATCAAGAAGGCTGATATGAATTTGCTTAATAGAGGCAAAACTGGTTTCTTTCACATTGGGCTAGGAAAATCCATTGACTCTCCACTGGACAGAATTACCTACATAAATATAGAAAATATTTATTTCTATTACTATGAATTTTCTGCAAGTTAACTTCCGAGAAGTAAAAATAAAATTCTAAGCTCCCCAACTGACTGAATGGATAACCTCCTAGCCAACGGGACCCCAGAGAAACCTTAAAACTTGAGTTCCCAGCCAGAAAAGGAAGGGAGATCAGACACACCTAGTTATAACCCCTCCCTCATTGGCCACCATTAGGGGGTCTTCCCTAAGGGTTAAACAGAACTAGCCTTTTGAAAAAGACTTGCTCCACTATTGATTTCAATTAAATGCCTAATGCTCTTCCTCCCCTTTTGCTGTTTCAGCACTACAACTGGCCAGCATTCCTTCCTGATAAGGTGCAGCTGAGCATGGATGGAGTGGTTCTGGGCATTCTACAAAGGATGCCCACAAAGGATGTTCATATCCTTCGTTTCACCTTTTGGCATCAGAGGGCCTAAACCTCCACCCTCAGACTGTGCTAACACGGCCATTTTTTGTACATATGACCTATGAAGGGGCATGAAGCTCAATTGCACTTGCATATTTCTCCTTTCATAAATATTCATGACTTCTCTTATCACTTGTTACATATGTATATGTGGCCACCCCCATTCAGCATAAATTCCTGTTCCCCTTGCCTTTTCTTGGAAGTACATGCTCCAGGCTTCTGCCTGAGGCTATGCCTTCCAGCCTGTCAGAATGACCAGCCTGCAGGATGCAACTCTTTATGAGAAAAAAACTCTCCTTTCCAAATTTATGAACCTCGTCACTCTTCAGTTGACATTTTTTTCCTACAAAGTTACATAATAGCTCCAAAATAATGAAATACACAAACCCTAGACAATTAGAAAATTCAAAGGATGCATTCTAAACAATATATAATTTCTCCATTGAAGAAGCCCAGTAATCTCTTGGTCCCTTTTTAACACATTAACTGCCATGTGAGTTGTATTTAACTTACACTAGTTTTGAGCCTGGGGCTTTGAGAACCATATGTAACTCACATGCCTCTTCACCTTGAGAGCCACAAGAACTATTTTTCAAGTTGCAGATAACACAGGCACAGAATACAATAAAAAAAGAAAAAAATAATAACAAATTTTTCATTAAATTAGAAAGGATCATTTTGTTTTCAAAGTTTTTGTATTATTTTCCTAATAGAACACCATGGCCTCAAGGAAAAAAAAAATTTTCTAGTGTGGCAGTCAGTGTGTTAAAGTCATCCAAAATGTTTTCTTATACTTGAAAACATGTAGAAAAGCGGGCAAGGAAAAGCGTGGCCCAGGAGAACTATAACCAGCTGAGGTGACAATGAAGTGACAGCCTGGAATCCGCAGAGCACTGCAATTGAAACAAAGTTTGACAAAGAGGGTTTGTCTTTTATCAAAGGGTCTTATGTGTCATGTTGATGGTTTTGCTCTTCCTGTCATTTAAATGAGAAGTTGCTGGAGGTCTCTAAAAAACGATATGATATGACGAATGCAGTGCTTTAGGGATATTAATCCCAAACTGTCTGCAGGATGGATTAAACACCAGAAATGATTGGAAAGACCAGGTGGAAGCTGGTAAAGTAATCCAGGAGTGAGATAAAATTTAAATTTTTGTTATCCAGAGATTTTCCTCTCCAGGAATTTCTTTGAAGACAGGCACTATTCCAAATCCACCTTATTCTGTAAAACTCACAAAGCCCGTGTGCGCTTGCTTTCTCTCTTGGCCTTGCTCTCCAGTAATATGCTGAAAGTAGAGACCCATTTTTCTTTCCAGACAGGGTGGATAGTTATCTGGAGTGAGAAGTTTCATTTTCTAGCATTTTTCATTGAAACTCTCACCTGATAATTACACCAAATAGAAAGTAACCATTAATCACATCTTTAATATATCAATTCATCACTGTCTGCCTTGTGTGAAGCAGAAGCATTAAAATTAATCAGTCAAACCAAACCTCATAACAGCAGAGTGCCTGGGGAACGGTGGGTGAAGAAGGCAACCCTTTTAAACGGAGAAAATACATTCGCTTCTGCTGACAGGAGCCTGAGGCCTAAATGGTCGACTACTTTCTGCCATCACAGAAGGTGATTTTAATCCCCTCCCTTGCCCATTTTGAGCGACTTCAAGTTTGTTAGAAATGAAAAGCTCTTAAATGTTATCAGACCCACAAAGGGAGGAATTTGGTCCATTTCCTCATTGCCCTTTCATGGCACGTAATTTCGTTAATGAAAGGTTTTCAGAAAACAAATTCACATCTCAAAATGCCGCTGCTGCCTGCGCCCGCCCTGTCATCCCCATTTCTCAGCTTATAGGCCCACTTCAGCAGGACGGCCACTTAGAGAGGATCCTCTTTCTAAAGCTGGAGAATAAAACATGTTTTCGTGATAGGGGTTAGATGCAGAGTCTGGCTCTAAAAACTCCTGAATGATTAAGGCACGCAAGGGGCTATTCGTGTGCTGCTCACCGTCCTATGCTCTCCTGACTGGTGTGGTGGTGCTGTGAATAAAAACCTGTCTCATCTACCCAGCTAGATTACAGCCTCCTTGAAGGAAGCATCCAGGGCTTCTACTTATTTTGTTGGCTCATTTCCCAAATATGGCAGCTCCTGCGTGGCTGCTTGAGAACTGATGTGGTGTTTGGTTGGCTAGAGATCACAGGTTCTGCAGAAAGTTGGGACAGAGGGGCGAAGGGTTCTCTTAGTGGCTAAAAATGACAAGATACTTATTACAAAGCTTTGAATCTCGATTGTAAACCTCCATTATATTTTACATGGGGAGAAGAGATTTGGCATTCTTTTCTTTTTTTTTAAGAGATGGAGTCTCGAAAAATTTGCCCAGGCTGGTCTCGAACCCCTGGCATCAAGTGATCCTCCCGCCACAGCCTCCTGAGTACATTTGGTGATTTCAAGAGACACATTTCAAGGCTTTCAGTGATTACTGTTATAGTACATTATTTCCCCTGTATAAAATTCAGGAAATTAAAGATTGAAGAGAGTCACAGCTGTGACAAACTGAAAACAATCAAGCCACTGAGCCGTGGGTGCTGAGCAGTTCATTCCACGCCCTCACCGGTCACAGCATCTCACTCGAAGCCCAGCGCATGTACCACATCAGTGACTCTTCAAAACTGCAAAGTACTGCATATTGGAAATCTGTGGGCTCAGTCACCAATCAAAACAACAACATTAAATCCACCAAATCCTAAAATTACCAACTAGCCTCATCTTCTCTACAGCTCCTACCCCAGTTCAAGATAAATGATAGATGCTCAATAAATTTTGGACCAGTAAACTAGCTCATGCATTACTAAAGTCTCCAGTGTTGGGGGGACCAAATGTGAGAATACCAAACAGGGGAAGGTAAACGTGAGGAAAAGGAGACGAGGCTGCCTACGTTAGATACAATTTTCATTTTTGCATAACTGAAAGGGGAGCATTCATTCATGTGTGAGTTCTGAGTTAAATGTTAAAAGCTCAAACCAAGGTGGGTTTTCCCCCTGTTTTTATTTTCTGCAAAATAAATAAATTATGAATAAATAGAAGGGTATAACGTAAGTGTCAGTTTGAGAGCAGGTTTTGGTTAAAGATGAAAATTCATGCTAGCATCCAAAGAAAAAGAGTCAGGGGTCATGGGGCCAAATCTGACTGGAGTGTCCAGGACATCCGTTGCAATTTCTAATCGATCAGTATATAAACTGGGTTGTCCTCAATGTGTTTATTGTGCTGTCACTTTAATTTCCTTCTGTCCTGAGCTAAGTTTAGATGGAGTTGGTATTTGAACAACCCCATGCCAGGACTCTATTTTGCATTTAAATGAGAGTTGGGAAAGATATTTTATAATGATCAAGAAATTTAGAAATTAAAAAAAAAAAAAAAGAGTGGAGGAACTCAGTTTCCCGAGAGGAAATAGACATATATGCTACTAATCTAGGATGTAACTGAAATAAAAAGAAATGGACCATAAAAGTGTGAAATGTTCAATGTAACAATAAAAATAAGCTACCTATATAAATAAAGGCATGGTAATGGCAATAAAACTAATGCCTTAATTTGAATACCACACAGCTTGCAAAGTGCTGTCACATATGGTATTTCACTGGATTCTCAGAGGTTATGATAAAATGGACTTGCACATTATACATACTTGTATAATTGATTTTTCAGCACCATAGCCAACACATTTGTACAGACACTGGTTATCACAGTTCTTACCAACAGTGTTCATTTTTAAATTTTTTTAATTTCAGCATATTATGGGGGTACAGATGTTCAGGTTATGTATATTGCCTTTGCCCCACCGAGTGAGAGCTTCAAGCGTGTCCGTTCCCCAGACAGTGTGCACCGCACCCGTTAGGTGTGAATACACCCATCCCCTCCTGCTCCCTCCCAACTGCCCGACACCCCGATGAATGTTTCAACAGTGTTCTCAATGTTCACTGTTTTCCTTTAATTTATGTCTTCTACTACGTTACTACATACCTATTGTTTTTTGCCAATTTTTCTTAGGACCTGTTGACAAATTCATAGGTTGTTATTCATCCCTTCTCTGAAAAAAAATATACCTTTCCCAATCCATTGGTGGGTCCTATATATTATATATCTTATATAGAATTTCTATATATTCTAATAATTGCTATATATTTCTATATAGCAATTTTGCTGGAAAGGCATGCCAGAGAACATGTGTTGAGTCTGCACTTGCAGAACAGATGCTATGTTTTTGTTTAGTGTTGGCTTGGGGAGGGTGAGTGTGCTGATTAGCTAATGCATGATACTAAAGGTCCCTTTCTTGTTTGCTGCACCAGATCTTTGCAGTACCTTTCCCTGTGCCTAAAGATGGTGATCTCTCTGGGCTGTTTACCCAAACTCCCTTGTCCTCCTAGAAGGAGACCACAGGAGGGGACCAGAGAGAGATACGGGTGTTTGTTCTCCCCTTCCCCAGGATCTCTCCATATCAGGCAATGGTGCTGGCAGTGGCTGTGTTCCTTTAAGACTGCAGCTCCTAAGCAGCTCTTCTAATGCAACAGCTCTCACTGAATTCCAGTCATACCATTCCTTCCCCTCCCCCTCTTTAAGACCAGGAGTATTAACATAAGCAAATATAATAATCATTTCTACCGCTATCCCTTGAAAAATTGTGGGATTTCTCACTATTGCTGGTCCCTGGGTGTTTTATCTTTAACTTGTCCTACACCTCTGTAAATACTCCATTCAGTAAAGTTATCTTCTTTTAATCCCACTAAGTGGGTCATTTCTTTACTGTTAGAACTTTGGAATCCCACTGCCACCACCACCACCACCACTGGCATCCTGGCACTCCCATCTCTCCCTTCTTGCAACACTACATTGGGGGAAACCAGCAGTTTTTGATAAGGAATTTCTACTTTATGTAAGGTCTATTTCCTGAAGAATTCTAGTGTTGCTTTTGACATCATGAGCCATAACAGTCCGTCTGTCATTATGTATCATGCATCTCTGATACTCCTGAACTTTTCATTCCTTTTTCCTGTCTTCATCTTTACCCTTATTGGTGGGAGGCAGTCTGGCCAGTGGAAGGAGTAGGGATGGCATTTGGCCATTTGGCCAGGCTTGGAATGAGACGTTCAGCTATTATGAGTGTGTGTGTGAACTGTGGCTTTGAGCAAAGCAAGGATCTTCTATCAGTCTCATAAGGATAATAACCACAAATTTGAGGTTAAGATCAAATGAAATAAGCAAAGAAAATAGCACGTGGTAGAGGATTAACAGCTGTTAGCTCCTTTAGTTCAACTGAAAAAAAAATGTGCCTAGCTCCCTTTTTTTTAAAATGTATTAATTTATACAAGATGTAATCTTTACCTAACACAGTGTGTCAAGAGAAATTATTTCCCTATAAGATATCAATCTTTTTTAATAGCTGAAAAGATTAGAAATTTCCTTTCTAATTTTTGCAGGACTCTGTCATCAAAGTTGAAATGCAAGTACAATATTTTCACATGGTAATAGCGTCTAGCTCCTCTTCATGGGCCACATCCCACAGGTTCATGCCCCTTTATGCCTGACTTTGTCTTATTGTTCTATGCAGGTCATGAAAAGGATGCCCAGAGACTAAGCCACACACATCTCAACATAGAGAAACCTAGCCTCTCAAAATGCTAGCCCAGCCTTCCTCTCTGTCTAATACGGCTGTGACAGTTCCTGCTTTTGCCTCCTGTGTTTTTCTTTCTTTTGATTCTTTCTTCATCTTTTTTTTTTCTCTTCCAAATTGCACACTGATAATTCTCATCTTTTATCTTCTCTTCCAATTGCATACCAATAATTCTCTTTGGTGAAATCCCCACTTATGATCTTCAGTATCATCGTCTTGTCATAGTATTTATGAAAACTCTAATATCCCAATACGGATTTTTCATTTTTAATCCTTAGGCCCCTTTCTCTCCCTGCTGTTGTTGTTTAGATGGCATTTGATGAGTGAGAACTAGGTTCAGTCCGGGATCTCATTTCTTAATCTCTTTTGCCCTCCATTTTGCTCTTCCTCAGAGCTGGTGTAACACACGTGGACAGCCAATCTTGCTGCCCCTGGCGTGGTGGGCTCTTGGCAGTCCTGGGTCTCTCCAGCGTTTGCTCTCCCTAGTAAAACCTTTGGAGGGACTCTCACTGCCTCCCTCCAGTGTCTGCAAAGGCGTAAGAAGGAGAGTTGTTTTACTCACATAGCACTTTATGCAGCCCTTTACAACCTAACCCTGTTCTTTGTTCTCTTGGGGAAACTGTCATCAGTAGCATTTTTTTTTTTTTTTGGGGTTGTGGTTGTTATTTGGGAATTGTCTTTATCTTATGTTTTTCACTTTAACAAATGTTTAAAGCAAACATGGCAGGAGCTGACGTGATAACAATCTGTAATGTGAGTTAGATGCCATTGTGGCTTCATTCTACATAAAATAATGTAAACTAGTTCCCTTTCCTGTCCCCAAATCTCCAAGGCTCAGCAGAAAGGGCCTCAAAGCAGGCCTGTCCATAGGGCCAAGTATGTTCCCATGGAGTTGGCCACTTATGTTTTTTTCCCACAATAATTGATCTTAGGCAAAGTGGACCCACGCTGGCACAGACACTGTTGTAGTGGGGAGATGCTCACCCTACTAGTCAAGGAAACTTTGCCCTTCCCTTCTTATTTCCTTCTGTAGGGGGTTCAAGGGGGATTCTGAATAGTAGGAGGGCAAGCCTACAGGTTTTAAAACTTAGATTATTGGATTATTGTGCTGATGCTTGTAGTCTGGGTCTAATCATGCAATTGGGGTAATAAGATAAAATGATCTGACCCTTCTTACAGACACCATTGTCCTCTACCCAGAAATGCCCTGGAACCTTCATTTTCTTCCCCATTAATGCATTATATATAATGTTTTTGGTCCTCTTGGGATAAAATGCGATACTTCTTTTAGCAGTTTGTATGTTCCACTGTCTCTTGGCATGAGTCATGACTTCCTTTGCAGTGCTACATAATCAAATGCAATACTCATTGTTTGATGTCTCTATCCTCTGGAAAAGTGGGGGTTTCCTAGCAAACGATCATCTATTTCCAGTCACTTTGTTTCCAGTAAGGTGTCCTTTGCAGCAGACTCCTGAAACAAACTCTGCAATTACTCTTTAGTTAATATCATTTACCACTCTTCCTCTTTCTCATCATTGTTGACACTATCGGTCAGTCCGTCAAGAATTATCCACTGCATTTCTTCCATAGGTGAGTGCTTCCCTGCTAGGGTAGTGGTCTAGGAAGATCAAGACAACATTCCTAGCAGCTCTCAAAACTCTCTGAGAACTCAAGAAGGAACTAGATCCACAGGCCCAAGAACAATTTGCCTTTTCCAGGAATTGCTCGTGTTCTTGGTTTCCCAAGCTGAGAAGACCGCTTTTGAGTTATTACCTGCTTCCTCCTTTGAAAAATTTTGCCCATGTGCCTCTCCTTTTCTGTACCTCTCTTGCTCTGCAAACTGACCTGTAAAGGTCTCCTTCACCAGCACAGTTGTTCTTTGGGATCATCTTTGCAAATCCCCCTTTTGTTATGCAGGTTTACCAATGCCTTCTTGTCTTCTTCCACACTCTGAGATACCTGCAGGTCATGACTTTATTGATCTGATCTCTCATTTATTTATTTTTTCTCATGTCTTCTTAATTTCTAAAATACAAATACACTTGATATGATAGTTTCCACTTTGGGGTTTTCTTCTTATTTCTTGTCTTTATTATTTTTTTTTTATTTCAGCACATTATGGGGGTACAAATGTTTAGGTTATGTATATTTCCTTTGCCCCACCCTCTTTAAATTTTTAAGAATGTAAGAGTAACAGGAGCACAGGCTTTGGATCTGATAGGACTTGATATTAATCTCAGCTTGAGCACTAAACTTGAGTCTATTCCTCTGAAAGAGGAGATAACAGGATCCTCCCCATGGACCAGCTTTGAGGACTATCACATTTTAAAAACCCCTCACAATGCCTGGCACATGTGCCCTCTCAAAAAAATGCTGCTTTTTTCCTCCTTCCCCTTCATTAACCTCACATATCTGGAGACATTTATCATTTGCTGTAAGTTTCCTCCGTTCCCTGAAAACTCACATGATAGCTCTAATTTAGCGCGTGCCACCAGAGCCAGACAGATTGAACAGAGTATAGAGATCTTTCCCTTCTGATCATTTTTCTTATATTTCTAAGCCTTTCATGTTCGAACAGGCCTTTATTTATCTTCTTCATGGCACTACAAACTCTCTGAGATTTTGAGGAATTAATTTGGCTACTGTTACAGAACGATAGATATGACTTTTGTCTTCTACTTCACAGTCTGCTTTCTTTCCTAGAAACAGAGTGTATCATTTTTACTGGCTCACTTCATGTTTTGGTAAGTTTGTTCCAGACTCTGCATACTCATTTAAATTCCATATGATTAGATCACTTCAAAGTATTTGACCATACAGTAATGATTTGGTTATTTCCAACTCTATGATCTTTTTTTAAAGTTAAATTACTTACAAAGGATCATATTTCTTTGTGTAATGAGAAATGGTTCCTACCCTTTAATGATGATGTTTATTCCCCTATTTGCATGTGTGTGTCTGTGTGTGTATATGAGACAGAAGTTTGGATAGTAAGGGTCATCCACAAATACAACAGAATAGAATAGAATATTTATATATTCTATTTATATTTATATATAATATATATAAGAATATATATATATATATATATATATATAGTGTATACACTATACTACCTTCAAACTTCTGTTTGAACAGCTTGAGTGACAAAGAGCTCATTACCTACCAAAGCAATTCAATTCATTGTTAGGACTTTCAATAACAAAAAGTTCATTTCCCATAGAGTTGTAACTCCCACATCTGGTTCCTTCTATCAGCCCTAGTGGTGTATTTCTACCTCTATGAAGTGGAGTATCACAGGGGGAAATTGGATGGGGTTACAGGTAGGGCTGAGATTACATGTCAGCCAAAACCTTTCTTATCTAAGCAGTGCCTAGCTAGGAGTCACTTTTTCTTATGGAAGTAAATATTGTCCAGTAGGCGATTCCCTGTAAAAAGTATCAGAACTACCAGTTTAGGGTAGAATGATACAAATACAATTCCTCCTGCCCATGATAGCCTTTCATAGAGTTCATATATCCCATCCCAAGTGCTCTTTCCATTCCAGGCTACATATCTCCGATTCCTTCATCCACTCTTCATGTCATGGTTTCCTCATCATTCTCCCTCGCTTGGACACGTTGCCAAGGTCCGTTCCAACAGACCTTATGTTGGTTTCTTTTGAGTTATATTTGGACATCTAGTTGGATGTCCTCTAGGCATGCTGGTTGGATTCCAGTGTCTCATAGCGATGCTGAAGTTGGAGAACCTCTCTTTCCTATTTATCTTTGGATGAGAGATAATACCCAGGTCACCTCCCAGGTTTCCTGGCTTCCAGTCCACATATTCTGCTTTTCAGTGTGTGACAAGAAAATGATTGGTTAGCATCTGGGAAGTCTTTGGTGGCAAATCTAACCTCTCACAAATATTTTGAATAATTTCCGTAAACCTGTTTTCAAAACATAGCACCAGGCCTTGATGAAGACATAAAGTGTGTGTGTGTGTGAATGCTGAGAGGAAAGGAGAGAAGGAGACAAACCTCACATCTCCAATTAAACTTTCTCTGCATAATTACCTTCTTTGACAAAAGAAATGCAATGATTAACGTTTTCTATTTTTTTCTACTTTAGTTCAAATACATCATTCTCCCCTTGTGTCCTACATGATAGATGATAAATCAATAGATAAACAGATGACATAGATAGATGATAGATGGATAAATAGATAGCTAATAGATTGGTAGATAGAAGTGTGTATGTACATGCTATCCATCACTCTAGTTCTAGTTCTCTTGTGTTTTTTTTTGTTGTTTTTTTGTTTTTTTGCTCTTTTGTTTCATTTTGCAAGATCCCTAAGTCTTGTTTTTTTGTTGTTGTTGTTTTTTGTTTTTTTTTCATGCAGGGTCCTTTGCCATTTTCTCACTTCTTTATTTGGCGCCCACTTTCTCTCCTCCATTACACAGCTTAAAAATGGCCCATATCTTTAGGGGGAGTCATAATGCACAGTACAATGCAAAATATATTTTCCCAAGAGCCAATAATAACTTGATGGGGCCTCATTGTCAGGCGAGGTCAGAAAAGATGTGAGGCAATTTGGGTTGCCGCAAATATCAGTCTGTCGGGTCCTTGCTGTTGTCTTAAAAATAGCTCCCACATATCAGGACATATTTTAGAGCTAAGTTAAAAGCACATTTGCTTGTTCAGAGCATCTCTTATGGGGCTGAAAATGCTGAGCCTGTAGAAAGCAAAGTTAGGAGTGTTTATTTGTGACTTGCACTTACTCCAGATTTCCCTCGGGGAATGACTTAGCAGCAATTTAAGCCCACATGTAGAGCAAATAGAAAAATGGATGATTTTCCTCACTCTTGCGGGATTTGTCTCTTACCAACTCTTCATAGGGATAACAAGTAAAAAGAAGGTGAATTAGTAACCAAAATGTACACTTTCGTGTTTAGTAACTATAAGAGACTTTCTCAGTCAGTGATGAAAGTCAGCACATCTAAGCCCGATCTCTGTCTCCAAATTACTCTAAATTACTGTATCTCTAAATTCAAATATGTTTTACATCCAGGACTATTAACATATAAGCTGAGAAAAAGCAGCTGAATATCACATTTAAACAAATAATTTCATCATGTCTGTTTGCTTATTTGGTGCCTTAAGAAAAATCTACAACCTGTACAGCTCTGATTTTTACATTAAAAACGCATATATTCCATTTATGTATCAAATAACAACGAATATCACAGCTTTGTTCTGCCTTGCTACGAAAACAAAAAAATAGGCTGGGGTGGAAGGATAGACATAGATTCAGTGGTATGAAGACAAACATGTAAGATCAGGCAGAGTGCAAAAGGTAGATGAAAGAAAAAAGAGAACCACAGAGAGAGGGACAGACGCATCCACTGTAAAGGTGAATGATACTTCTTTAACTCACTCCCAAGAATGTTGGACTCAATACTAAACGTAATTGTGTGTACCTCAGCAATTTGAACAGCATAAGTTGCTATATGATTACATGAGGTTATGTTTGACATTGTCATCCTTATTGTCCTCATTTAAGAGTCAAACATGTCAGATACGAGCATAGAAGAATTGGGCTCAGGATTGGAGGTGCTGGGTGGTTGAATGAATGTGGCAGGATGAGGAAGTAGTGAGCAGATGAGATCCACAAATGGTCATGTTTATTATAATAATAATACTTAATGATACTTGGGCGTTCTAACCATTGCATTCTCCATGCGGTTTGCTCAATCTTCAAAAAAAAAAAAAAAAACCTGTAGAGAAGCAGTGGCTATAAATGCAGGTTCTGGATATGATCTGCCTAAGGTCGAATCTGGAATGCACCACTGACCAGCAATGCGATTCTGGACACTTTGTTTTTTCTAACCTTTATGGGTATATTACTTTCCTACTGTGGATGTACTTAATTACCACAAATGTAGTGGCTTAAAAAAATGTCATTGTATTGTGCTACAACATATAGGCTCTAGGAAGGAATTTGTTTTCTTACCTATTCCAGCCCCTAGGTGCCTCCTGCATTCCTTGGCTCATGGCCTCTCCTCCATCTTCAACACTCACAAGGTAGCTAGCACCTTCTCTCCTCTCTGACCTCTTATCTTTGCAGATGTAAGATTTGTAAGGTGGCATAATCACAGCTTCTAAGAATTAGGACAAGGACATCTTTAGGGTGCCATTATTCTGTGGATCCCAATGGATAAGCCAGGAGAAAGACAGTATCTACCTCATCATTAATATCCACTGACCAGAACAGGAGCTGGGGGAATGAGAGATGGGGAAGGATGGGCCTGGGGTGGAGTTGAGAGGCTTAGAGGCAGGGGCAGTGTTCGCTGAAGTTCTCTACACAGCCCAATCTGGTTTTGCAGTGAGTCCCTGCCTGGAATTAGGGAAATCAGTCACATAATTTTTGTTCCTTTTGAGTATAAAGACACTGGTGCCATGATAATGCCAGGAGAGAACTTAAGAGGTTGGAGGAACTTTACAAACCTAACCTAAATATTTAAACGTTGTATAGAAAGCACCTGCCTCAGATCCAGAGAGAGAAGGAGGACATACAGTTTGTGACAGAGCTGAGATGAGAACCCATTGGTCCAGCCTACCTGTCCGATGTTCTTTCTACCGTGTGTGATTCACTTACAGGATACTCAGTGGCCTGACAAGTGTTTGCCAACTGCCTTTCAAATGCTACATGGTACAAGGAAATAAAATTTAATCAGAATTAGAAATAAAATTTAACACCTGAGTTTAACATGCTGCCTTTCCTGAATGTAATGTCATATTCTGGATTGGAATCCTAGAACAAAAAAAAAGGGACATTAGTGGAAAAACTGGTAGAATCAAAGTCCAGTTTTTTTTTTAGTTTTGACAAATGCACCATAGTAATGCAAGATATTGACAAAAATAACACTTGGTGAGGACTATGTTAGAACCTCTGCACACTTATTGTAACTCTTTTTTTTTTTTTTTTTTTTTTTTTGAGACAGAGTCTCACTTTCTTGCCCAGGCTAGAGTGAGTGCCGTGGCGTCAGCCTGGCTCACAGCAACCTCAATCTCCTGGGCTCAGCGATCCTACTGCCTCAGCCTCCCTAGTAGCTGGGACTACAGGCATGCGCCACCATGCCTGGCTAATTTTTTTTTTGTATATATATTTTTAGTTGGTCAATTAATTTCTTTCTATATTTTGGTAGAGACGGGGTCTTGCGCAGGCTGGTTTTGAACTCCTGACCTCGAGCAATCCGCCCGCCTCGGCCTCCCAGAGTGCTAGGATTACAGGCGTGAGCCACCGCGCCCGGCCTTATTGTAACTTTTTATACATCCAAAATTATTTCCACAATAAATTTATTTTTTAAAATCTGATCATTTCTTTTTCTGTGATTATACCATATTATTTTGAATAGTGATTTCTTGTTGTGCAGCATAACGACCTGTCCTAGTCACTGATCTGGCTCAGCCCCTTGGCTCTTGCTGGCACTGAAATGACTTGCTCAGTGAACTGTCTCCCAACTGTGCTATCTAAAGAAAAAGTAAAAGAGGCATAAAAAAACACTTCTGAGAACTGAACCCAAACTGCTGAATATTCTGTCTCCCTTGCCTGTTTTCGCTTCCTCCTGAGCATTCATTACTGTTGAACACACCGCTCATTATGCTCATGTATCTCACTCACTGTAGACCTCCACTGCCACAAGGGTCAGGATGTTTTTATTTTTGTCTGTTTTGTTCACTTCAGTATTCACAGCAGCCCGAATAATGCCTGGCGCACAGAGGCACTCGATAAACGCACATTGCCTGAATGAACGATCTGCACCTGCTCTGGGAGTTAAGTGGGCCGTGTGTCCCTAGCACAGTGCCTGGCCCACAGCAGACACTTCAAAAACACCCACAGTAAATAGAAGGAATCTGTGGCACAAGACGATCAAATTATAACACCAAGAAGTCACATAGTTTATAGGCAGCAGGTCTGAGATTAGAAGGCAGGCCTCCTGGGCCAGGGGTTTGGCTCAACACACTCCATCATCCCACCTAGGGCCAAGCATGGGCAGAACCATGTGCCTCACCCCCATTTCCCTGGGTGTTTTCTCTCCTCCAAGGGAAGCATGGTAAGCTCACTGAATAATCTGCTAAGTACAGAAGAGAAATGTATTTATGCTGTCGGCGCCCTAATGGCTACTGGTGCTGAGCTTAACTAAAATCCATTTCAAGAAGCCTTCTCCAGACAGTGGCTTGTCACCATGACTCAATAAGAATGCTTTAAGTACTTGGGACAGAAAGAGAGAATAGATCAAGTGAGCAATGTAGTAATGCAGAGCTATTACTCCAGTCTCTCCTGCTTAATCAATTCAATCCAACCCAACAAGTGTTTGCTGAGGACATATTTCATGTCCTGCACTATACTAGGCATTTAGAGCCCTAAAAGAGAAGCCCAGTAGTTGTAATACAAAAGAAAAGACAAGGACTAATGCTATTACTTGGCCCACGATGGTTAAGAAAGCAGTGACAGATTAGCAGGACAGGAATCCAGCCAGAATTAGCCCTTATTGAATCAGAGGCTCATACAGGCTTTCACTATAAACTCCATGATGAAACCCTACTGGGCTCAGAGGAGGCTTAAACTTGAGATATCGTCGAGTCTATTGCTTACACAACCCAATGCAGACCTCTGCAATGTTCCTTGAAGACAATAAGAGCATCCTTGGTTCACACCACTCTGAGTGATTGAAATTAAATAAAATGATTCATAGTTGAAAGGAGAGAAAGATTATCTGATGAGTGGAGATCTTTAACTTTCTCTCTTCTTTCATTGTGACTTAAAAAACAAAATGACAAACAGTGCACCAAAGCCCGGAGGCAGTAAAATATCTGTACAAAGTTATCATAGGTTGGAACAGAAGTCATTCCTGAGGAATTATTTCTCCCTCCTTCTTTTGCCTTTTCTTCCTCCCTCCGTCATCCTCCTTCACTCATCCACCTCATTCCTCCCCATTTTTTTCCTTTTCTCCTTTGTTTTCCTTTCCTCTCCCTTCTGCCTACTGTGTGTAAGATGCTACATTGGTGCCAAGGAAGAAACCAGAACTTTACAGAAAACACTTATGCCCTCAGTGATTGGTTTATTAATTTAAAACTTTTATGAGGGCCTGTGATCTGCTAGGTACTCTATATCACAGAATATACTGTTATACTCTATATCATAGAATATGCAGTTTCTAAATTGATTGTCGGTGTTAACGAGAATCAATATGGTGTAGTAGGAAGCTTGGCCGTCAGACCACCGAGGGTTTGAATCCCTCTCCTCTACTGCTGTCTTACTGAACTTGGAAATTCCTTCCTGCATCAGCTAAATACAGAGATTATATTTACCTTCCTGCATGTTGTGAGAATTAGATAATATGGGGTATAGATAGTGACACAGTCTAGAGAAGGGGCCCAATGAATAGTGTCTGTCAATGGAATGCAAACCAGAGAATTTATGCTTCAATTGAGGAGATGAGATGTAATATGTGTTAATAAAATAATACCTCCCATTAGTATATCACTTCCAAACTGTGTGGTAAACTTCACATGTATTACTTCATTCATTCTACACTGGGATAACAATGAGCCCATTTTATATATTTGGAAAGACTAGAGCAAAGAGGGACCAATGGCCAACATTGTAGAAGGACATCGTAGCCAACCTCAGGTCTTGGTCCTTCACACCCATTCTCCTTCCATCCCAGTGGGGTGGCTGAGAGCTCTGTCTCACCAGTGAGCAAACGGAGAGGGGAAAGCTTCAAGGATTCAACAAAAAAGAAGTGGACAAGCAGAGGGCAGAGAGACAAGGTAATGCCAGGTAGGCACCAGGAAAGATGAGGAAGACTAAGACACATTTCTTTTCTTCACTTTGTCCCTTTGACTTTCCTGCTGGCTAACGGGCACATGCACTTGTGGAGAGTCTGGTCCCCTGAAATGTGCCACAAACCAACCTTAACAAACCATATCCAAGAAAAACAAAATGATTTCCTCAGGAAGAAAGGAAGCAAGACAAGGAGTTGTTCATCTTCTTAGTCATTCTGTGGCCCTCTTGCTAAGATGGGGATTAAATAGTAGAGATCAATGCAATACTGTTTGTATTTGCTTATTTCTCTAGTGATTATTTTCCAATGATAAGTAGAGTAGTAAATCTTCTACTTAAATTCTTGGAAATGTGAATAATTCGAGGCATACTAATTCCTCAGTCCATCATTTTGGAAGTCTAAATTCACCCCTCAGAGTGGCATCACTCTATTAATTTATATTATTATTCAATTGAAAGTTTTATGTATTTTTAATATGCAAACATTGAAATTTGAGTAAAAAATCATGATATTAATTATGATAGAGCACATTTGTTTTTAATAAGCCCTGTAAATATTATTGCATATTTCTGGGAGTTCAACTGCAAAAAAATTAATGTGATTAAGTATCTATGGAGCATCTAAAAGTCTTATAAAAATATAACAGAGAGATAAAAAATTCCAAGCATAGCAAATTTTCTGTTTTAACAATATTTTCTTAACATTAAATCAACTCAATTTGGAAAGGTTACATATACTTAAGCACATGATGTCATATAATAAATCAAGATAAATGGAAAATATATAATTCCTTTTACAGAGTATGATTTCAGTACTTAATTTATCATCTACCCTTTTGACAGAGAGTTTCAATATGAATCTAAGCTCCAATTCACAATAGCTATTTATTACAATGTTGTGTCATTTGTCACTTTTATGGAATTCAGTGTATTTTGCAGGCTGTAAAATGGGCTAGAGTGATTCAGAAATGATCTATACCATCATTATTCCTCATTTCTAGTACTTGAATTGCATCTACTCTCCCCAATAGGCTTGATTTATTAAGTGAATAAATAATAATATGTTTCAATAATGTATATCTATCGAGACTTCATTAGCTGCCCAGAAGATGCTATCCTGATTCTAAATAATTGAAACATACAAGTGATGAAGTCCAATGGACTTGAAATGATTGGGTTATAAATATTTACTAAAGCAGAGTGGTGGAAGGAAGATGCTTTCAGGGTAGATTGGAAATGAAGAGACAAATTCAAATGATGGTAAATGTTCTTTGTACAAGTCTAGAGATTTAGGGGTTTTTTCTCTCAAAATAGAAAAGGCAGCTTAGAGTGGAAGGTGAGAAGATTTATTTATTTTCTTTGAATCTCCAACAGACTTTCACCTGACTCACTCTTTAAAGAGTGCCTGTAATGCTGGTTGAATTTATTAATAAATAAGTTCCCAACCTAACCCAGTGCTGAGTCCCATAGTTCAAAAGAGTAAGGCCAAAGGAGTGGATTGTAGTACTCCTCAAGGCTAACACTTTATCATGTTATTCAATTGCTAAGTTAAACAATTCTTGCACCCTAATTAAATGTCTTACAGTACTCTGTCTATAACGCACATGCAATGAAATAAGTTTCAATCTGTAGTCAAAAAGTAATGGTTCAATGTTGTTTCTGAAGTTTCTAGTATGTTCTGTGTCAGAGGCCATCTATAACAAGTACAGCTTAAATAGTTCATAAAGATAAGCTTACTGAAATTTCTAAAATCCCCCAGATGGTATATTTTGGCTGAAAATGCATTTTGAGAAGGAGAATATTTATTTCTTCTCTAAAATAGACTTGGAACTTCCTTCCTTTTAACTGAAAAAAAAAAAAAAAAAAACCACAAAACTGTCTCACAAGTAATGAATAGAAGCTAAAGGAGAATACGTATTTTTTCTCTAGAAAGAAACTGGAAAGCTTCCTTTTCTCTAATTGTGGGGAGAAGAGTCCAAAAAGTGAGAAATAGTTGCTAAAGGAATAACAGCTACAGCAAAAATGTATGTGTGTGTATATGCGTGCTGTGTGTGGTGTGTCATATGTACATGTGTGTATGTGTGTTTGTGTGTGGTATGTGTATATGTATGTGGCATTCATATGTGCTGTGTGTATGTGCACTTGCATGTGATACATGTATGTGATGTGTATAAATGTGCATGTGTGGTGTTTTGTGTGTACATGGTGGGTGTTTGGAATGTGTGTATATGTGCTTGTGTATATGTGTATACATGTTGTGTTTGTGTGTATGCATGTGTGGTATATGTGTATGTGCACGTGTGTGTGTGTGTGTGTGTATGTGTATTTTACTTTGGGGAAAGAGAAACGTCATTTAAGTTGACATGAACTGAGGTCATCTATTCCTTTTCTCTTAAAAAGACAAACAAGCAAACAAGCGAAAAGCCTCCTCCTCCTCCTTGTTCCAATGTCATATGGACAGCAAGAGAGCCAAGATGACGGGCAGCCGCCAGAACCAGGAATGTGAACAGATAGGTCAGAAGTGTGGATGGAGACCCGGCTTGGGAGGTGCAGGGAGGAGGCACTGCAGACGTAGAGGAACAGACTGAGCTGATCTAGGCAGGCCAGGGACACCGAGGCAGGATATAGGAGGTGCCATGGATCTCCGCAGAGCTTCCGTAGGACTCCCTGCTGCCTGGGGCACCCTTGTTTCTGTAAGCTAGTGACAACACAACCTTCTCAATACAGCTTAGCAATCTGGTGACTGACTCTCGTGTGGAGAGACCCCAACTTCTACAGCCTCTCCCCCCCAGATCATTGGCTTCTGTTGGCCTGATATTCTAGATCCCTGCTAAGGAGATCCTGGGCTCCTAATACCCTAGGGACCTTGTATCACACAGACCTAATTATGCCTTAGATAAATCACTTGGCTTCAGGAAACATCTCTTCTTGTTTTATTTGTTTAATTTTTAAATAGTTTATTGCAGCAAAAATTCTCACATTTATGCAAAGACCTTGAATTCTCTGTAAATGTGGCTCCTCTTCCACCCTATCCCACCCTCCTCCTCCTCCCAACTCCCGAAATACAGCCTGCAGTTCACCAATAATTGCTTTTTCATAATGCCAATCACAGTATGGATTAGATGATTTCTAAGGTCAATTTCATGTTACTGGTAAATCATTAAAGCCAAAATGTATCCTTAAAAAAAAATCCCTTGGTGGTAGAATCAAATAGGCTGAGCATTATTAGAGACCTTGGAGGAAATGGTTCCAAGGCACTGGCACGTGGCTCGCAGGGTGAGCACAGGCTTGGGGGGGGGGGGGCTCCAGAGGTGCAGATCAGAGAAAGACACAAAGTAGTCATCATTTTCTCCTTCATTTCTTCCTGTTTCTTTTGTTCTTTTCTTTATTTTTTTTTCTCTTTGTTTCTCCTTGAATTCTATAACAGCATCTGTGATTTTTCAGGAATGGAAGTTCCTTCTTCAGCAATCTGGAAGAGGAGTAACTTCTCCCCCTCTGGGCCCTATCCCCTCCTTCCCACCTCCAATCGTGGGTGGTCTTGATGACCTTCTATAAACCTCTGATCTCCTTCCTGGCAATCCAAGCAGATGGGTGGGACAATCCCACACTCCAGAACCCCCTCTCTGAAGATGTCCCCTGCATCACCTGGGGACTCTAGCTGATGGGAAACAGGGATAAAGAGGAAGATATCATGGAAACTTATACTAAGTGTATGAGTTTCCTATTGCCGCTGTGACAAATTGCCACAAACGTGGTGCTTTAAATAACACAAAGTTAATATCCTCCAGTTCTGAAGGTCAGAAGTCCAAAATGGATTTCCTAAGATAAAAAATTAAAATGCCAGTAGGATTGCATTCTTTCTGGAATGTCTATGCAAGATTCCATTTCCTTGCTTTTTCCAGCTTCCAGGGGCTGCTGACATTCCTTGACTCGTGGCCCTGGCCTGCAATTGCATCCCTCTGAGCTCTGCCTCTGTCGTCACATCTCCCTCTGATACGCTAATCTTCCTGCCTCCCTCATATGGGGACCCCTGTGATTACATTGGATCTAACTGTATAATCCAGGATAATCTCCCCGTCTCAAGGTCCCTACCTTAATCACATCTGAAAAGTCCCTTTTGCCATGCAAGGAACTTGCACAGCTCAGGGGATTAAAGCACTGGCATCTCTGGGGAAGCGGCTCATTCTACCTGCCACACTTGTCTTTTGCATCTTTGCAAGCATATGTGCATCTTTGGACATGAGGATGTACTTATGTCTGTATTTAAATACTAAATACAGATTAATTTTGAACCACTCGTTGATTCCAAAAATGTTTATTTAGCATCTGTTAATTACTAAATGTTATTTTGTATCTGTTATGTGTCAGGCACTGTGACGGGACAAAGAAGGGCCGGGAAGAGCCTCCAAGGTGCTTCCAGCATAGGAGGAGAATGTGCTGAAAAAGTCAGCGAAGTCTTAGAAACCTTTGGAATGTATCTTTAAACATACACTATTCTCTCCAGCACTCAGGCTTGCCATTGCATTCAACACATAGTTACTGGGCAGCAGCCGTGCATCCATCATTGTGCGGGACACTCGGCGTGGAGCAGGAAGGATGAATATGCCTGCTTCAGGGGAGTTTTTAGTCAGATGGAAGAGATGCAAGATGGCCAAAGAAGTGAGTGCACCGAGGTGGATATAATAAAAGAAATGAAAGTGGCATGGGTGGGACTGCTTTAAATTGATTGCTCAAATACTATCTCTTTGAGAGGATGGCATTTAAGTTGATGCTAGAAAGATGAGACTCCATGGACTATGTTTAGGGCTCTGGGAAGAGCATTTGAGTAGACGGAGCAGAAGGTGCAAAGGCCCTGACACACATCAAAGCTTGATGCATTGGAGACAAGAAAGAAGGCCCGTTGAGCTGAAGGAAAGCTGGGGTGGGAGAGACTCTTGAATTTTGAAAACTATTTTTGGTTGGCTTAAAGTGAATCTACTTCTCAATCCAAGGACTTCCAAAGACCTCTCAGCCAATCGCAGCAGGGAGCAGTAGTTTCTGCATCTTCACTGTTGGCGATGGCTGAGGTTAACAAATACCGCATGGAGGTGTTTACTGTTCTTTGAACTTCTCCTATGCAGCGAGCAGTGCCTAAATTTTTCACTTCCAGTCATGCTCACAAAGTTTTTAATTCCCCACCTGGAGAATGGAAGAGATTGCTCAGAAAGATGCTCTGTGCCTGGTGACAAGATCTAGTGCTGAGGGATGGGCAGAGCGAGAAGAAAAGACATTTGGAAATAGAATCCAAGACTCTGTAATCAAGATCAGAAGTGCACCCTATGTGAATAATTCCGTGAGGCCCTGGGATAAGGATCACATCAGGAAACTCTCATGATCGTGGCCCACATGAGCAGCAAATATATCAGCTACTTGAAAATTAGCCACACTTCTTCCTTTCGTTGTTTCAGATAGTCTGATCCTCTACAAACAAGGCACGGCTGATGTCCATATCCACGCAATGCGTTTCTTTCTATTATATGATAGATCAACTTGTACTTGTGAAATATCGAACACAAGTCCCCAGTCTCCCAACCTTCTGCCGGGCAGAACACATGCTGTGAGCACCAGTTGTTAATATCTGGTACAAGCCAGACCCTTTCCTGCCAACTTGCTGGCTTGTTAACTAGGAGGAGAGCTGAGGATCCGAGGGGCAGACCCTCTCTGGGTCTGTAACTTTCACAGCCATTTACGCAGAGAGATGTCTGTTGGCAGCCTCTATGTCTGCCTCTCCCATGTCCCTGGTCACAAGTACTATGCTTCCCCAAAAATAAGACAGGGTCTTATATTTATTTTTCCTTGAGAAGACACCCTAGGGCTTATTTTCAGGGGATGTGTTATTTTTTTTTAAGTACGGTATAACAATCTACATTTATTCAAATATAGTTAAGTCCTCTTCTTCTGGAACATCATCATAACTCTCCAAACCCTAAATTCCATCCTGAATTTCTTGTAACACTATTTCCTTTAGAACCATTGGCCCCAATCTCTCATGTCGAGCAATAGAGCTCTCATGGGGCAGATGAGAAGGGCTGCTCGTCTTCTTTACCGCTCTGCGATGAAATGCATGGGTTGTGCAGACGGGCTGCATAGCCACGCCCATCACCAGGTCTTATTTTTGGGGTAGGGCTTCTATTGCGCAAATGCTTAGAAATCCTGCTAGGACTTATTTTATGGGGAGGTCTTAGTTTTGGGGAAACATGGTAGGACACTTTATTAGGTCCTTTGTTTCCAATATGCTTCCACCTACCTTCTTCTACTCCACAGGCTGCAGAGAAGGAGGAGCATGCCGGGAGGGCTGTCAGGAAGGTGGCCTTTTACCTGGGAACAGATGGCTTGCTCACTCCCTGTGTGTGAGCAGACACCAGCCAGGAGAGCTGCAGCTCGCCAGCCTCCGGAAGAGCCTTCTCCACTCTCTCTTTGGCTAAAGAAGGTTCACTCAAACAGACCTTGGGACTAGCACTAGAGAGAGAAAAAAACCCACAGCATTCGCCCCCACTTTTCTCGTGATTACGTACCCTTCCAGAATCTATTTTAGTTCTTGACCCTGAATAAATATTTAATAAATAACTTGTTACTTTTTCTCTTAGCAACATAATTAAAAAACAAAATAAAAACAAAACCTATCTACTGTATCTGTGAATATTGCCTTATTTCTATTTTTTTTCTCCTCAACCCACTCCAGTTTCCTTCTCACCACGCTCTTGAAATATCATCAATAATTATATCCCTGCTCAGGAAAAGTGTTTCGTTGTCTGTCATCTTATCTTCTCAGCATCATTTCACATGAATCTAGGATTTTACAACACCACACTGACACAGTTTTCTTCCTCTCTCAAAAGCCACCCTTCTCACTCTTCCTTGCTGGGACTCCATCATCTGCAGAACCTCCAAATCTGAAAATGCCCCAGGACTCAGTCTTCAAACCCTTTCTCTTCTCTTTGTATACACTCTCTTTAGCTGATCTCATCCTCTCCTTGAGTTTAAATACTCTCTCAACACTGATGTCTTCCAAATGCCAGCCCTGCTCCTCAAAATCCTATATTTGTATCTATTCACTTCATTTTCTCATGTGTACACTGTATAAAGGTGAACTTTAAAAGGCTGATACTGAGCTATTTATTTATTTGTCTCCATCAAATGCCCTCCCCACCACCCACAAAGCCTTCCCCCTTCCACCTCTCAGTAAGTAGCACCAAGATCCACCCAACTCTTGAGGCCAAATCTAGGGAACAACCTTAAATCCTCTCTTATTTCCCCATCCTACAACCAATCCAGTAGCAATGCCCTCAGCTCTACATCTGTCTATGTATCTATCTCTGTATATCATTCATCTATTACCTATGATTATTTATATTTATATCTATATATTAACATCTCACCATTTCTCCTGCTACATCCCTAGTATAAGCCGTAATCATCTCTCTGCTAGACCTCTGAAACAGCTCCCTAACCAATCTCTCTGCCATGTCTGTAAGTTGATGGTCTACCAGCTCAAGAGAGAATTTTCTAAACCAGGGGTCCTCAAACTTTCCAAACAGGGGGCCAGTTCACTGTCCCTCAGACCGTTGGAGGGCCAGACTATAGTTTAAAAAAAAAAAAAAAAAACTATGAACAAATTCCTATGCACACTGCACATATCTTATTTTGAAGTGAAAAACAAATGGGCAAAAACACCCGCATGTGGCCCGTGGGCCCTAGTTTGAGGACGCCTGTGCTAAACCTTGAACCAAATCCCACTACTCCCTCCCCCGCCCTTAAAACTTGCCTATGCTTCTCCCTTGGAACTTGAATAAAATCCAAATATGATTATCTGACCCCAGCCTCTCTCTCCAACCCCATATCCCCTCCATGCCTCCCTCACCCACAATGTGCCAGTCACACAAGATGCCATTTGTGCCTTGAGGATGCCATGCTCATTGCTGTCCCAGAGCCTTGTGCAATTGTCCTTTCTCCTTGGAATGAGCTTCACCCAAATCTTCAAGCAGCTCTGCCTTCTCATTCACATTTCAACTATAATTATTTATGATGTCTATTTCACATTTCAACTATAATTATTTATGATGTCTATTTCACAATAAGAATAATGATAGTATACCTATATAAATTCATACATCATTTAATATCTATATAGTTCATTACATCTATTACACAATAATTACTCTTTCAACTTATTTTTTCTTTGTCTTTTCTTGCTAAAAGAAGGCTCCCTGAATGTGGGCTGTTTGGTTTATTCACTGATGAATCTTTTCTTCCTAGAAAAGAGCCCATAGCATAGAAGATACTTGATTATCCCTGTTTAGTGAATGAACTCAGTTGTTCTGTCCTTCAGAGAGATCGTCCCCAATGATGCAGGCTAAAGCAACACAAATACCCATGTGGTTATTGCTTGCCCATATCAGATCCTTCAAAGTACTCACTGGCACCTGAAATTGCCTACTTACTGATTTGATTTTATTTATTTGCCTTCTATTTGTTTCTTGTCTCCTCCACTATACTCTAAGCCCCTTGAAGATGGAGGTTTTTGCTGGTCTCACTCATTGCTGAGTCCCTGTTGTTGGAAGTAGTGCTTGGCAGATGGTAGCCGCTCAGTGGATACTTTCAGTCTGACCAACCTTGACGTCCTGACATGACCAAGGGGAGCTGACATGTCCAGGAGGAGCCACTTCAGACATTCCAGGCCTGCACACAGCAACACACTGCTCTGTATCTGAGTATGCAGTGTCTACACCGTGCACTGTGCTCTGGGAGAGGGAGGGGCTGGCTGAGAGCCTTGTTCAGCATCCAGGACCAATTCCAGGAAATAGGATAAAATGTCCTAAATCACCACTGGCACTTCCGTTCTTTTTCAGTATTCTCCAGCCTCAGTGCCCAGGTCCATCATGTTTGCCGGCTCACTGGCTGGGGGGCAGCAGCCTGTGGACCCCGACTGTGTTCCTTGCTCCTCACCTCCTGTCTCTATTAACACGTAGCTCTTTGAGTCCTTTATTCTACCTGGTCTGCTTTCAGCTGAGAGTGATAGCAAAGAGATGAATCCGAAAAGCAAATTTACATGAATCCTCCAGTATCCAAGGGGGTAGAAGATGCCCCACCCACTTAAGGTACATTGAAAACATGTGAAGAGTCAAAGTAATTGGAGGGGGCAGAAGGTAAAGCCTGGGGTGGGCAATAAGGGAGGTATTTGGAGGACATGTCATGGCGCCACATTTTGGTTAGTGTGTCCTCTGCAAGACACTGTTCCTACACGTGCCCTCCAGGTTGTATCCACCAAGAGGAAGCTGAAGGAGTTGGGGTGGCACTGAAAACCTCATTTTGATCTCTCATGATCTCATGCCAACTATTGCTACCTTTTCCCTCCCACATGACTATTTGTTGAAGATGTCAGGTGTTTGGTCTCCTACACAATCCTGAAATTCCATATAGCATCTCACCAAACTGACTCCATGGATAAGGGCTAAGGCCCAGAATGGGGACAAGAGTTGTCTAAGGTGACACAGCCCCAGTGTGATGGGGCCAGACCAGAACCCAGAGTCCCTCACAGCGCAGAGCTCGACTCTCGCCACCTCTGGCACTGCAGTCAAGTCCTGGGACCTTCTGCTGAGTCCTCAAGGAATGTTTTTGGCATTTTAGGAGAAAGCCTCTTGAGGTTTCTTGGGGTTTCTGACCTCAGGATGGCTACTGAGAGTTGGGGGAGGTCATGGAGGAAAGCAGGAGATGGAGATAAAAGAAATAGGGTTACAGACTACCTTGGACCTCCTTCAGAATCCATCAAATTGCTCAAATGTCCTTCGGCAATTATGAGTTCATTAACATCAACTGTGCTATAAGAAGCTGTTCCTGGCCATCTAACCCAAGATTGTCTCACATTTTCTTGTCATATTTTCTTCCTAGAGCATCAGAAGTCATCTTATTTATCTGTTGTTTTATTATTATTAGACTTGTCCATTAGAAGGCCAGATCCACAATGATGGGGTCTTGCATATCTTCTAATCCTGGAACACTGGTAGCTACTCAATAAATATTTGTTGAGTTAATTAATGCTAAATCAATCAGAGGAATAGCATAGGCTTTGGAACCATGCATTTCTAAATTTTTTGACTGAATAAACTTATTATTTGATCCTCCCCTACTTCTAATGTTTTAATCTAATAAATAAAATGTTTCTTCTTGGGAAAAAAAAAAAGAAAAGATTTCCTATATGTGAGTTAGCTGGCAGCCTAAAAGGCTGGTCAATCATTTATAACTCATTTGCTCTCCAGCCCACATTATCACTTTTACTCATTTCTAATAAAATGGCAGAAAAATACTTGAAAGCCACTCTCCTCTCTTGAATCCCTCTGATCTAAACCTGGAGTTAAAAGGTGCAAATATTGTTCTCCCCAGGGGAAAGTAATCCCACCCTAGTCGCTGTCAGAGGGATGGCATTAAGATTCCCCGGCACTGGAAATCTATCATCTTCAACTTTTCCACCTACCTGGGAACAAACTGCCGTAATAACTCCGAGGAGCTGTGTTTCAACTCCAGCTGTGGATCCAATTTCCACTCATAAGATTTAACCTGGAAATTATCAGCGACAACAGCAGGGGGAAAATGAACAGCTGATTTGGGAGGTACGGTGGGAGAAGCCGGCTCAGCCTGGCGAGAGGAAAAGACTAATGATGCACAAGGCAGACGGGCATAAAGGATGTCCTTGTGGAAATGAAATGTGATGTACAGTAATTCCAACTGCGAAGCCACCAAACAGCCTATTAGCAAATAAATGGCTTGATGTGATTATAGATAAGACAACTGAAATTAAAGAACATCACACGCAATGAAAGCAGCATCTGGGAGCATTGATTGAGAGCTGGTGTGAGGTTTAAGCAGCAAGAGGAGAGGACGACTGAATCATGCTTTGAATGAGAAAATTAAAGGAAAGGTGATAAACAGGAAAAAAGTCTATCTATTTAATTGGGGTGTGATGTAGGGAGTCATTAGTTTCTGACTCTAAAACGTCAAAGATAAAGGCTAAGAATGGCAAGAATGTATAACGAAAACTCAAAAACTTCCAGCATCTTTCGCTGTGGGCACTTCATGCATTCAATAAACGTTATTAAACACCTAAGTGCCAGGCACTGGGCTAACACACAAAAGATTAAAGACGCCGTCTCTTCCCTCTAAGAGACTGAGTTGTGTGAACAGACTTGAGAACTGAAAAATACAGAAGCAAATTTATAACAGGAAGCAACGCATTCTACTGCCATGGAAGCTACACACTGCATTTCAAGAACACAAATCCCTTAACACGTTATTAATTGCTTTTCTACATATTATTTCATTCCACCTTCGCAACACCCCCTGAGGTACACATTGCTGCCCCCCGCTGCATTGGCAAAACACCTGAGGAGCTGAGAGACTTAAACACTTCACAGAGCTAAAGACTGAAGAGTCTCAGACTTGAGTCCGGCGTTTGAGACAAAATCCACACTCTTTCCACAACACCATGTTATCTCTGCAGGTACTTAGCAAAAACAATGGCAAATCTATGACATACACACAACTGCCAGTTTTGTGTGCTTTTGTGTCTCACTGAAATGACCTCATGTTACTTTCTCAGAGAACCTTTCTGATCCTGCCGAGAGAGAGGTTTGCAAGGCTGGATCAGAAATTCAGAAATGCATTTATAATCTGGATAATTGGGGGGGGGGAACCATGTGTTTTATTTTCCTCTAGAGTATTTGAATGTTAATACGTGCTGCGCTGTAGCCTTAGTATCAAAGAGTGAATAAAAACTCCAAACAGCAACCAGATCAGTAACAGGGTAGGAGAGGTATTGGAGGCAGAGAAGGAAGTCTTTAAAAATCCTGCACAGATGTCCCACAGATACTCAGTTCAGGCACAGAGCAAAGGGATTCACCACAAGGGACCCAGTCGAGCATGGCAGAGTGCTCTGTGTGCTGCAGTAGCATCTCCAAACTAAACTGTGTGGAGCAGACGCCAGCTGTCTCAAGTCTATAGTCTGCAACGGTGTTCACCAACCGAGAGGGGGCTGCCGAGCTGGAGCTCAGAGGAAACTTCTCTCCGCCCGGAGCCTCCCCACAACGCTAGGAGGCAGCAAAGTACCTGGGAAAGAACTCACTTCCGTGGAGGTTAGCTCTGCCAGTATTTACTATCTGGTGAACACGTGCCCTTCTTCTGCAGTTGTAAATATAGTAAAGAACTAGAAATTATAGCCTTGATCGTTTAAGAGTACACAATCTCATTAAGTATATAAGAGAAATAAATCCATAGTCAAATTTTTCAAGGGGAGTGAGGGTGTATGGTGGGGACTGTCCAGGAGATGGTGACATGGAGAATTGGTTTCAGGAAATAGATAGGGAGAGACCAAAGCAAGCTGCGTAGTTAAGGAAGGCTTCATGAGCCAGGTGAACTTTGAGACAATCTTTATAATTGTGATCAGAAAAGGAGGGGAAGATCATCGTTGGTAGAAAGCAAGAGTTCAGAAGGTGAAATGAGCCTAAAAAAGGTGGGGGGGGGACACATTGCAGGGTCACCAGCCTGACCCACAGGGGAGATTTTGTGGTGCATCTATGACATGCCAGCCCGGGGCTACGGGTTTGCAGTCATCATTTAACTCAACTCTCACAATAGCTGTGCTCAAGGAAGAACTCTGTTCGCCTCTATTGTAAAAAGCATCTCAGAGATAAGTAATTCGTCTGATCAGCAAGGGTCAGAGCTGGGAATAGAAAGATCGTGTGCACCACCCTTCACTCGGTGTCTCCGTGGGTCAGATGCAAGTGAGATAAAGATAGATATTGTCCCTGACCTTGAGGAGCACACAGCTTGTCTGTGGGGGACACATACAAATTAATCAGGGGTTTTAGTCCGGTATAATGTGTCATAGCAACCAAGTCAGACAGGGTCTTTGTTAACGGAGGAGCCTGTGTGGTACTTGAGGTGAATCTGGAGGAATCAACAGAGGATATTCAGGCAAAGAAAGGAGCCGTGGTTCCTTCAAGGAGAGGAAATAACCTGTGTACACCCCAGAGGGGAGGAAGGACCTGATTCGTGCAAAGTGCTGTACGGAGGCAGGTCCTAGAGGCCAAGGGCGTAGACTCTGCAAGCAAATGTCTGGCGTAAGTCCTGGCTCTGCCCCTTATGAGCTGTGTGACCTTGAAAAAGTTACTTGACTTTTCTGTGCCTCTGTCTCCTCATATGTAAAATAGGGGCAACATACCACACATCCCCTAGGGTCGCTTGAGGGGCAAATGATCTAACATTTGTATTGTGCCTGGCAAATATGTAGTGTGGTACGACTGGAGTCTTAAAAACGAGTCCAGTCATGGAGAGCTGTTTTGTACCATAAGCTGATGAACTTGGAATTTGTTTTGAGAATGATGCAGGGATGTTGAGAGAATTTAACAAGAACAGTGAAATCCCTGGACCCGCATTTTAGAAAGCTGTGGGGTGGAGCTTTGCAATAATTTAAGTGAAAAACGTAATCTCAGCCAGCAGCTAAGACTGTGGCCGCCGAAAAGGAGAGAATGAAATGGGCTCAAATGATAGCAAGAGTAGCATATATAGAATTAGGTGACAAAATAGATGAGGGCCCCTTGCTTATAGGTTTGGCGGTGTGAGCATTTCTAAAGGAGGTAGAAACGCTTCCTTTGACCTTTGACCCTTGACCCTTCCACCCCCAGCTACTCTCTCCACACACACAGCTAGGTGTTCCTTATGTGTCGGATGAGTGCTTTCCAGGATGTCACCTTTCGTGGTCCCTTCTAGCTCTGAGGGCCTCGGAGGCTGCCTTCTTTTATCCTTAGTGATTACGGAGTGCAGACGAGTCCAGCTGTCTCTGGCCGGGGACTCTCTGCTCTTGTTTATGTAGACACGTTTTTTAATGGTCTACTTAGGGATGAAGTTTTAGTCACTGCTTCTTCTCAAAAGAACACAGAAAGCGCCCAGAGAGGGGGCTGAGAGGCGTGAAAGACTCTCCAGGTGGAATCTCATCCCACGCTGTGGATTCCGTCCCCGGCCACACGACGTTGTCGCAGGAGCCATGGAGGACGACTTGCCACTCCGCCCTTGCCCACCCCCTCCTCTCATGCGTGTGCACACTACTGAGGGGCCGAGAAGGTGACCTAAATCAAAACATAATGCGTCCCCAGTCCCTCTCCTCCTGCCAACATGAAATGAATTTAGTCAGTAAGAAAATTAAATATGGGACTCGCTTTGATTTCTATTTCTACGTGATTGTTTCCTTCTGCCTTTAGAGACACACGTCAGAGTGTTTTAAACACATCTCTCTTTAACTGGAACTAAATAAGACGTTTCACATTTTGACTGCTCTTTCTAAGAGTCAACTTTCCCGTGTGTGCTGCAGGAGAAACGAGCTCAGTTTTTTCCTCGCCCATTACAAGCTACTCGCACCACAGAACGCTCAGGCGTGGAGAGGAGTGATGTCGTTTCATTCTGCCTGTTGGGGGTCACTGGCCTTCGGGTCCCAGGGCTAAAACACTGCACAGTCTCCAACTATTTGTGTTTGCAGCGTCACTTAAAAAGCAGCTCTGGAAATGAAGTAGATGTTTAGGGACGACCCGCTGCTTCAGAGACTCACCGACCTGGATTTCCACGCTCAACCTAGGAAGAGATTCCTGCAGATAAAGGCCTGGCTTACATGCCAGCAGTTCCTCGGTATCTCACTGATCCTCACACGCACCTGCTGTTAGTTCTCCCATAGCAAAGATGAGTAAGGGGCGGAGGAGAGGAGTCAAGTGAGTTGCTCAATTTTTCTACAGAAACGGGCCAGAGCCTGGATTGGAACCCAAGTGTCCCGACATCCTTGATCTCTATGTTGCTGGGATTTTGTTTTGTACCTTAACCTAACATCACCATTTCCAAGCGTGGTACCGTGATGGAACGAAAAATGTGGAAGGATTTCCTTTACTCTCCCCACCCCCGCTACCTGGGCTCAAACTTGCTCCGGAGTCTCTGCAGAGATCAATGATATGAATAGTAAAAATGCACGCCTCTGTTCAACAGCACTTTGCAGTTATGCCGTGTTTTGCATACTTTAGCTCATGTAATCCTCAAAGCAACCCTGAGTGCTGTGGATCACTGGGCACGCTTGCCACCCTGCTCTGTCCTTGGGAGGCTGTCCCCAGGGACCACAGCGACTGTGGTCCCTGCAGTGTGGCTTCTGGTCCTTTCCTGCCAGAAGAAGACACCAGCAGGAGATGAGAGAGTCAGAGGAAAGAAGTCAGTAATGTAATCACCAGCTCCCTGCTGCTGGGTCAAGGCCTGGCAGCAGCTGTGCTCCTCTAAAGAGAGAACACCTGCCCAGTGGTCCCCTGCTACCCTCTTCTACAGTGACGGCTTCACCAACCTCAGGGTTCCGATAGCCACCCCCTCCCCATGACAATAAAGGAATACCGCTCTACTGGGAAGCAGTTAGGTAATCTCCAAAGTCTGTTATCTTTATTATCTATGAATACATTGGACTCACATGCATACACACATATAAATACATGTATATTTCTAAAGACACACATACATATCATAGTGCTTTTCTGATTGAAGCCTCACTCTGACACATAGGATCAGAATGGCCAAGGAACTTTCCCATAGTCACACCACTAGGGCCAGCCATCAAATTTGTGGTCCTAGAGCAAAATCAAAATGCAGTTCCCTTATCCACAAAGCAGGAAAAAAGCTATTTCCTTTCTTGTGTGGTCTCCTGCTTGACCTGTCATCATGTGTTTCTATTTGCTACTCAATGGCACAATCCTTGGGAGCAGGCCCCAGCCCAATCCTTCCCACACCTGCATCCTGGCCCCGCAGCAGGGACAATGGGCAGAAGTGGTCACCGGGCAGGAGTGGAGCAGCAGCAAATTGGGTCCCTTGGGGACCAGGGGTGAGAAGGCCAGGGGTCGAGGCACACTCCACTGTCTCATTGGGCTTCACTTACAAAACACAAATTCAAAGGTAAAATTCTGAAGAATCTCAAGGCAGCAACTGCAGGGCATTAAACCACGGGAGCAGAGCCCCCTTTTGATGGGCCCTGTGCCTCCGCACACCCATGGTGCCTGCCCACTCACAGCTAGTCCGTGATGGTGCTGGAATTTGAAGTGTGTCTGACTCTAAAATCTGTACTTTCTCCATAGAATCATCTTGCCTCGCAAAGCCAATAAATGAGCACCCCTCTCCTTTCGGAGGAGCCTGGGGTTCGGAATAAGAACTGAAAGACAGAGCATATCTTTAATTTCCCAATCCTATAACTCACATACATTCTCCATGTTGTCAGCCAAAGAAGGAGGGTATTTAGTTTTCTGTTATAGTTAAGAAAACAAGGTTAAGCCAGACAACATTTCTGGTGACTTTTCCACTTCTAACCTCAGCCTCAGACTCACACTGAGCCCCCATTAAGTGTACACACCTAGCAGAAGTATTAATTAATGCTTCATTAATAAGAATGCTTTGCCTTAGGAGATATGGATGTTACCAACCACTTTAAAATTGACTGATGTGGTCTGCCTGTTCTTGGTCCAGGGAAAATTCAAAATCACCACACTGGAAAAGCATTTCAGGGGTTCAGGCATAGTGCAGGGAGATTGATCATGAGGGTGCCTGGCTGCGTAGATAACGCTGAATTCTTCCACTTGAGAATGGAATGATGGTGCTGTTTAGTTTGGGTGAAGGCAGAGGAAACAGAACACAGAACTTCTGAGGAATGAAATGAAGACACGTAACATGAATTTGCATGCCAGGAATCTGTTCCAAAGTTAAATTTCATACCTAATGTAAGACATAAATCACCCAGGCAATGAAGCAGCAGCAGCAGAGATAAAAGACACTCACTGAGAGTTTACATGTGTAAGATTTGCTCCATGGGTTGGGGTACAAAGTAATGAGAGACTGGACTGAGTTTTCTTACAGGTGAGATCAGAATGCTTTACCTTGGGAGATGTGGATGTGTGTGTGTATGGCACAGACACAAAAAATAAACAGTAGCTATGCTTAATTTGTGTTGAATAATAAATGAACACTACAAGAGGCTGAAAAAGAGAGAATAGACTTTATACAGTGGGCAAAACTTGGAATGCTTTTGCAAAAAAAAAAAAAAAATGAAGGGTCACATAAATTCATGTACTTGCTAGAAGATCATATAACAAAGTTCAAAAAAGATTTCTCTAAATCCCCTGCATGAGAAGTTCTCATTAAGTTAATAAGAAGAAGGTAAGGCAGTTGGAAGGATATTGTCTGTCGGTTTCAATGAATTAAACTTTTTCTTCTCAATATACTCCTTTTTCACTAATATATCCATAACATCTAGAATGGTTGGATACTAGGTGATCAAAATAAAAGTTTTGAATTAGAAAAATGAATGCATGAGTGAATGAATGAGTAAGGCCCGAAGGACCAAGCTACATTTCAAGACTCCTCTGAGCTCTGCCAGCAGACTGGCAGATCCTGCTGTAGTCACAGCAGATGTCAGGTACTCTCTTCTCAATCCAGGCCAAAAAAAAAAAAAAAAATACTCGAGTTCAGGCCAGCCGTGTTTAAGAACAGCACTGAACAAATAAAAGTTAACAGTCCGTATGGGAGAGGAGTTTGCCTTGCTTAATGACTTGGCAGCAGAGCAAGTGTGGGGACTGTTTGAAAGGATTTGAGACCTTATCTTCTGTTGACTTCCTGCTCCCACAGACCCTAGGAGCCATGAGGAATATTTCCAAAGGACGGCAAAATTCTCTAGCCCTATTCAGCCACCAGGAGGCAGAGGGAAAGCATTAACAGAAAAGGAAAAGACAACAGTTACCCTCAACTGAATTCTAGGAAGGAATAAATAGACTCAAAAAGAAGTGGAGAAAATGACCCTTTTTCCTCTGGCTGTTTCCTACTTGTTCGTTAGCTTTGGTGCAGGGCCGAGAGGGATTGAGGATGTTGTCAATGCAGAACTAGACTGGGGTTGAGAATAATAGAAATAGCTGTTTGGCAAAAGGCTTTATGGTAAGAGCTTAGCTTTGCACTTAGCTGAGCACTGAAAACAAGATGTTGGGCCATGTCGCCAGTTATTAGAGATGACAGAACTCGGAAGGTAAAAAGAGAAGCTAAGTGATTTACGTTACTACCTTTTATAAAAGGAAAACTCTGGTAATGGTAAGACAATAAAAAACTTTGCACCAATTTTTATAATTAGTACTGTTTTATAATTAGTACTGAATTTTAATAATTAGTACTGTTCTTGATACCCTGTGATCTCCTTAAGGTCTCAAGTCATATTGGTCAGGAAATGGAAAAAGCCTTTAGCAGAATTAATCTAGACTTTGTGGTTAAAACATAGTTTAAATTTTCTTCTATTAACCAGAAAAACAAAACAAAACAAAACACTATTCTCTTGAGCACTACCAGGGCTTATTTGAATGAAGCAGGATTTTGTTTATCCAAGGCATTAGGCATGTTTGGAAAACAAGGAAAGAGCCAAAGAGGCTCCTAAGGATGATCACATCCTAAGAAATGAGAGGCAGACCTCAATGCAAATAAAATCCACACTATCAGGGCACTCAGTTTTGGAAGCACAGTGCAATCACGGGTTATGAGATGCAAAGTAACTTTTCGTGTTTGAGAACCCTGTGCTGAGACATGGATATTTTTGGACTTAGATTTCTCCATTTGCAGTCCACCAGAACAAAGTAGTTTTCATTACCGATTTACAAATGAGAAAGCTTGTCTTCCTTACCTAAGGAGATAACCCAGGGTCACACCACTAACAATGGAGTCAACTGCAACTGAAGGCAATTTGATGCCAGTGTTTTTCTCCTGTACACTCAGAGATAACAGGCACAAAACCTGCATTCCTCAGGGACACAGGGATGCTGGGGAGGCTTAAATCCAAAAGCCTAGATGTGTTAGTAAGATAAGACTTGTACAAATCCAGGTCTAAACTCCAAGGGCCCCACCTGCAATCAGCCTTCTGGAAAAGCAGTGGAGGCCTTCCCTAGGCCAGGGTTTGTGGGGAGACCTGGCATATCATTCCCCAGCACATAAGCAGGATAGGTGTCAGCAGATATATTCATAGATATACATACACATTCAAGCAGAAACTGGCTTTAAAAATTTCCTGTTGAGAATTCATTCCTTTCTCATTTTTACACTTAACTTTTTCCCTCTTACCAAAAAATACAGAAGGATGTTTCAATAACTGAAATAAAAACCACAGTCCCATTATACAAAGGCAACTATTTACTATTTACTTCTAATATTTTTCTTTGACATTTTAAATAGTTTTCATCATACTGTACACTTTCTTGCTGTGTTTGCTCGACATATGGCATAAACATGTTTTGCCATTAATATTCTGCAAGTTTAAATGTTTAATGCTCTTTTAATATCTTTGTAACATGCCATCAGGTATTTGTCAAAATTTACATAATTCCCGCAATGTTACTCATTTGCTTCCATTGTTTTACTATTATAAATTGCAAAGATTAAGTCTTTTACTTAAAGCCTTATATTCTGCACTTGCTTAAATATCTGTAGGAAGGCTGAAATATAAGATCTGGTGATCCGTTTGTATATTGGGACGAGTTTGCTGCATGTTTTTCTAGGGGTGGGTTTTAAAGGGCGAGGGAGTAGAAAACCAAGAGGGCAGGCATGGAGTTCCCGGCGGTTGGATCATGGGACTTCCTTAAGGGAGAGGATGGTACTGAAGAAAAGAGATTGGCTTGCAAAGAGTCACCTGCCAGCGTTGACCACTCTGACTACTGTCACACAAATCACTCAACACAATATGAATGCTTCAAATTCTCCCTCCCAAACCCAATATCCAGACCTCCTGGGTATATCAAGGAAGTATTATGCCTAAACCTGAGTTTTAGAAGGGATCACCGATTAGATTCTTGTATATTTAAAACAAAAATACAATGATTCAGAAAAACCGTGACTTTGCCTCCACCAGAAGAAATCACATTATGGGCCAGAGCAACTGTCTTCCAAGTAGGCAAGAGTGTTCCATCAAGTATGTCCTGAATTCTAATTTGAAATATTCTCCAAGTATATATTTATTCATGTTTTAAAAATATAGAGGGGACAAGGTATTTAAAATGTCAAATAGACTGGATTTAGGTTGTGATGGAGGCAGGGGGAGCTTCCTAATAAGAGGGTACATAAGTTTCAGGAGTATATTTCTGCAGGCAGGTCATAGTCTTTTTCTGAAGATAAGAGTAAGAGGAAATTTGACGATACTATTTTTGTGAATGGTTTTAGGAGTGGGGAGGCCGATAGGGACCTATTCAGAGATTAGGGGAGGGATTGGAGGACATTTCACAGAACTGTTATAAAACAAAGTGTTTGGCCATTAATCTGTCTTTTTTTGAAAATTTTCTGTTCATGTCTTTGCCCACTTTTTAATGGGGTTATTTGATTTTTTTTTCTTGCTGATTTTCCTGAGTTCTATATAGATTCTAGTTAACAGCCCTTTATCAGCTGTGTAGCATGCGAATATTTTCTCCCATTCTATAGGTTGTCTATTCACTCTAATGAAGTTTCCATGGCTGTGCAGAAGCTTTTAAATTTTATCAGGTCCCATTTATTTATTTTTGTTGTTGATGTCCTTGCTTTTGGGGTCTTCTTCATAAATTCTTTGCCTAGGCTGATATGTTATCTATCGTGAGTTTATTTTTCTGAGAGGTGAGAGGGGCAGATTCTGTTTCAGTCTTCTATATTTGGCGATCCAATTTTCCCAGCACCATTTATTGAATGAGGATTTTTTTTCCCCAGTGTTGTGTGTTTGTCTGCTTTGTCAAAGATCAGATGACAATATGCAGATGGTTTTAAATCTGGGCTCTCATTCCTATTCCATTGGTCTATGCCTCTGTTCTTGTGCCAATACCATGCTTTTTGGGCTACTATAACCTTGTAGTATAGCTTGAAGTGTGGTAAACTGATTCTGGATGAAAACATGCTCAACATCTCTAATTGTCAGGGAAATGCAAATCAAAACCACAATGGAATATCACTTAACTCCAGTGAGAATGGATTTTATCAAAAAGTCCCAAAATAACAAATGCTGTCATGGACAAGGAGAGCTAGGAACACTCATACACTGCTGGTGGGACTGCAAACTAGTACAACCTCTACAGAAAGTAGTATGGAGATACCTCAAAGAACTAAAAATAGACCTACCATTTGATCCAGCAGTCCTACTACTGAGTATTTACCAAAAGGAAAAAAAGACAGTCTATAAAAAAGACACTTGCGCTCGAAGTTTATAGCAGCACAATTCACAATTGCAAAGATGTGGAAACAACCCAAGTGCCCATCAATACATGAGTGGATTAATAAAATGTGGTATATGTATACCATGGAGTTCTACTGAGCCACAAAAAGCAAATTATCCTGGAGAGAGCTGGAGCCCATTCTTCTAAGTGAAGTATCACAAGGATGGAAAAACAAACACCACAGGTACTCACCATTAAATTGGTACTAATTGATCAAAACTTATGTGCACATATGGTATTAACATTCATCAGGTGTTGGGCAGGTGGGAGGGGGCAAAAGGGGATGGGTAAACGCACACCTCGTGGGTGTGGTACGTGATGTCCGGGGGATGGGCACGTTTGTAGCTCTGACTCGGGCAGGGCAAAGCCAATTTATGTAACCAAGAAATTGTACCCCTGTAATATTCTGAAGTAAAAAATTAAAAAAATTAAAAAGTAACTTCTTGCAAACCTTCCTGGTTTGTACTTCTTTTCATTTGGGCTCCAGTGTAACTAAATCCAAGTCAGCAATAATGAAATATCCTAAACAATTTTAGTGTATAATATGTACTGACAAATGTCATTAAGGAGATGGCTGCAACAGACAGGGAAATATTTAGTGTGGTTCCATCTGAATGTTAAATTGCTAAGGAAACTCAATATTAGGGCTTTTTGAAAAAAATATTTTCAGTGTAGTGACTTTAGTAGGTGACTTTACAGCATGGCCAGTTCTACTTAAGGAATTGCCAAAATGCCTTTAAGGAGCATTTGCTAACTTTATCAAGTTATTACAAAGCATTTTAAATGGATAATCCTACTGATGTACCAGTCATGGGTAACATTTTAAAATAAGTTTACTAGATGTCCAATCATTTTTTTTCCGTTGAATTCTGACTAGACGAAAGCTATCTGTCTCATATTCTCCGGGACAGTTCCAATTACATATACTCCATGTCATTATCCTTCCAAACCATCAAACTGCCTTAGATATTCCCATATTATGGTGTCAAAAATACTCTTCAAAGATACTTTTCCACATAGGGAAATGACACAAAAAATCCTTTGTCAGACTGTATCTGATTTTTTTATTTGAAAAATATTGTCACTCCATCATTCTTATGAGAAAGGCTGAATTGGTGGTGTCTGCCTTTGAAAATATGTTGCACATTTCCTCTGTCACTCAAACCTTAGGTTCCCCCCCATATTATGTTCGTTCATATTCAAAAAATAGCATATTATAGACTGAAAATGCCCAATAGGCTGGTGATGAATTGTAAATACTTGGAATTATCATTACCTGCAAGTTGGGCATCATTATCATGATAACATTACTAATAATCTAGCCAGACTGTTCTAAGTGATTTATCTGTTATAGCTATGTCACTGTGTTTCAGAAGACCATCTATTGTATATGAAAGGTCTCTGGTCATTCATTCTCGCATGTAATCATTTTAAAATATGTATTGAGTACTTTCTTTGTGCCTGGCACTGTAGAACGTGCTGAATCCACAACGGAGAATGAGACATCCCGAGCTCTATGTGCATGAGACTTAGAGCTGGTCAGAGATGACACTAAAGCTGAAACGTGAAAATTGCAAAAGAATTAGCCAAGCAAAGAGAGAGCAGAGGAGCAAACAGGGAGGGAACAAGGAGGTGGGAGGCAGAACCTGAGCAGGGAAAGCACTTGGAAAATGCAAACACTGGAAGAAAGCAAGCCTTCCAAAGCATAATGAGCTAAGGGAGAGAGGCAGGAGAATGGAAAATGCCCCATCATACAAGGCCTGTAGGCCTTATGGAGTAGTTTGCATTTTACCTTAAGATGATGGGAAGGAAATATAGAGCTTCCATCGGAGCTGTAAAATAATAAATTTATGTATATATACATATAATTTATGTGCAATTTACATACAATACAATATATTGATAAATATTGTATAATTATGTATATTCATATAATTTATATAATTATAAATATAATTCATGTATAACAATAAATGTCTAAATTTATGTGTATGTAAAATATAATTTTTATTGTAAAAGCCTCATGCTGGCTGGCTGCTGTGTGGAGACTGAAGAGGGGTAAGAGGAGAAGCAGGGAGATCAGTGTGGCTGTCACCTCTCATGCTCCTCAATGTCTGAGCTCTTCTCCTTTGAAGGCCAGGAAGACACTAACTTCTCTGCTCTTTGGTGGTTTGATGGATACATGTGACTAATCTGGCCAAGGGGCTATGAAGAAAAGTGACGTGAAGCACTAATGCGCCCAAGTTCAGAGAAGAGGGTGTGAATTTGCTGCATGTCTCCTTGTTTTGCCCGAGCAAACCCATGCGCTGGGCCCTGGGTAGTGCATCTGCTGAAAGTTGGAAACTCTCTCGGTCTGAGTCCTTTGGTGACAGTGAGAAGAGGGATCTCCCTACACCCCCATCTGTCACCCACTGATCCACACTAGACTGTAACATGAACAAGAAGTCAGTCTGTGTTATAGCAATGCTCCTGAGATGTCAGCACTACTCTGTTACCTCGAATTAGCCTGACTTATCCTGACTAAAACGTGGGGATAATGGCACCCAATTTTGGGGGTGTGAGAAGCAACGAAGTAATAGTTATGTAAGTGCACATCACAGTAGCAAGCACATAGTAGATGCTGAGAAAATGGTGGCTAGAAACAATGATTATTGGCTTTTTTGATTCTAGTCTCAGCTCTGTTATCAACTAGCTCTCTGGACTTCAGGTGAACACTTCAGCTCTCTCAGTCTCAATTTCCTCGTCTGCTGAATGACAGGTTTGCACTAGATCTTCAAAACTCTAACAACCTAGGACTCTAAGGTGGGGGGTAAAGAGGGCTGCTGTAGCTGGAAGGGTTGGACAACACTCTTCTTTCCTCTCCGTTCATCAAGCAGAGTAAGCAGGTTCCTTGGGAACCAGGTCAGTAGACAAATGGTTCAAAGAATCAGGCCACTAATACTTTCTTTTGCTTTTCTATGCATAAAGAAAAAGTAAAACAATTCAGGATTCTTTCAAGGCCACTGGACAAGTCTTTAATTCCTTTTTGGAGATTTACAAACCCAGCAGCTAACCAGGGAAAATAAAAGCACCAATTCTTCTGGCTAAGATGGTCACAGGCATCAGTTAACTAGTGTTAAGGATTTTTCCAGTTTTCATTTCTGTCCCCTTATGAAAACTGCCATGCAAATCTGCAAATCTCCAGAGCCACTGATCCAGATTTCCAAATGTGAGGGAGGTTTGGGCTTTCTCTGTGTCCTGGGCATTTGTGTGTGCAGGCAGTGCACATATCCATTTATATGACAGCAATTCTCAGAAAAACTGGGCTCTGGCTCCAAAGCTGCCACTAACTAGCTCTGTGATTCTAGAAGAATAACTCTACATTTTCCACATCTCAGGATCCTCGTGTGTGAAATGGTGATAATAATACCTACCTTATCTACCTCCTGGGGTTGTAGTAATGATCAAACGAGATGGAATAGAAGGGAATGTCCTTTGGAAAGTGTACTCTGCCCCCCAGGTGCATTTGAGAATCACTGATGCATTGCTGTTACTGTTATTATGCTCTTTCCGGCTCTACGATGATTCATCTCAAGGGATCTTCCTTGTGCATATCAGGGACCAAAAAAATATAAAAATGGCCTTCCTTCTCCATATGATGCATGGTATGTCTGAGAAGGGAGTTTGCCATCTTGAAAATGTAAACAGCCTATTTCCATGGAGATGATTTTCCTTACACACACAGGAACAACTGTTTTTTTCTTTTTTAAAATTCTTTCTAATGCACATGAATTCCTGTCCTCCAGAGGGATCCTAACTGCTTTGTTTCTGTAATCAGTTTACCTTCCTAAGTGCTTGATATTCTCTGAATAAACTTACTAAAGCAAATACCTATCCCCCTCAGATCTCATATAGTCTAAACAATTGTTTTTACCCAATTCTCATCCCAAGGGGTGTTGGCTGAAATAGGGAGAAAAAAAAAAGCAAAAGAATTGGAGGTCGTGTTCTACAACATAGGCACCAACCCAAGATATACTGTGAGGTTATCAGGTGGTGGGAGGAGATGGGGCTCTGGTAGAACCTCATTATCCAGTAGTCTAATCAGCACCTCAAAATCCCCCTTCCACAGGGAGCTTTAATCCTTGGGGTTATTAAGAACTTTTAAGTATCCAGACTCCTGTCTAGTAATGTAAATACACTTGGGAGTGTATTTGAAATTATTAGAGAAGACCTTGAGTGGACTTCTTGAGAGCTTGCTAACAGCTAAATTTAAGTATGAAACCCTGGAAAAGAAAGTACGGAGGAGAGGAAAATGCCAGGAAAGACCAGAAGGATTCTAAGAAAGAGAGGAATTTTAGGCTTGAATTATAGAAATCTAAACAATTATAAAAATGACACAATTGAGGACTAGAGACGTTAAACAGTTTGTTAGGCATAGATCAGAGTTACCTCAATCCCAAGCCAGTGAGTGAATTTTAAGTCAAAATGGCTCAAATAATTACAGAAGTAGGTAAAATATTCCCCTGAGGGAAAGGATTCATCTGCTGGCAGCCCTCAGTTTCAATACTATCATAGTAGGTAACACTCTACAATGTGTCAGACAGTATGCAGAGCTTTAAAAACGTGGAACAGCTCTAATAGGGAATGGGAGCTCAGGCAAACTGTGTCAATACGGGATAGTACAATAGGATGGTGCAGAGTTCTCTGGGAGTGTGGAGAAGGAACTCTGAGCCTCGCTGTTGATGGGTTGGTGAAAGATTCCTAGAGGCACCTAACTTGGTTTTGAAGGATATCACCAGAAGAGGAAAGACAGGGAGTGTGCTCCAAGTAGAGGAAGTAGCGTGTGTAAGGGCATAGCAGCACGAAATTGCTTGGAGTCTGCCATGGAAGTGCATGAAAGCATGTGGTCTTACTGAAGGGCCACCTCCAGGAAGGCCATGGTGAAAAATGGGGTTGAAGAGGCTAGTGCAGGAGGGACATCCTTGATAGCTCTCCATGCTGCTCTAAGTTTGGACTTTATTAGAGCAATAGGATTCATTTGGAAGGTTTTTTTTTTTTTTTTTTAAGTGACATAGTCATATTTTTATTTCAGAAAATATCAATCTGGCCACAGTGAAGTAGATGGATTTGAGGCAGGTGCAGCAGGGATAATGCAAAAGGAACAAACACAAGAGATATTCAGGAGGTAAAATCATCTGCATTTGGTGAATAGTTGGATATGGAGCTGGTGAGATAGATGTGGTTAAGGACAACTCTCTGGTTTAACAACCATTTTAACATTAGAGGAAGGAAAAATTATATGATTTGGGGGTGCAGTAGGATGGATCAGTTTAGAGAACTTTGAATTTGTCTTAATTCATATTCTAGTGCTAGACTTGGGGAAAACAACAGTTTCTCTTCTCTCGGGAGTCTTCATGTAACAGTGGCAAATATTGCCCTTTCCTTACACAACTACTGAAATTTCAAAATGAATCCATATACTATTGGAAGACACATTGGTGATAATATCATAAATAAAATCAAGGAAGTGATTAACCCAAAAGTCAGGATAGTGAGTACTTCTGGAGGGTAGAATGGAGTAGAATGTGATCAAGGACAGACACACTGAAGGCTTCTGAGACACTGGCCATATTCTAATTCTTAAGCTACGTAGTGGATAGATAAGTGATTACTAAATAATTTATAAACTATGCATATGTTTTATACACTCTTCTATCTATGTGACTATATTATTCATGGTTCTCAACAGAAAAAGAATCAATATAGGATACATATCTATATTATATATAGAGATAGATATAGATGAGGAGATTTATTATAGGAATCGGCTCATGCAGTTTTGGAGGCCAAGCAGTCTCAAAATCATTTGTCTGCAAGCTGGATAACCAGGAAAGCTGGTGGTGAAATTCAGTCTGAGTGTGAAGGCCTAAGAATGGAGGGGACCAATGGTATAAGTTCTGGTCTCAGTCTGAGAACCCTAGAACCAGAAGTACCCATGTCCAAGGGCAGGAGAAAATGGAAGTCTCAAACTGGGAAGAAATTCTCTTTTCCAACCTCTTTTTGTTCTACTTGGTCCTTTAATGGATTGGATGAGCCTGCCTATATTTGTGAGGGCAGTCTTGACTCAGTCTGCCAATTCAAATGCTAATCTCTTCCAGAAACACCTTCACAGCCACACCCAGAAATAATTCTTTACCAGCTATATGGGCGTCCCTTGGTCCAGTCAAATTGACATACAAAATTAATCACCACAGTAACACATATCAAAATCTGTAAAAGTAAAGTAAGTATCATATACTTTTCATAGCTCTTTGCTTTTAGCTCCAAGTGATCCTTCATGAACATCTGTTTGCTTCCATAATATAACAAATACTGTTCTGGTTACCATCATTAAGAAAGAGGTTATGTGTGACATACACAGTACCTTTCAGAAGTTTTCATAGAGATTCCTGAAGACAGGAGATATTTAGAAAACATTTAGGACAGGAACATTAGGAAAAGCCTCTGTGAGTGCCATGAATCCTGTTTGAAGGAAGGTGGTTGTCCTCTCCTTCCATGTATCACAGCTTGTTTATGTCTTTTCTTTTTCTTTTGGTTCCCCCAATAACAACTACAGTTCTTAGAATAAAGGAGGAGCTCAATAAATATGGAATGGCGAAATGCATGTCTGAGGAAAAGTCATTCTAGCCTGTGCAGTCTCAGCTAACACTATAGCAGGCATTGGAGCTTCTCCTGTGGGCCATCCTTGCCCACTGCCTCCCAGAATTATTGACTGAAGAGAGTTCCCATAATGAGGCTTTAATTAAATCATGTCTTTTTTAAAATTTACATAAATAAATTATTCTGGAATAGATATTTGCATAAAATAAAAATGTAATATAGATTCTCCAGAAACTCTTACTGGCCACCAGTGTGGTTTTGTTCCCATATATCTAGAACTTGGTGATCCAAAAGAATACATTTCTTGTTTTGTGGGTTCTACAAAACTGCAGAATTAGTACTAAAATTATCTCTTTAATGTTTTTTTTGTCTATCTTATTGAAGACAGAACTTCCATAGATGCTTCTGCTGCGATCATTATATGAAAGTGATGAGCTTAGGTCAGCAGAGCAACTTGGAGGAAACCCTGGAGGGGGTTTGAGTAGTTGAGTTATTGGCTTGTGTTCTGAGGTTTTATTGTGGATGCTCATAAAAAATGGAATTCAAGACCTACCATTGACCTATGAGCAGCTAAATGTTTTTGAATGAGCCTCCTTCCTCTGACTATGGGCTATGTTTATTCCCAAACTCCTCTCAGCTCTCAGTTTAACTCACAACAGATCATTTAGATAATAATCATGGAAGGCTGCTTTCACTGTTGTTGCTGCCTTATTTAAATGACCTCTATTTTATTTTTATTTTTGTTATCCTGGCTGCCTTTAGCTAGTGATACTTTTTTATTATTCATCTAATAAATATTTATAAAATGTTAATCATGTACCATGAATTATGCAAAAAATTACAGATAAAATGAAAAACCAAGGCATGGAACACCCCTCCACACACACGGAACTTATTTTATATCAATATAACAATTATATATAATTATGCTTCCCGACAAATGTTTTGAAGCAAATATATAGGATACTATAAGAACATATTAACTAGAGAACTGAACTAGTATGGCAAAAATTTGAATTGTCAAGAAAAGTTTCCCCAAGAATGTAACATTTCACATAAAACTGCAGGCTAGGGAAGTGAGGGAGCAAGCCAGAAATGGGGAAGTTCTGAAGAGAGGTGAAAATTCAAGAAGAATTCTGAATTCTGAAAAGCCAGAGGTCTCATGTCAATTTCAAGGAACTAAAAAGGAGCAACATGGCCGGAGCCCAATGATTGCAACAAGAGATGATGAAGGAAAAGTAGGAGCCAGATCATGCAGGCTGCGACCACATTTAGAGCTATTTCTGTCTATCTTAAGATCAACAAGAAGCCTTTGAAGAGTCCTAATCAGGAAAATGACAGTCAAATTTGCACTTTAAAAGATCACTCTGCCTTTAATATGGAGAGCAGTTTGAAGTAGGCAAAGTGAGTGTGGAAAGGAAATACTGGTTCATTCAGCTTTTTACTAGAAAAGGCATGGCTTGTTTGATAAGATTTGCCTGAAGATCATTTACACAGGAGAAAAATTCAGAAGCTAAAAAGGAAAATAGAGCCCCAGTCACTTCCCAGCCTGGAAGGACAGGAGAGAGGCAGTTTACCAGAGCCAGGAAAGGCTGAGAGCCCAGGAGCAGGGCCAGCTGATAGAGCAGGGGTGGAGATAACTTTTCTGATCTCTCCCTGTTCTCATTCTGTCCAGTGCCCTCCCAGCCAGAACCACCTGGAGGGCATAAGTCAAGGGCAAGGCAGAGCAGGACAGAAGAGGGCAAAGAATGGATTTAGGGAGAGAGATGCAAAGAAAGAACGGCAAGTCCAGATGGTTGCAGGCTCCTCTGGTTGTCCACATTTAAAGATAATCATAAGTGAATGGTTTGAAGAAATATTTAGGAGGCAAACTCAACAGGAATTGATGATGAATTGTTTGTGGGGATAAAAAAGAAGCAAAAGGCAAAGATTTCTTCTCAGCTTCTGCCTGGTGCAATGATGATGCAATGAGATTGATACTGACACTCTTTGCACAGATAAGGAAAAAAAAAAGATTAGAGGAAGGGGAAAGGGTGGTGATGTTGAGAGGTGAGTTCGGCCTGAGATATGCTGAATCTGAAGTATATTTGAGATCATCTCAAATATACTTGAATAACCTTTAGGCAATATCAGATCCATGTGGACCATCAAACTACACTGAGTTCCTCAGGTGCAGCCCCTGGTCATAGCCAAGCATCCCACAAATCAAGGGTATCAACAACAAGGGGTCCTGGAGGAGAGAACACAGATGTACAGTGCATTCCCTTCCCTGACCCTCATCCTATAGTTTGCATTGAGCATTCCTTTAGGACTAGACAGTCTTACCCCATATCTATAACAAGGGGTGGAGCAGCTAGACCCTATGAGGACAGTACTCACCCCCACAAAGTGATTGAAAGTTGATTTTGTAAGGTGCTGTGCCTGAGGACAGAATCCCAAGCACTTCTGGCTGACTCTGAACACCAACACTAATCCTCTTCCATTGCCTACACTGTTCCCTGACTGATATTTCCACAAGATAACAGTGGCACCCAGATCGATCCTTCAGCCAGTGTCTCCTCTGTAACCACAACTTCTTATAGTGCCCTGGGCTTGCAGTAAGGACAGGAGGTGGCCATAATGTTGCCAGTGCCCAGGGGTGAGGGTGAGAGTGATGATGTTGGATGTGTTTGTTCCTCCTTTCTCCATCTTCAAGGAAGTTCTTGATATAATCCCATTTAGTATTGACACTCCACTCTCCCTTTCAGAAGACTTCACCTCTCTGTGGTTTGAAACTACAGTCATGTGTCACAAAAAGATGCTTCAGTCAATGTTGGACCACATATACAACTGAGAGTGGCCCCGTAAGATTATAATACCATATTTTTACTATATCTTTTCTATGTTGAGATATGTTTAAATACACAAGTACTTACTGTTGTGTTACAACTGCCTACACTGTGCTGCCTACAACAGCACAGTGTCATGTTGTCCAGGTCTGTAGCCTAGGAGCAATAGGCTATGCCTTACAGCATAGGTGTGTAGTAGGCTATGCCATCTCGGTTTGTGTAAGTGCAGTCTATGATGTTCCCACATGCTACAAAAAATTGCCTAATTATGCATTCTCCAGAACGTATCCCCATCATTAAGTGGCACATGATTGTATTTTATAATTGTTGGTCCTTTAACTCATCATAAACCAATGGCTGAGAAAACCAGTCCAATCACACTGGACAATAGTTATAAATAGTCCCATTTGGACTAGGAATTTGGGGGGAAAAAAGCTGAATTGTTGGAACATGGTGGGTGTCCCGCTTGCTCCAATCCATAAGAATTCTAGGAAACTCAGGGTTTTTTTTTATTATTTCAGCATATTATAGGGGTAAAAGTGTTAAGAATACATATATTGCCGTCGCCACCCCCCCTCAAGTCAGAGCTTCAAGGGTATCCATCCCCCAGATGGTGCGCATCACACTCATTATGTATGTATATACCCTCAGTTTTTTTATTGAGAGAAAAAGGGCACTATTGAAAAATTACCTGGTTGAAATAAATACATTCAGGATTTAGTGACCCCACATTTAACACAGAGCTAGTCATAGAGTGGACAATCAATAAACTCTTGTCTAAAGATTGATCTCACAGCCATAATTATTTCTCATTTCATGTGATAAGAGTCAGGATAGAGGTAATCACAGAGTCCAAAGGAAGCCCTGAGAAGGACCCTCAAAGTCAAACTAGGGACAGAGGCGTGCAGATTGAGGACCATGCCCCAGAGTAAATGTTTAAAGAGTAGGCAAGTGATAGGACATCAAAGGGAGAGCATTACAGGAAGAGTGAAGTTTGGGAAGGATAACTGAATTGGTATAAGTGTTTTAAAATGATATTTATCCATCTCTGAGACATAAAGGCACAAGTGATGAACTGAATGTTTGTGCCCCACCCAATTCATCATCCTTACCCAGGTGATGGTATTAGAAGGTGGGGCCTTTGGGAGGTGATTAGGTCATGAAGGTGGGCCCCTCATACATGGGATTAGTGTTCCTATAGAGGAGTACCCAGAGAGCTCCCTCATTCCTTCTACCATGTGAGGATACAGTGAGAAGACAGCCCCATAAGAATCAGGAAGCCAGTTCTTGCCAGGCACTGAATATGTCATATCTTGATCTTGGACTTCCCAGCCTCCAGAACTGTAAGAAATAACTGTTTGTTGTTTAAACCCCTCACTTTATGGTATTTTTTTTGTTATAAGTGCCTAAGTGGCCTCAGACAGCACATAAAAGTATATTCTATGGGTTATTTTAGATTGTTACTGTAATTTTCCAGATTGTTTTATAATTTCTGATCTTCCCTTCAACTTTAGGAATGAAAGCAGGGATTGTAAAGTGAGAAGCAAGATCACATAAAAGTATAAGGAAAATTTATGTTCTTGCCTATCTCCCCCACTTGTCAACAGGAAGGGAAACAAGCAAAGAGCCCATATTTTCTGATTGACCGGTGTAAACTACCTTTGCATTGTGATTGTGTGCAATAGCATAACTGATGTTGAGGAATGCAACTTCAGGCCTACTAGGTCAGCTGTCCCCTTGGCTGGCATAGCAGCCAGTGCCCTAGAAATGATGAATAAGCATTGTTCACAATCAGATTACTATCATGCTTTGCCAAAGAGCATTTTTCTCCAGCAATAAAATATGACTTTGTTTTCAGTGTCAGACATGATTAAGTTAAACGTGTGAAGATCCCTAACCTTATTGATTTTCTTGTATTATGCTCATATTTCACATGCTTTTCAGCACCTTGTTCATGCCTAAATAGAGGGAGACATTCCAAAGAACAGCTGCTATTTAGAAATCCAAAAGAACATAGGTGGAGAGACGTGAAGTAAAGCTTCATGATAAAGGTAGGATGCTGAAGAGTACTAGAAAGGCTAATCAATTTGCCTTTTTCTCAGATTTGACTATTTGCTAAATAAAGTTTCATGGAGATGAGTATAAAATCATTCAGTTGGAATATTCTTGAGAAAAGGTTTAGTCAACTCCCTTCATTTTACAGGTGAATCCCTTCATTGGAATCTAGTGATATAACTTGCCCAAAAATCACAATTAGTAAGTGATAAAATAAAAAGCACAATACAAGATTCTTCATCTGAAACTAAGCATCTTTCACATGATCTTGAACAATTCCTAACACCTCTATGCCTCAGTTTCCTCATCTGTAAGATGGAGATAATAACATAGATCTCACAGAGTTGTTGTTGGAATCGAATGATCATAATACATGTAAAATTGCTTAGCTCAATACTTTTTTATGTAGTATCCAATAATATTTGCTGTTATTATTATATTACACTTTTAACATATGCTCTCCTTTAATATTTTTGTTAAGACTTGGCTTCATGTGAAGTCAGCAATCAAATATATGGTATGACTCCAATGTACCAAAAATGTATTTTCCATATTCCAATTTACCATATATGTATTTTCAACTAAGATACCTAAAGCCCCTCCCTTAAAGGATTTTTCTCTGGGTTAAGCATTGCCTCTTCCCAAAACAATTTACAATGGCACCATGCTTGTATTAATGCACTAACATCCGTGTGTATGAGTTTAACAGAATCATTTTTTCTAATACAGTATAAAGGAAGACAGGATGGAGCTTCTGGAGGCCTAGAAACTGAGTTAAGCCTGTGAGGAAAAACTCAAGGGTTGGAGGGAGCTATTGCTAATATAGCAGCAAACCTTTGACACACATGTGGAGACATTGCCCCTTCCCAGCAGACTGTGCTGAATTTTAGGTTTGTCAGATCACAACTGAGGCAACAGTCCATTCTGGAAGGCTACATTTGAAGGAAAACATTGAAAAAGTACAAAATCTGCAGAGGAGAAAGGAATGTGATTCAAAGGAATTTAGAAGTCATGTAATATGAGAATAAATTCAAGACCTGGGGCAGATTCCAAAAAAAAACAAACAACGGTATGTGGGGGAAAGATAAACTTGATTGCTCCCATGAATATTAAAGGAATTATTTCACAAAGGCACTATGAATGCTCTTAAGATGCCTGGACAATCATTCATCTCTTCCTCTCCATTCCCTATAGCTTTCCTCTGCTGGTACTTACTACAACAAAACTCGAATGTTTATGTCTTTTCTTATCACTGGATTTTAAGCTCCTGGAGAGTTAGGACCATGTCTTCTTCACCTTTGTAAACCCACGTGTAAGACAGCACTGGACCTGTACATCTTTTTGTTGAGTGAACAAACACCCTGTTCTGCTTAGCTTCCAAGAACAGGAATGATTTTCAGAGATGATTTTAACTCTTTATCAGGCAAACACTCTTAATGCTTGGATTCAAACATTAGTTTATATTGGATGTTTCAGGGAGAAACAAGTATCAGTGGCCCTTTTGTCAAGAATGTGGGATACTGCATTGACTGGGAGGTGATTACTAAGATTACTTTAGGCCTTTAATATCTTTACTTGGACTCCATTCAGGGAACCCTGAATGGCCTCCCTGACATTCTCTTTCCTCTCCAACCCATCCTCCACATTTCCTTAAGAGTTACCGAGTTACCATGCCATAGCACAAATGTAACACCTTCACCTTTATTTCTTGAAACCCCCTTGGGTCTCATTGCCTACATCTGCATTTACCAAAAAAAATGTTTTTATAGAATAATGGTCCCCTGGGACAGTCAGCAAACAATGGATCTCATTGTAAAATAAGTTTGCAAAATGCCACATTCTAGCCCTCTCTGAGAGAGTTGGGAACTCCTCAGTATATGTTACAGAGGGAAATTTCAAATCCATTCTTTCTAGTCTCATCTTAACCACAGACCATGATTTCCTTTTATTCTGACATCACCAAAAAAGTGCCTGTGTTTCTCACCTTCTGTTCTTGGGGCTTAAAAGTTTCCAGACTGCCGTTTGAGACACACCATCCCCTGTGAAATGGATCACTGGGGCGGGTAGAGAGGACAGGGGGATGAGATGAGCAGCGGGTGGAGGGGAAGAGTTGGGCAGACTCTCTGGAGGACAATCAAGCAGCACTGCACAGCTCCAAAGGCTGACCATCTGAGATTGTTGTGACCCCACATCTGGCAACACGGATTAATTGCTTGATGCTGAAACACCTCCCGCCAAGCTCACTGGCATGTTTTCTTCCCCTGACTACACCTAGTTTTCTCTACCTTTTCTCTTTCTCCATAGAGGCCCTATCCTCTCTGTTTAGTGAAATGCATCTAGACACTGAAAATGGGCATCTGTATGTCATGTTGAAAAACGCCTGATCAGTAATAAGAAGAGCTAACATCAAGTAGAGCTACCAGGCCAGGTGTCCTGGCTCATGCCTGTAATCCTAGCACTCTGAGAGGCCGAGGCGGGCAGATTGCTCGAGGTCAGGAGTTCAAAACCAACCTGAGCGAGACCCCGTCTCTACTAAAAATAGAAAGAAATTAATTGACCAACTAAAAATGTATATATATATACAAAAATTAGCCGGGCATGGTGGCGCATGCCTGTAGTCCCAGCTACTCAGGAGGCTGAGGCACTAGGATCGCTTGAGCCCAGGAGATTGAGGTTGCTGTGAGCTACGCTGACGCCACGGCACTCACTCTAGCCTGGGCAACAAAGTGAGACTCTGTCTCAAAAAAAAAAAATAAAAATGAAAAAGTAGAGCTACCGACACTCAATAGGTGACACTGGTGGGACTCTGCCCAAGTTCATCAGGCTGATGGACGAGCCCCAGCTGCTGTGTCAGCTGTTAATACCCCCAGGTATCCACTTTTCGGAAAATCACCCAACATGGAACTAGAGCCATCTAGCTCCCATGTTGCACCCCTCATTATCCCTTCCCCCATTGAGCAGCCTGTAGGCAATGAGTAATGACACAAGAAAATGAAAGTCCAGTCCCTTGCCTCAAAGTGGAGCCAGCACTGCAGTTCAATGTATGCTCCAGGACTATCTGTAGGACCAGACTGAGCTGGACTCAAGCTGAGGCCACAACTTCACTTAACTTCATCCCCATCTGGTTTGCCCACACTCTTTCTCTTAGGAGCACTCACTCAATAAATCGCGGACACCCAAATTCCTGTCTCAGGATCTATTTCTAGAGTGCCCAACCTAAGACAGCCCGGAAGGAACAATCAAAGTTTCATTTCTCCTCAATTGCTGAACGCTTAAAAATAATTATTCATGGCTCTCCCTTTCTTCCATCTTCCATGATATATCTGCTTTAATAGTCATATCTTGTACATGAATGTTTATTGTATTCACTTAAAGAAGAGCTATGTCTAGTTCCACAAATTAGAACCATCTTGTTAGAGCATCTTCCCATGTCACTGCTTCCTTCAATTGTTGATGATTATATAATTATTGGAAATTGTGACATAATTTTAGACTGAGTAAATATTTATAATATTTATATTTGCTCCTATAATCATAATTCTCATGGTTGAGTTTTCATTTCTGTTTTTAATTTATTTTAGTCTTAACTCTAAGCATAAATGGAGTCAATGCCAATGCAATGACTTCTCTAACTTAGAGTTCTTTATTTGACTTTGATTTATTTTCTATGGTTAAATTTTTTCATCAACTGTTTTTTTGCTTATTTTCTTTTGATTTTTAAAAGAAGGGTCATGGCGTTATAATCCTTGATTTCTCATTTGTATATAGGCTTTATGCTTAAGAACAGGTTGAATGGGTATAAAACTTTAGATAATACTTTCTATCATTACATAATTTTTCCCCTGTGTTCTAGTGTTCAATTCTGCCATGAAGAATTTTATACTAGTCTTCTTTATCTGCCTGGATGCTCATAGATACTTTCTTTATAATTATCAGCACATGTTTCATATAAACTTTCCTTAGAACACAGTAGGCTTTTTGTAATTAAATTTTTTTAAATAAAATGCAGGTTTTAGTTGATTTCAGCTGTTTTTTTTACCATATAATTTATTGTTTCTGTGTTATATTATTGTCTTTTGGGGAATATCATTTAACATAATTTATATCTCCTAAGTCTGATTTCTATGTCTACAAAATTATCTCTAATCACTGTGCTTTTTTGTTTGTTTATTTCTATTTCTTTTCTGTGATTATTTCAAGACTTTCCTTTATGCCTATGGATGCTATTTTCAGCATTGTCCTTTCTTAATTCTTATGTTCTTAATGTGGTTGTATTTCTTTGATGGTTTTATTCCACTTCTTTTTTATTCCATTCCACTTCTTTTTAAAGATCTGCCTACCTGTGTGTATTGATATCTTTTATTCATTTAATATCTCATTGAATGTAACTAGTCTATATTCATTTTATGTACAGTATGAAGAATAGACTTTTCATTTATTTTCTTCTTCAGTTCTTTTCCTGATGTGTTATCAGATTTGTCTTTTTGTTTTCTATATTCCTTTCTTCTGTAGGTCTTGTGTTACGTTCCTTCTACTCATGTTGCTTTCTGGAATGAAGAAAGTTCTATCCAGACCAGTAATCTGCCCAAGAATGGGGCACAGCATGACAAAGTGTGATCTGGAGAAGCTGTTTTCACTCGGATATGTTGCCCTGGAACCGTGTTAAAGCAAGTCAGCCACACTTTCTATTTGGGTGTCTGGTTCTGCTAAGGTTTCAGCAACTCCTTTGGGTCAGGTTCGTTCATAGCAAGCCCATGCCTCCCACATCCCTGTTTCATGATTGGCAGTTATTTTTTTGTCTCTTCAAGTGACTCTAATAAGCAGATTCCAAGGATCCATAATACCTTTACAGACCAAGAGAAGAATGGATTGGCTTTTGGCATGCAGCCATGGAGAAAGTGCATATTCTTCTCCTCTTTTTTCTTCCTATCAGTGGATATTTTCATAAAGAGGAGCAAGGTAAAAATGTCCTTACCCAATCATCTGTTACTAGAATTCAACTTTCTATATGTAGAGCATGCTGCATCATGCTACTCTTTTATTATTCCATTAATTTGTCCTTACCTAATGAAGACCTATATTTACTTTTGACTTTGCTTGCTGTATCTACTGTCAATTTCCAATAATTTCCACAGACAAAAGCAGCAGCATTCTCACAGTGAGTGTTTTGCCTTTAAGCACTCTCCTTTATGAAGCAGTCTCTAGGAATGCATTATGTCCAAATTAAGGGTCATCTATATTTTACTTTATTCATTTACTCACCCCTCATTCATTCGCCAAATATCCACTGAGTATCTCTGGTGTGTGATGGCTCAAATAGAAATGGAGGAAAACACACTTACCAGTACTTCATAAATCCCCTTGAGATAAACAAGAAAGTTTTAAGGAATTTGATGATAGTTTTAGAGGCTAATTTTATTTACTCTGCATTTTTATCATCCATAAATATTATTAAAGGATGATTATCTGCTTTGTTTCTGATCTGGGAAATTGAATTTCATGAGCTGCTGATGAGATTGATTTTTCAAAGGAAAGAACACCAGTCAGTTATTTCAGTAGATTTTCTCTCTCTCTCTCTCTCTCTCTCTCTATTTTTTTTTTTTTTTTTTGGTAATTGTATTTTAAAAAGGGAATATATGTGCTCCTAAGAAGATTTAAAGATGTGAGCATTTTTCTAATAACCTCACCACAATACGTGAAGAAGAATGTAAAATAACTTAATGTAAATCCCATAGGTAAATGAGTAAGGATATATTTTGTAGACTTCTAAAATAAATCCGTCAACTGGGTTCTTTGGAGGAAATATGCCATCTTAAGCCAATAAACTTATAAATAAGTAATAGACTGATGTAGCTATGTGGATGGAAAATATAGAAGGTGCATGATGGCTCTACAATATGGGTTTGGAAAGAACACTTGCTGCTGTTTTGAGGAAAGAAGAAACCATATATTTAGAACTGGGCTAAAAATGTGCCCTATTTCCCTATGCAGTGGTCCCCAACCTTTTATGGCTCCAGGGACCAATTTCATGGAAGATAATTTTTCCACGGATTGGGGAGGGGGATGGTTTCAGGGTAAGTCAAACCTCTCTGCTAATGATGGTCTGTATTTGCAGCCACTCCCCAGCGCTAGCATCACCCCCTCAGCTCCACCTCAGATCATCAGGCATTGGATTCCCATAAGAAGCGCACAACCTAGACTCCTCGCATGAGCAGTTTATAGTAGGGTTTATGCTCCTAGGAGAATCTGATGCCGCCGCTGATCTGACAGGAGGCGGAGCTTATGCAGTGATGCGAGCAATGGGGAGCAGCTGTAAATACAGATGCAGCTTGTCACTCCCTCACCTGCTGCTCACCTCCTTCTGTGCGGCCTGGTTCCTAACAGGCCACAGACTGGTACCAGTCCTGAGACCGGCGATTGGGGACCGCAGCCCTATAGAGCGCAAACAAATCTGTTCGGGGACTATGACTTTAACTATGACTCTCATGCAGGAATTCAGTTGCAGAAACTGTCACCTGAGAATGAATGGGGAAGCTTGGTTTTCTTTAGGCCATCAGGGTGTGCAGGGCTGGAAACTGCTTTGCCAGATGTAGAATACCAGTGGGTGTCTCAAACCTCTAAACCCAATTCCCTTTTTAGATCAAGGTATACAAAGTGAATGGCCCTGGCCCAAAGATAGCTAAGGGCTAGAGTGCTTCCAAATAACCAGCACTGATATGATGATTAAATAAAAGACAGCAAAATGAGGCCTCATAAACAGTTCTCCTACCGCATCCAATGAGGTGAGGTTTGAGTAGTGTATGGCTAAGACTGAGAAGAACAGAGGGAAATTTAGTGGCAGGAAGAGTTTCTCTATCCTGATCATAGGGTCTTCTAAAGTGAGCTAAACTATCTGTCAGCCTCAGTCCCTCACAGCTGTAAGCCTGGCCAGTGTATATAACAGAAGAGATTGTTCCTTTTATTAAAAGAAAAAAATTCTTATCAATGAGCGATATTACAATTACAGAAAACTCAGGTCTGGAAATGACTTTAGGATTCCTTGGGGAATCCCTTAAAATGTTCTCAGGCAAACCTATTTTTTTCAAACAATGTCTTATGTTAAAGCCTAGCAGATAAAAACTAATGAAACTGGAGTTGCTCAGGGCTCAGATGGGAGCTTCCTTTCTTACTGCCTAGCTTCTGAGTAATCATAGCTGAATGGGTCGAGTTCCAAGGAAGACAGTTTGAAAAACTGAGCTGCCTAGTACAGGGTCACATGCTTAGACAGTGGCAGAGCTAAGTCAGACCGGAAGTCAGATCATCTGCTTTGATGCCTATATTCTTTACCAATAATTTTAAAATTTTACGGTGCACATGAATCACTTGGAGATTTCACTAAAATGCAGGTTATGGTTCTGTGGGTCTGAGGTGGCCTGAGATTCTGTATTTCTAACAAGCTCCTGTGTTAATGATGTCAATGCTGCTGGCCCAGGGGGCACAGGAGCAGAAACAAGAAGGCTTCCTAGGATATCACATTGCCAGGAGCTGAGCAAGCACCCTAGAAGGAAATATGGTCTAAACTACTAAACCCGGTGCCTGAAAAGTTATGAATTTAGACCTTCCATCTTTAAGATCTTAACTAATCTCTACCTGAAAATAGAAAGAGGAACATAAGCAGAGTAGAGGGAAGGGCAGAATTTGTCAGTCCAATAACTAATCCTTAGAGAACTACTATGAAAATGGGGAATGGCTCATTTTAGGCCTGATGATTGTTGAAATTATCCAACCAAATTCCCAAGTCCTGAATTTTTCAAACAATATGTTGAAGAAGGCTGTACAAACAGAATGAGTGCAGACAATGAAAGACCAACAACTGAGTATAGAAACATTGGCCAGTACACGCAGCAAACCCTCGGAGGACCTCCCCATTCTCCTGTGGCTTTATCCCTCCAGACACGTGGCATCGCTGAGTCTCCCTTTGCTGCCTGGTGCTTACCCCGCCAAGGTGGGGGCTACCCAGCTTTCAAACTTCAGCTGCTCCGTGCCCCTGCAGTCACACTCTTCATGCATCTGAAGCAGCTGATCAAATAATTTGCAGGTTAAAAATAGCTTAATGTGTTTTCGTTTCAAGATAGTATTTGGATTCACATAATAGCCTTAGAAACTTTAATGCAAATTAGTGATAAAAATATGAGTAGAATGTTTTACAGACACTCTTAAAGTCCTTGTTATGAAGACAGACCCTGATTTCTCAACAGAAATAAACTGTCCATGATATAGATGGATCCTTTAAAGGAAGGTTTTACTCCTCAAACCCTAAGATTTGCTTATTGCTTGTGACATCAAATCCACGGTGGAAGCTAAATCAAATTGCCTGTAAGGAAAATTCTCACTAAATCAAATACACAATGTCTAAAGTTAGTTAGGAAAAGAAATGAACATGCACACACACACACATATTTTGAGAAACTGATGGAAAACTAATTGTATTGACCATTATCCACCAAAGTTGCTATGAACTCAAACGTAAAAAGAGGAGAAGCTGATTTTCCCCCCTTTGACAGTATCTGTATGCAAATCAACCACATGGCTTTCAAGAATCCCTACCATAGATACTACCTACAGGCTTAAAATCTTTGAGTGCTAAACATCAGTAGTTCATGAAAACAAAAGTAGAAGTTTTAAAAAGCCCAACAATGTAGTGTCACAAAACAACTCCAGTCCATTTATATTTTTTCCTTTTTATTTCAGCATATTACGGGAGTACAATGTTTAGGTTATGCATATTACCCTTGCCCCACCCAAGTCACAGCTTCAAGCATGTCCATCCCCCAGACGGTGCACACCATTTACATTTTTAAATGAAATACTCTCCTGAGTTTAATGTGGTAAAACTACCTTAAACTATTTAGAATCCTAGATTGATATTGCTTTCTTATAATTTGGTAAAGTACAAGCAAAGCATTTGAATAATGAAAGAGAGGCATTTTCTCCTCAATACTACATTAAGTAAAAGCAAATCACTAATATAATCCTGTTTCCATGGAAACCTAACTATAGAGCCAGTCTGACACAAGGCATTTCTTCTAGTATACATATTTTCCCCCTTCTCCTTAAAATACACTTTCAATGGCTATCCAAAGGCTAAAGAGTAAGTGTTGAAAATGAAATGATCATCTTTGCTCATCTTTTCCAGGGCTGAGAGAGCTGCAAAAAGAGTTAAAACAGAAAACAGCAGAGTCTCATCACAACAGGATTAGAGCAAGAGCTGGCTGGAAGAATGAACTTTTCAGGGAGAAAAAAAAAAAAAAAAAAAAGCCTTAATGAATCTGATTCTCTGACTTGAAATTTGGAGATTAAATTTGAACCTCCCAACATCATCACAATTATCTCCCAAATTTGTGTGTAGCAGCCTGGTATAGGGTGATGTCTTTCTTCCCTGCCCCTCTGCTATCATTAACCAGAGTGCAATCAGTCTACTGACTTTTTTTTTTCCCCCTAGAACAGTTGTTCTTGAAGTGTTGTTACTGAACCAGTAACATCTGCAGCACCTGGAAAGATACTAAAAATGCAAATTTTGAGGTCCCAACTCAGATCTACCAAATCAGAAACTTAGGAAGGTGAGGCCCAGCAAGCTGCATTTAACCAAGTCTTCTGGGCAATTATAATGCCTGCTATAGAATCACCAGATACATATTTGTTTGAACAGAGACTTGTGGGGAGACACAAACCTTAACTTGGAGCTAAGTGACCCTCAGCATGCAGGAAAGAGTAGCTCGAATTAGAATTAATGTCTTATCCATAGCACCAACGCTGAGAGAGATCACTCAAGAACTTCAGTACCCTGCATACCAGCTATGGAAAGAAGAATAGAATAATTCTAGAAGGATAATGATGTGAAATGTGGACATTATACGTGATTGTGAATTAAGAATAAATGACAAAAAACCCCACAAAACCCAAAAACAAAACAGAAGAATAAGGTGGAGGAGGAAGGGAAAAGACATTTTTTTTTATCATTTGAACATTCTTTCACAATGAAATTGGGTCGAGGACTACCTCTGGCTCCAAATGGTAACTAAATAAATAAACAAACTTGTATAGGGTACATATTGTACTATTTTCTATACATCTGTAGAGGAAGACTACTTTATTTGTGACCTAAATGAGCCTTTTATTTCAAGAAAATAGTTTCAGAATGCATTGCACCAAAAGCTCTATTTGTAAGTCATACCTTCAGTAAGCCTCATATCTTTCTAAAATGCCCTAATCTTCTTGCCTGGGTTTATTGTAATAGCACAGGGAGGCCAGGTGCCCATTGCAGAGGTGCTGCACAGAGATTCTGGGGCAAATTAGGCACCTGGACCTCAGTACCTCTAGGCCTTTTTCCAACATTACAATTCTCTATCTTATGACACATTAGGCTCTGGGAAGACACAGGCATCATCGTTCTCAGTGTTTATGCTCATTATGGAAAAGCTATGGATGGGGAGTAAAGCTGACCTTAGGATAAAATTGGAAATTGTCATAGTGCTAAATGCTCACTCTGAGCATGCTTCCTATCTCTTTCCTCTTTTTCTGTAAGTAGCATGCAGAAAAAGATCTGTTATTTGAGGAGGCTTGTAACCAGATTCCAGCTAATCAAATATCTGCCAAACTATACTTTGCTATACTATATAACATAGCCCTATGCACAACTTGTTTTTTCTTATTACCAGCAATTAGTGAATGCTCTGAGTAAGGCAATGGTACCTATTGATAATAGAAGTCATAGGCAACTCCTCCTACTACTATAGGAAATTGGGGCTCTGATGGGAGCCTCAACCTGCTTTGCCCTGCTTCTGCCATGGAAAGAAAAGGAAAAGAGGAAAAGGTAAGATTTTCCCAGTTATCACAGGTGGTACACAAATCTAATTCTGCATGGGATAATGGAAAGGCCTTTCCCTGATCTTTTCTTTGCCAGTGTTCCCTCCACACCTCAGTGGGTTTTGTACCCCTGAGTTCTCAGTGGTGGCCAAGTTTGAGGCAACCCCTCTGGCACTGAAACACAACCTGGAACTTGAGTTTAATCCTGAGGGCAGGTAGGAATGTCAAAGCCTTAAGATTCCCTGGACTCGAAATGACTTGCTAAAATCTCTCGAAAAAACCTATCAGAACAGTGGACTATATGTGAATTGTAAGCTCCTATGGATGCTAAAATTCAGTTCTAATCATATGATGGTTTGGAAGGTGTTTCTATGAGGCAGGATTTTAGAGTGGCAAGAGCATTGGCCTGAGGGTTAAGGAGACCCAAGGCTTAATCTTAGATTTGCTTCGAATCACTTAAGCTGTCAGATCTTGGTTTCTTTATTTATAAAATGAGGATAATGAGAGTGTCTACATCATAGAGTTGATGTGGAGGTTAGATGCTTTACACCATGCTGGGTACTTAGAAGAGCATCTGATATCAATTAGCCCTGGGAAAATCATGTAGTCAGATTGGACCTCAGATTTTTCCACGTTATGAGGGGGCATGGGGTGTGTTCCACGGACTTGTAGGTTACCTTGGAAGCTTCTCAGATCTCATCTTGGAGAAAGAGAAGCGGGATACTGAAGGAGCAGAATGATGACTTGAGTAACACAGCCCCTGCCTCCTTTAATTCAAACCATAGTATCTTGGATTTTATGTATTGTATATATTTAGAGACAATTTTATTTAATTGAAATATAAATTTGGGGTGAATAATTAGGTTGATATTAAAAAGTTTCAAAAACACTGGACCAGATATTCCCAAGGTCTTTTTGATCTTTGAAATCATTTGATGTTCAGTGAATACATTAACTCACCTGTCGTGACACAAGATGTTCTAAATATAAGAATATAACTCATGTAACTAAAAGGACAAAATCCTGCCTTCTCTTCCCAAAATACAGACACAATAAGAGCCCTCACCTAGTCATCAAATTAAATCATTTTTATAGCAATGGCAAAGATTTTATTTGGTCTATTTCTTTTTCTTTCTTTCTTTTTTGTTCCTAAACCCTCAGATATTAAGATATATTTGGTCTACTAAGCTCTAATTTCTTATTCCCAGACTGAGAGAACATAATATGAAAGGACAAAGTGAAGTAGGAAGATGGAATTAAGAAAAGTAATGAATATTATTTCACATGGAAAGGGGAAATAATAATTCCACTGTGAAAGAACAGCCTTTTAAATCATGGAGGAAGTCCTCTTTTTTCTCTCTTTTCCTCCTTCTCCTCCTGCTGCCCCCCTCTTCTTCCTTCCACTCCTCCTCCTCCCCCTTCTTCTTCACTTTAAAAGGTAACACAGTGAGACTCAGCTCCTTGAACAGGCAAATGTTCAACTGATGATCTGCATTTTACATAATGCCCACCCCAAATCCTTTCTTCGAAGCAGTGTTCCTGGGCTAGTCAGAGGTGAGGGCATTCCTCAACCAGGAAGTGCTACCAGGCAGCTCCTGTCCTATTGATGAGGACAGCAAATGTACAGGCCACTACTGGCACCTGGGAAGTTTGCACGTCTCTGAAGAACTCAAAACTCAGCTCTAAAAAATGCATGCTTTGCTGATAGTGAATTTGCACTCTTAAGAGTCATGCATTAAAAAGAAAACTGGCAAACTGATGATATGTGAAGGTAAAATATTTGTTTACATGCATAGCATTTTGCTGAGAGAGGGAAAAATTTACTTTCATCTGTGCTTACTGTGTTCATAATTTGTAAATATAGTGTTGCAATTAGTCCATGTAACAATTTTCCCACTTTTAAAAATGAGAAAACTGAGGCCGCAAAGTTGTGCATCTTGTCATGATTATCTGAAGCACACTGGGCTCTTCACAGGATGAACAAAAGCATAAAGTACAATTCCTATATAACCAAGTCGATGAGATAAATGGATACTCATGAAAGCAATAAATCCTAAAGTATGTGTAGGGATGATGGGGGAAAAGTGGATATTAAGGAACAATGAGAACACCAAATGTGAAAGAAAGAACCTCTTGTATATTCCTGGGTAGAGCCAGAACCCATTCTATTAAGTGAAGTATCCCAAGAATGGAAAAGCAAGCACCACATGTACTTACCATCAAATTGGTTTTAACTGATCAACACTTAAGTGCACATACAGTAATAACATTCATTGGGTGTCGGGCAGATGGAAGGAGGAAGGAGGGGATGGGTGTATACACAAGTAAAGGGTGTGGTGCGCACTGTCTGGGGGATGGACACGCTTGAGGCTCTGACTTGGGTGGGGCAAGGGCAATATATGTAACTTAAACATTTGTACCCCCATAATATGCTGAAATAAAATTTTTTAATTGGTTGGGCCTTGCAGAGTGGAAAAGACTCTTCATATATAATAACCCACCACCCCTTAGT